>NW_022986972.1:0-507630 GCF_010093935.1 Zasmidium cellare ATCC 36951
TTAAGATTATCTTAGTAGTCTACCGACTCTCTCCCTTTAACGAGCTCTAACTAAGGACTTAAGCTTAGTACCCGTACTAAATAAGATTCTAGGATTAACGAACCGATCCTAATAACCTAATACTCTATTCGGGATATCTAGCTTATAAACTCGGGATCTTTAAAACTAAAAAAGAGTAAAAAAGCCTATTTTAGGACTATATTAGTACTATTTAATATACTATACTTATAGAATTCCTAAACCGGCTTCTAAACCTTTAGTATATTATATACCTAGGATATTATACTACTTATACTAGAGGTGTTATTAATACTACTAAGAGGTCTATATATCTTTACTAGGCTAATAATAGTAGAAATAATACTTTTAGAGTACTTACTTACTATTTAGATAAATTAGAGCGAGAGAATATTTAGAATCTTACGTTTAGCTAAGCTACTAAAGTACTCTATATAGTAAATTACTATAGTAGAAGTAGTTATACTAATACTAGAGAAACTTTATACTATTTACCTATTTAACTTTTCGACTAAGCTTAGAGCTAGGATATCCTAAGACTAAATAGGGCTTTCTATCGTTTTTATTAGCTATTCTTATCCTTTAAGGTTAGGTCTAATCGAACGTAATTACTTATAAATACCTCGCTACCCTTACTTATATACAGTTAAACCTAGATAAGAATATAACTTATTCCTGAGTTCATTCTATGTTACTAACTAGGTTATAGGACTATTTAGTCTAACTAAAGAAACACGTAATATCGCTCTGCTTTCGTATCTTAGCCTTCCTTCTTTTAATTACAGTCTCTTACTTGTTAAGAATACTTATAATCTCTAGCTGTCTATCTACCTACTATAACTTATATAGCCTTAGATGTTTAAGGGCCTAAAGAGCTGTATCCCCTAAGATCTTAGGTTAAATATCCTCCTCTTCTAAATCCTCTTAGTCTACCGGATCGAATTAAGAGGCAATCTACTTAAAGAGGTTATCTAAGCTATCTTAGATAGCCTTATCTACTAGGTTTAGGAAGGTCTCAATTGATATAGCTAATATAATCCTTTGCTACTACTAAAGGCTCTAAATTGCAGACTAGATCTAAAGGGTTATAGTAGCTATCTTATCTGAACCTTAAGCCTGATTTTGGACTAGTATTAAGTAAGCCTAGTAGTGTTAAATAGTCTGAGATATAATATTATTCTAAGCTTAGATAGACTATCGAATAGCCTTTAAGACAGTTATAGTTCGTAGCGGTTACCTACTAACTTTAAGCTTATCTAGTATATACTTAAGCTACCTTCTTCTATAGTAAGCTTTAAAAGCATAGATAATGCCTTAATCTAGTAGCTAGCTCCGTGATGTTATATTTAGAGGAAGCTATGTAACTATAATGTTATGTAGTAGCTGCTAAGTCTATACAAGTTAGACAGCTGTAGTATAAGCACTGAAGTTGTCTATAATAAGCAGAACCTTTCTCTAGCTAACCCTTCTTAAGAACTAGTATAGCTATTTAGCTATAAGATCTGTATTTATCTACGCCTTCTTGTTAGCTTTGTAAATATAATCTAGTGCTAATAGTTGAATATTAGCTGTACTAAAGTAGCGAGGGTGTACAGCCTTACTAACAAACTAAGGGGGTAGTTTGTTACTGCTATCCGTATTTGTACATAAATGTACAGTAATCCTAGCCTTGTCTTGCTTAGTTCCTAGCCTAGACTAGCTTATAAGTGATTTGTCTAGTATATACTTGTAGAACAAGCTAGTCTTGTTACAGTTGTAGTAGTCTAAAGGGGCAAACTAGCTTGTAATAGCCCGTACTGCAATAAGCTGCTCTTCGAGTGCCTGAGAGTCTATGTCTCCAGCCTCTCCGTGTCTTGCTCTTTGCTTAATATTGTGCCTTAACTTGAAGCCTTATAGCTAGCTATTACTAAATACAGGCACCTCTATTTTACGGTATTGTAGTAGTCTCTTCTAAAACCTAGCTACCTGCTTCTTAATCAAATCACTAGTTATAATACTATCCTCTTTATTCTGTTAGTACTATTAGAATAGAGTAGTCTTAAGCTCTAGCTAGTAAGATATACGGAGGCGTTACTTCTTCTATAGTAGCGGATCGTAGCTACTGTCTAGGAAGTTATATTTGGTTAAGAGGCTTTCTAAGACTGTAGGCTGCGTTATACTACGCTGGAATTCGTTTAAGAACTACTACTAGAGTTGTTTTTAAGTTAGCTAAGGGTGTTATTATGTATATTAACGAAGGGCCTTCTTTTAAGAGACTAAAAGGCTAGGTGTCTTGCGGTCTAAAGGCATCTTTTTAATACCTAGTTTAGCTAATAAATTAATCAGGTTAAGGCAATATAGGTAGGTAAGAGGTTCACACCGAATTTTAGAAGTTAAAGCTAAAAGTATAGCGTTAAAGAGGTTATGTTCCTACGGAATATTACGTTATCTAGGTTTAACTGTACTAGACTACCTTAATACTTACTTATTTAGTTCTTAATATAAAAGATCTCCTTCTAGATTAGAAATAGAAAGAAAATAACTCTAATTATATTAATCTTAGATTACTACGGTTTAATAATATTCTAGGGTACTTCTATATACTAAAGCTTATCTATTTTAATCTACGTAGGTAGTTTTATACCTAAAATAGAATATAGTATTTTTTAACGTAGTATATAGCTACTTTATATAAATTAACTTTTCTAGATAATAATATAAAGTAGTTTTAAACTATACTAATTATAATCTCGCGCTATATAATCTATATACTACGCTTTACGGAGCGTAGGCTACTATATTACTAAAAGCTAAGATATTAGCGATAGGTAGCTATTTCTTAGTTAATAGAGTAAAACTATTTACTACTAGTAAAGCGTTATATTTACTTCGCTAGCTAAAAGGGGCGTAGCGAAGTTAGATTACTACACGTAGGATATAGAAATAGGAGAGTCCGGGGTTTAATCGCCTACTAGAATATACGATAGTACTCTCTACTAGTACGACTCTTTTCGTTAGTAATTACTTATAGATAACTATACGAATTTCTAGTTACCTACTTATAGCGATAATTATCTAATAACTACGCGCCTATTACTTATTATCTAGTTACAGGTTACTTAAAATTGCGCGGCCGAAGCGCTAGGGTAGGGAGGGGGGTTATATTTCGAAGTGAAGTGTAAAAGAGAATGAGGACGCGAGGGTGGGCGCGTTATGAAGTTATGCAAACCTATGATGCACGGGCCACTAATGCTGCGCCCACTTCCAGACGCAGACGCGTCCGTTTCCTGATGCGGAACACCCGCCAGGCAAACAACATTCGCACTTTTCACGGCACATTCCCTTGGCTATTGGAGCACCTGAGGGTGGAATACGAGTCTGATGGATGTCAGAACCCTTATTACGATGGACGAAGACGTGCCTTAGGATCCAGTCATCAAGGCCACCGACATACCCTCTCAAGATGTTACTGAAGACATAATACTCCGTGCCTTGACCGACTGGAGCCAGCGGGGGAAATTACATATTCTGGTTTCAAGACGTTGGGGAATCGCGTGGACGACGATCAAATGATGGAGACTTTCAATGGCAGCTGAGTCAAATTGAAGATGGACAGAGAGAGACCCATCTATCCTTCCACACATGCCATTCCAGCAAATTTTCATGCTCGCCAACCCTTCACGCCACCTCTTCCTTCTCAGCCCGCGACTGATGAGAACCATACAACTCCGGACATCGACCCACCCGCCGAAACAGCACAAACCTCCGAAACCACCAAGGAAGCACCTCAAACAGCTGATACGACGCATGCCTCGTCGTCGGCACCGCAAAGACATGGTCAAGCTCTTCCAGAGACCTCTCCTTGGTCTCCGGCAAAACCAGGAAAATCAACGACAACGCCACCACGTTCATGGCCGCGTAGAACCCGAACGAGCCCGTGGCCCCGAAAGACCTCAGCATCCGCGGGAACGTGAGCGATAGGACGGCTGCCCAGAAGTTGTTGGTCGCCACGGCGAAGCTCATCCCAATCTCGCGGTGAGACAGAGGGAATGCTTCCGCCGAGTAGACGAACGCGCAGGGTCCCTCGCCAGGGCTGTAGAAGGCGGTGAAGAGGAATATAAAGAAGGCTATTAGTCCTATCCTCGCGGTGCTGCCTTCGGGCAGGTAGAAGGATAGGCCTGTTGCGAGGAGCGTCCAGAACATGTTGGGAAAGGTGCTCAGCAGGAGATTCCGCCGGCCCCAGCGATCGATTGTGTAGAGGGCCGGGATGGCGAACACGAACATGGTCCTGAGAAGGTTAGAAAATGTAACGGCGAGTGTTATCGCATTGGAACGTTACTTACATCCCGAACCCCCAGGATACGAGCAGGGCAACGATATTTGAGAAGCCAGCGTTGACAAATATCGTCGAAGAGTAGAAAGCCACCACATTCAGACCGCACATTTGCTGAGCGATCATGATGATGCCCGAGGCTTGGGTTGCACGTCGAACTCGGGGGATGGTAAAAAGCTCAATGGCTCGCCTGAAGAAACTGGAAGAACGGCCTTCTTTCGACCCCTTTCTCTGTAGAAACAACGCCTTCTCTGCTTCGATCTGAACGTGAATGGTATAGAGATCTCTGGCAGCCTGGAGATGACTGTTTCGGACGCGGCAAAGCGATCGGTATGCTTTGGCGTGCTGACCTTTCTTGATTAACCAACGAGCGGATTCGGGCACGAAGTAGATTCCTAGGAGTAGCGGCACTGCTGGTATGAAGGCGGATCCGAGCTGGAGTCTCCAGGCGATGGAGCCGGTGTTGACGACGACGAGGTTGGCGGAGAAGCCGAGCTGGGCGGGAGGCTGTTAGTGTTTGAACCATCCTAACGAGGGCACTGCTCCTTACCATGATACCGAATGCGACCCACATTTGCCAGGACCTGTTGCAAGAAACGTCAGCAAACCTGTTGACAGCCGGTGCCGGTCTACGTACATGACAAGAGCACCACGAATGTTAGCAGGCGCGTTCTCCGCTGAGAAGACTGGTACTGTGACCTCCTTGAGCCCCATCCCCAAGCCAAGTAACACACGGCACGCGAGAATACCGCCCCAGGACTGCGAGACTGCTTGACCAATTGGTGCAATCAAGCTGAAAATCGCGCCCAAGAAGATCGCACCGCGGCGTCCAAGATAGTGGTTAACCGGGTCTGAAAGCCAGCAAGCACTGGAATATAGCGTCAGATGATGGTCGTTGGTTGACTCTGTCAGCACTCACAAGAGACACAGTGCAATATACGGTGCGGCATTGATGGCACCGACAATCCAAGAGTTCCTCTCACATGTTCCAAGCGCCTCGCACTCAGCCCCAGAGTCTGCGATGCCAAACTCCTGGGGGAAGGAGAGATTGGCACCATTGGAGCCCGTTTGATCCCAGCCTTGGATTGCGGCACCGACGGAGTTGAGCGCGATCAAGTAATACAGCGTTCGAGGATGATGCCATTTTCGAGTCTTCTCTTCATGGAGTACTCGTCTCTCGTCGTCGGTCAACTCTTCAATCGAGTCGATGTCGTTCGGCGATTGCGATACGAGAGCGCCTTTCTTCAGAAGATCAACCACCTCCGTGAGATGGTGCTCGACGGCATACGATTCAACGTCTTGGAAGAGTTGAGCCTTGGGGATTCCAGCTAAGGGGTTGTGGATTCTACGAGACATCAGCCATGCACACCAAACCAAAATCATTGTCGTATGAGTATGGCATTACTCTTTAGGCTCGTTTCGATCCATCGCTTCGACACTGGTGCGGTGGGCTTGCTTGATAACGTCCCCATCGTGGTTTCCGTTCTCGCTGTGCTCCGCTCGAACGATATCCGTGAGATCTACTGCACTATTCCACAGGTCAGTTGTCTCCAATGCTTGCTGCTGCACCAACATCTTGCGTACTCTTTGGAGTCCTTGCTGGCCATGGTCATTTCTGTCAGTCGTGAAGACGGCGTTGCAATCTTGAAACTGCATAGAGGACAGCCGCGTTGCCCTTATAATCGGCCATCGTTGTGCCGTGGGCTTTCCAAGGACCTTCTCGTCACGAGGGACGTGTGGAGAGGGACAAGAGAGCCGCGACCTTGGCTCTTCCCCAGACCCCAGAAGTCATTCTCCACATTCGGTCAGTGGCCGTGATATCCATGGTATGTCCACCAGACAGGTGTGGGGCATTAGCGTATTTGTGGCACACAGCATTATTTCGATGAGGACATCCGAACAAACACCGTGGGCCAGTCTTGATGCCTTTTGCGCTAGGGCAACTCTCCGTCCCGAAGGCAATGCATGTGTTTTGCTCAAGTGTATACGATCAACCATCGGATCGGTCCCATCCCATGGCACATGGTGCCGGCCAAGCGCTGCACGGAGTCTCGTCGTTCAATGCATTCGCCGAGGCGGGGGCGAACATGCGAGCGGTTGGTCAACTCACTCGATGTGCTGGAGTGTCGAGGCTCGCCAGTCTACATTAAAGGAATGGCTTCGGACGATGCCCGCTCATATCGTCGACAATTGATGGAGGCGATGATGTGTACCATGCCAAAGTCCAGCACATCCATCTCAAAAACGTTACCCCTTCCGCTATCTATAGGAGGAGTGCTACATCCTGACTACCTCACCCAGTCTTTGCTCTTCGACTTTAGGGCGAAATGGCGTTGGCTGGCAAGGTTGCAATCGTAACTGGTAAGATACCGGATCATTTGTTCAACGGCCCTTTGCACGTATCCGAAACTGATCTTTCTGTTTTCTCAAGGAGGTGCTCGGGGCATAGGAAGAGGAATTGTTCTGGGTCTGGCTCGACAAGGCGCGAAGGTACATTTCGCATCGAGCTAGATGTGGTACGACCCCAGCTGACGTGGTCCAGATCGTCTTCAACTATACGAATTCTTCATCCGCCGCGGCAGCCGACGACCTGTGCAAAGAGGTTAGCGACATCGGTTCCAGTGCGGTTGCTTTGAAAGGGGACATCACACTGGAGAGCACGCATACCACTCTCATTCGAACAACTCTCGATACCTTCGACACGGAGAAGCTCGATATCTTGGTCAACAACGCGGGCCTTGGTGACAACCGACCTCTCGAGCAGGTCACTCCAGAGATCTACGACCACCTGATGAACGTCAACGTCAGAGCTCTGCTGTTTATGACCAAGGCATTCGTACCGTATGTTAGGCGTGGAGGGCGAATCGTGAACCTCTCGTCCATCTCAGCAAGAGGAGGCTATGCCACGCAGTCGGTGTATGCTGCGAGCAAAGCGGCTGTCGAGGGGATGACGAAGGTTTGGGCGACGGAGCTGGGGCACAAATATGGCATCACAGTCAACTGCATCAACCCAGGTCCCGTCGATACGGATATGTATCGAGCAGCTGGGGAGGTTCATCTCGCGAGGATGGAGAAGGAGAACCAAAAGACGCCGGCTGCTCCGAGGGCAGGCACGCCTGAGGACATTGCGGATATCGTGTGTTTCTTGTGCGAAGAGAGGGCGAGATGGATCACGGGAGATACTGTGTGTGCGAACGGAGGCATGTTGTTTCTTTGAGGATGGTATATACAATGCACTAGACTTCTATAATACCATGCTATGCTGGCACGTGGGACGAAAGCTTGGGATGCTGCCCCACACTCGACGGTAGATGCTTTCATATGCTTTCTCACCACCCTCTTCTACATCTTCCCTACATGGATCAAGGCGCTTCAAACCGCAAGACGAAGCGTAACATTGCCTGTGACGAATGCAAACGACGAAAAGTGAGATGCTCAGCGGAGCCCACTTGTGCAGATTGTGCTCGGCATGGCAAGGTCTGCATATACTCTTCACCCTCACACCGAGTGACAGCGCTCCAACAGTAAGGACAATCTTCGTACAGTCGAGCACGGCTAAGCCATTGCAGAACCATTCGACACTATGAGACTCTCCTCACATCGATCTCCAAGGCCTGGAAGACCCACCTGCCAAACCTTCCGCTTGAGCAAGCTCTGAGCAACGAAACAGGTCCCATCACAGCATCTGACTCTCACGCGACACCTCAGGAAGCTCCGCCAACGGCAAGTGCCTTCAGTCTCCTCAAATATGGCTCGACAGACGCAGCCTCTTCCTCAGATCTCGGCACTCCGGAACAGAGCAACGCAGAAGACTACGAATTCGATGAGTCGCAAGACTTTGGCAACGCCATCGATGGCATGGGCTTTCTCACCGCCGAGGCAAGCAAAGCTGGATATACAGGCCCGCAATCTGGTATAGCTGCTCTGAAGTTTCTTCGTTCATTGCCGTCCGGCTATCAGGATGATAGTGGAGATGGCGTCCTACCAGTCTCGAATGGTCTCGCGGAGGGCATGAGAGCTAACACCAACGTCGACTCTTTCATCAACGACTACTTTGCGTACTATCATCCTGCATATCCGCTTCTACACGAGGGGCTGTTCAGAGCAAGATTGTCCGGTACGTGATCCTCTGTACATGATTTACGGATACTAATGTGTGCAAAGGCGCTGTGGCGAAACCACGAGATGGATCCTGGCCCTTACTGTTCAATATGGTCGTCGCCATGGGAGCGTTTGCCGGTGATTCGACCGATAGCGATGTCGACATACAGTACTATCAAGTTGCGAGAAACAGCATTTCACTAGACATAACCGAGAAAGGCTCGCTTTGCTATGTTCAAGGGCTAACGGTCATGGCAAACTACCTTCAAAAGCGCAACAAACCGAACGCCGGCTTTGCGTTGATCGGTATTGCCTGGTCAATGGCGCTTGCCATCGGACTGCATCGTGAGTTTGGTGCCTCATCCACTACGCCATACACCATGGAGCAGCGACGGCGGACGTGGTGGACTCTGTTCGTCTTCGTCTCTGGAGCTCAGCTCACACTTGGGAGGCCTCCAGCATCCCTGGTAGGCATCAATCTCCGCCTACCCACGAATCTAGATGATGCTAGTCTGAGCGTTGATATGAGTGAAGTGCCAGGCGCGCAGGAAGGTGGTAAGAGTCCATTCGCTGATGATCTATATGATATACGCTCACGATGACGGTCTTTGCAGCTACCATCAGTACCTGTCTCATTGCTCAGGTCAGACTCGCCCAGATTGCCAACGAAGTACAAACCGAACTCCTCAGCAACCAGGTTCCGACGTCCCAGAGGGTTGAGGTGCTCAGAAACCAGATTAAGACATGGCAAGCAGAGCTTCCACCCTGCTTCGATGAGGGTCTGTCGTATCCCACGTGGTTCGAGCTGCCAAAGCGTGTGCTCCTCTGGAGATCCTCCCATTTGAGAATTGTTCTCGATCGACCTCTGCTCTTCCGTGCGGTCACGGATAAAGTTGACCTTTCCATATGCGAAGGCCCTGTCTGGGAATGCATCAACACAGCTGATCATTGCATTCTGGAGATCTGCAACTTCCTGGAAAGCAACGATTTATGGAGACGCGGGTTTGCCTGGTATGCAACTTACTGGCTGGTCTCAGCTAGTTTCGTTCATGCCGTCTGTTTCGCCTACTCGCCACCGAGCCGGACGAAGGAGCAGTGGCGAACGAGGCTCCAGCAGGCAGTAAGCGCTCTTCAAAAGCTGAGGACTGCTCACCGCAAAGCTGGTCAAGCTGAGCGAGTATTGGGAAGACTGTTGGGTAAGTCAGCTTCTTGCGACTTGAGAGCTGGATATCTGACTTTGGACGTAGATAACACACAGCACTCCCCTCCAGCGGTCCCGGACCTGAGCACAGATTGGACACAGGTGCTGACCTCGGATACCAGTCTTGTCGACTTCTCCATGAATTACTTTGGCATGCAAGACCCCGAGCTGCTGGAGCCCCTGAACATGGACTTGAACGCTTTCGAACAAGATGAACAGGGCTCCATGTGGCAGCAGTCTGAAGGACCTAATGCAGAGTTCTCGGATGCTGCTGGCGGCATCACCCTTTCTAACTTTTCACGGGCGTGGCAACATCCTTGATCGAGCAAAAGGTCGAAGAGTCGCAGGGCGGGTCGCTACCGAGCCTTGCCAAGACTCGATGGAGCTGCTCGGTGACTCGCCGAAGCTCTGCATACCAACGCCACCGAATGCTTTTGCAGCCCCCTGGGACGTGCTATCGAAGGCGACATGGCAGAGGTCTCGGGTAGTGCCCATGTGCACTTGGCTGAGGTCCAACGATGCGCTACATCTGCTTGGCGGGTTTGCACCGAATCCATGTGGTCTCGTGGATTACGAAAAGGTCACTTCACTCCATAAAAACGGCCAATGCGAACGACAAGACTGGTATTCTTCCCCATGAACCCGGATTGATCTCAGCTGTCATCAAGAAAAACCACGCAAGCAGCAAATCGCAAAATGTCCAGCTTGTCATCCGTGGAGGTCATCGAACGCAAGCCGCGCAACATTGCGGTTCATACAAACCCTGAACACTCCTTACATCTGGTCGAGTCGGATGTTCCAAAGCCGGGACCAGATGACTGTCTAGTCCACGTTCGAGCAACAGGTAAGCATCACTGAAAGAACGACACCTTCCTCGTCTTCTCCATGAGCTAACGTTGAACAAGGCATTTGTGGCTCGGACGTGCATTTCTGGAAGCATGGCCACATCGGGGATATGGTTGTGTGTGGCGAGAACGGTCTTGGTCACGAGAGTGCCGGTTCTGTCATTGCTGTTGGTAGCAATGTCACCAAATTCAAGCCAGGTTCGTGGATCATTCGACATAGCTTGAGCCGTTGCTAACGGCGGAGACAGGTGATCGTGTAGCATTGGAATGTGGAATCCCATGCTCAAAGCCCTCTTGCGAATTCTGCAGAAACGGCCAGTACAATGCTTGCCCAGATGTGGTCTTTTTCTCAACACCGCCATATCACGGCACATTGCGTCGCTATCACGTACATCCGGCTGCGTGGCTTCACCCTCTGCCGGATAATCTCAACTTCGAAGAGGGATCGCTTCTAGAACCACTGTCGGTTGCATTGGCAGGCATCGATCGATCTAACCTTCGTCTTGGGGATCCTCTCGTTATCTGCGGAGCTGGGCCAATTGGTCTCGTATCTCTGCTAGCTGCCCACGCCGCTGGTGCTGCACCGATTGTGATGACCGATATCGACGAGACGCGGTTGAATCGGGCACGGCAGTATGTGCCCAGAGTCCGGACGGTGCTCGTTGGCAAGCAAGACCAGCCTAAAGATGTCGCACAGCGGATCGTGGAGGCGATGGGCTCAAAAGCAAAGCTGGTACTTGAGTGTACGGGCGTGGAGAGTAGCATACACACCGGCATATACGTGAGTACCGGCAAGATCCTTCCCACAGATTCCAAGACTAATGAAAGCAGGCATCGAAGTTCGGCGGCTCGGTGTTCGTGATAGGGGTTGGGAAAGACTTTCAGAACATCCCGTTCATGCACCTCTCATCGAACGAGATTGACCTGCGATTCCAATATCGCTACCACGACACATATCCAAGGGCGAATCGGCTCGTCTCTGAGGGCTTGATTGACCTTAAACCTCTGGTCACACATAGGTATTCGTTGGAGGAAGGTCTGGAGGCATTCGCGTCGGCTTCGAATCCAGCGGCAAGGGCGATCAAGGTGCAGATTTTGGATGATTGAGCGTCAGGAATATGCTATTCTCTGTACTTGTCAAACAGATAGGTTGTAGGAGCATCATTGTTGATGGAATAGATAGAAGAAGAAAAGTCCTCGTTTCGCGTCAATGTCGAAGCAATTGTTTTTAGCCAAAATTTGATTAGCACCCGCAAGGATCAAGGATCACCCGCGTTCCCGCCGCTAGCACGGAACCGTTGCCGCGCCTGCGCAAGTCAGGAACGACCTTGCGACGACGCTTGGTTGGAGAAGGGCCCTCTGCCACTTCCCACCCTCTGCACACCACCTACAGCCACTCCCACACGCTCGTTCACCACCGAAACCCGCCCTCGAACACCTCAATCATCCACAACCGACCCCTCGTCGCGACCTCACCCGCGCCGAACATCTGCCTAATCTCGCTCGTCAGCGCTTGGCCACCAGCAGCGACACAAACACGCCATGCGGCTTCAGGAGCTTCTTTTCGCTGCTACCCTGGCTCCGGCGGCCTTGGTGCTCGCAGACGTCAAATTCACCAGTCCTGCCGCGGGTGCTAACGTCGCTCCTGGCTCGATTGCTGTCGCGTGGGAGGACTCGGGCGATTCGCCGTCGATTGATGATTTGAGCTCGTATACGCTGCAGTTGATGGTGGGAGGGAATAGTGATGATGATTCGGTGCGTATACCCCTTGGAACGGGAAAGGGGAGGGATGAAAGAGCGAGGATGCGGTGGATGAGGAGTGTTGAAGGATTGAGGGCGATATGTGGGAGCGATTTCTGAGGAGACTATGCGCTGATTGATGAATCCTGTGCTAGATGCCAGTGATCTCGATTGGAGATGCACAAGGTGACTTCTCGACCGGTAGTAAGGTTACCGGGACAGTTCCGGTCACTCAGGCTGGGAGTGTCAAGAATGGATAGTGAGTCGTGTCTGACGAGTGCTTTAGAGCACATCCTGACAGTGTCGTTACAGCTTCCTCAAGATTATATCCACTGCAAAGGAGGGAGGAACAGTGATAAACTACTCGAAACGATTCAGTTTGACGGGCATGACAGGCACGACACCCCAAAAGTACGTTACGGCAGCGGCGGCGGTGTCTGGGACAGATGGACCGGAGACTGTGAACCAAGTCGCCAACAACGCGCAAGCAAATCCTGCCGCCGGTGGAGCTGGGGCTGTAGCCGCCGCAGGAGCGTACACGGTCCCGTACGGGCTTCAGTCTGGTCTCACCAAGTACGCGCCAATGCAGGTCGTCCCGCCGACAAAGATCACGCTTCAGAGCTTCAAGCCCCTGTACCCGACCAGCAAATACTCCGTGGCTACGACTTGGGTTCCAAAGCCCACAATCTTGACTACCCTTACTGAAAGTCAGACCTTTTCGGTCAGCAGCATAGAGAACACAGTAAGTGCGAGTAAGAAGATGCAGAATGACTTCCAGCTGACAATGTTACAGGCAGCCGCACAGTCCCAGCCTACAGGCGATATGGCCAAGTTCTTGGCCCGATGGAAAGACTAATAATGCATTATAACGAGGCGTAAAGGGGGAAAGCGGGAAGGGGCTGCGGTGGCATTTCAAGGCGCAGGTGGATAACTTCATTGGCGTTTTGAGGTTGTACAGCTAGTTTCAGGACACCCACTGGCTAGGAATCGGGAAGCGTTGTTGAATATTTTGTGTGCACAGATGTATATGCATGGCACGTTAACGTATAGACATACGGCGCTAATGTTATCAAAGTCCAAACATCGCGTGCGGCACGAAGTTCATTATGTGGTTCGAGCTCGAGAGCGAAATGCACCGCTGGACTGACTTAACTCGCTGCCATGATGCGATTGCTCGTCCGTTTGAGCGTTTTTTGCCCGATGGAACTTCGAATGTTAGCATGCTGCAGCGCACAAGGTCGTGAAGCATAGCTGTATTTGAAGTTATCTCCGTACAGAAGAGGTAGGCGAAGAGAGGTGGTGGGAAGGGCTGAGAAAGGCTGAGAAAATAGTAATATGGGACAAAATCTACATGTATGATGGCGAAGGTGCGCCTGCGCAATGCTCTCCACAAGGCCTCTGCTCTGCATCTATTATACAAGACTAGTACCCTTGTCCAGGCGCGAGTCCATCGACCTGATCAACGTTACGGCTGTCGCAAACACCGTCTCCAGGCTTGACAAAGACAGCCGTTTGATCAACGCGCTCTGACATCCAACATGTACAAGTATTTGGGTATGTCTCAGACACGGGCGATGTTGTATCTCTGCAGGTGAAGTCTCCTGCAGGCTCTTCGTCGTCTGCAAAGGGATTCGTGTGTTCGTCGACGACCGTCAGCTCATACTCGGCGCATACGTTTGAGAGCGTGCCGCCAAGTTTGGCAGTTATAGTGTCAGTTTGACAGCCATTTAGGATGGTGGCGAAGCGCTTTGCGCACTCGAAGGTTCCGTTGAATGAGCCCGTGCAGGCATCGTGTGTAAATCGTGTTCGGAACCAAATCGCGTTCGTTGTTCCATCGAGTGCGAAGTGCCCTTCGGCGCTGAATGCTTTGGTTTGGCCAAATTGGGAAGTCATATTCCCAATAGCAATGTACGGAACAAATTGAGCATTTAGCATGGGCTGGGCGCAAAAGGTGTCTATGAGGTTCTGGGCCGGAGGTTGGGAAAAAGGTGTTCCAGAACTCGCGCAGCTTGGGCCGGCTATAGGGATCGAGCCGGACGTAGAGGTGGGACTCGACTCTACGCGAGTGGTTGTAGTCGTCACGATGTCCGTAGAGTCCGAGTCAGAGTCCGAGAGTACTCCCGCAAGAGTACTCATACTTGTAACAGGCTGGACTAAACATGTTCAGCGACCATTGCAACCCACGCTGAGCCAAATATCAACTTACCGGTTGCTGTGCCCATTTCAGTGTACACAGTTGTCATCAGTGAGTCGTCAGGGAGCGGAGGAGGAGCTGACTGGACCGCAGCATCGATGACACTCGAGCTGGGGTCATCGACTGTCTGAGGCTTTGATGGATGATCCTTCCCCCAACGGAAGGGTTCTTTGGGATATTTCTTGGGCGAGTGGATGCCGGTATTGATCAAGTACGCTGCGGCCAAGTCAGCATCGACGGCTCAGCGCGACTGGCAAGGGGTGAGGTTTTCTTACTTGTAGTCCCAGACGGGAAACCGGAGACCACCCCATCAATAGAGTTCCAATAGATAAAATTTTGCGAAAGATCATAATGAGTCTCCAGTCCGGACCACTAATGACGGCAGAATAGCGGGAATCAGTACTCGTTGATAGCTGTCATCGTTGAGGCTGGTACAGCAACCCACCGATGTAAAAATCGCCGCTGTACCAGCAGCGTGCGGTGCGGCTTGCGATGTCCCAGACATCCTCGCTATTGCTATGTTGCTTTTGGAGTGTAATGAAACTAGAGGTCAGTCAAATCGATTAGCGAATGACTTCAAGCACATAGAGCATTCGATCTAGAACTTACGAACGTCCTTCCCAGGCGCAACGAAGTCAACCATTGACCCGTAATTTGAGGGTTTCCACTTGTTGTACGTGGAGTCGACGGCAGCGATACATCTGGTCTGCACGTTCGCACACGGATAGGAATCTCCATAATCGTCGCCATCGTTTCCAGCAGCTGCAAAGACACTGATACCGGCGTTGTTGGCATCTATTAGCTGGTACAAGATCCCGAATCCGTCGCCTACCCATCTGAAGGACATATTGATAACTGATCCACGAAACATCCAAGGATCCTTGCTGTTTCTGGCCTTTGCCTTGTTGGCGTTATGTTCTGCGGTTACGTCGATGATCGCTTGGGCCACATCACCTATTTCGCGGTTTACTCCTCTTAGATTGTTCAGCACCTTGACGTTGACTAGGGTTGCGTTGGGTGCGACGCCATACTGCCGTGCGCCAATTATACCAGCAACGCTGCGTTGGAACAGGTCAGCGTCTCTCATTGTAAACTGAACATCTTATAATGAGACTCACTGTGTGCCGTGGCCCCTTACGTCAGCCATGGTGTCATCAACATAAGGCGACTTATCGTCGGCTCCAAGGCCACCAAAGTTGCGCGCTCGCCCTTCGAAAAGCTCATGTGACGTGCGGATACCCGTGTCCAGGACATAGACCTGAACTCCTAGACCAGCGTTTTGAACATGCGCGTAAGGACCTTCGTCCGGGATGGGAATGTCGAGTCGCTCAGACGGCGTCGTGATCATTTGCAGCCCATACGGTGCTTCCGGCTCGGTTTCCTCCAAGTACTCCCTCTTGGAAAGGCGGGAAGTCCCATTCTGCCAGAAGGCTGAAGGCTCGAAGACCGTCACATTATGCGGCTCAATCCCATAGACCGGTCTGTTGGTTTCCACCATACGCACCCTTGGATCGCGGCGAACCTTCTCATCCCGGGTGTGCTGGTCCATTCTAGTTCGATACCCGAAGGAATACATGCGAAACTCAGGCAAGCTTGATAGATCTTGTGCGATGTTTTCGAAGTGCTGCTCCATAGTATAGTTCTGGTGAAAAATGACTAGGTACTCATCGGGATATTTGTCGTGGATGTCCATCCCCTCGAGCGGCGCCAGAAAGTCCCCATTCTCTCTCGACACTGATTGCGCTGTAAGAAAAATGAGTAATGTCAAGAAGGAAGCAAAGACCATGATCACAAAGACACTGTTCCCAGAATGGTCCGAATAGAGTTGTTAAATCCGTAAGAGATGAATGTGTCGCTGCTCAGATGAGCTCAAAATTTTTGATAAATGCGCAAGGACTCTTCTTGTATTCCAGAGGACAGAGTGGATAGTCTTACCACTGTGCATTGCTCTCAGTCCAATGATGCCCTGAAAGTGAAAACGAAGCGACTGTCCCTTCGATAGAGATCGCATAAACGCTGAACAGTCTTCATTGCGGCGTCGAGATCGAGGCTATCGTTTCAGTTCTGGACAAGTTCAGTGGATGGATGAATTCGGGTCAGCGTTGGTTCACGAAGCAGAGAAAGGGCGCAGTGCGGCACAGATGTTGGAGTTTCTGTATTGCTGGGGCATTGCAAACAGGTGAAGCGGGCGATGTTAGACCCATGTAAGCCTTGTGCAGGCCAGAGCTTGGCATGATATTTGTGGATCGAGCAGGTACCGCGCCCTGTGACAATTCGCTGCAACACCGATGGTCTTCTTGTCTGCAGAGTCCTGTCGCGCCTACATGCAGATAGAGGCGCAGCATGTAAGCGCCGCGACTGGGCGCTTGCGTAAATTTGATGTTGCGTTGATGGCAGATCCCAACTCGCCCAGTCTGTCAATTGCCGCCGGCCGGAGGCCATGAGTTACTGGGAAGCCATTCAGCTGGGCTTTTTTCAAACGTACTTGCGCCGCGCTGCGTCATGCCGTTGCAAATGCGGTTGTGTTTCTCTGTCCTCGGGCGTTTCGATGCTGGACCCATCGCACTCTTGGTGAGCACCTTGGCGGCAATCTAACTTAGGCGTGGCGAAATGCTGTGCTTGGGTGCTCTGTTGTAGACCGAAAGAGTGGTTTACCACGCTCTCATATGCGTATTAAACCAAGGCCAATCCTTGGGGCTCCACCATGAGGTGAGGTCGGTTGAGCAGATCCTTGGCACATGAGCCACAAGCACGTGATCTCTGTGCCGTCCCATATAAGCTTGGAGAGCGCGCTCATGGGCGCTCAACACAACTTCCCGAAAATGCCATCCTCGAAACCTGCCGCTCAACTTGACCGCCCTAGAGCACCGTTATCTTCACGAAATGTGACACGGGCGCAGTGGCCGCGCAGCACAATTATCGCCAGCATATTCTTACTCCTGTTGTTCTTCACGGCTACTTTCAGGAGATCAAACGTCACTCTTCTTTGGCGACAACTAGCACTGCATGATCCTACTCATCTCTCACGTGCGTATCGAGCACCTATGTTGAGTTGCGGGTTGCCAAGTGTTATCAACGGAAGCTACTGCGTCTTCCTCCATCAGGGTTGTTCGCTCGACAAGCACAAACACATCGTTGGAGAAGAAGCAGGTCTCGACTCGAAAATCAGGCATTGTTTTCCGGAGACGAAAGCTCATGGTCTCTACTACTGCGCAAACGACATCAACGATGTGATACTCGATGCTATTCGCGCCGATGTTGTTGTTGATATGGTGGAATGCGACCGGACGTCGGAGCCACTTGAAAGTGAGGATGTTGTGGTTTTTGAGGGAGGGCGAGAGTGAATTGGAGAAGTTCAGGTTGCCAGGGGAAGAGTTCATGCCGCTAGAGCTGAGTGATTTTGTCTTCATGGAGATTCCTTGGACAAAGGCCGCGGTCGAGGAGTCTAGGGAGGTAGTTGAGAGGTGTTGACGAAGGGAAAGGACATTGAGGGTGAATAGGACAATCATGTCATGGATAGCTACTACTCCATGGCTCTCGTTGTCGAGGACAAGCCCGTCGCCCACCCCCTTTTCGCGCGAGGGATGCGTCCTTGTCTTCTTCACGGCCAAAATTACCATAATCTTCGATTACCATTTCATCTCCACGAGATGTTCAAGTACCAGGCCAATTACCACATTCTTAAGAGTCATACTGCCCATCCAAAAACGGAGATCATGCTAACCATCCCCTCGAAGCAGACGTCCAACCACGGAAAATCTTTCTCCCAACTTTCGGGCCCGGCGCATATAGAACGCACTTTCCCTCCCCATCTCTCTCTTCCTTTCCCCAGCACACCATGAGCAACAGAACAACGAACATGACCAACAACAGCACAACTCTCCCTCCCTTCGTGGAAATCGGCTCCGGCTCCTGCGGCCGCGTCTACAGCAGCCGACACCCCAGCGGCAGTGAGATCGTGCTCAAACGCGCTCGCCCCGGCCAGACAGACCGACTCTGGCAGGACTACCTCATGCACACCAAGATCCTCGAAGCGCTGCACACCCCGCAAGGCCGGGATATCGACATCCTCGTCCCGGACGTGCTGGGGTTCGTCACGGAGACGGATCGGGAGTTGTGGGAGGGGTGGGAGGGGAGGTTTCCTGGGGATGGGAAGGGGGAGGCGGTGCCGAGGGATGTGCTGCTTAGTGAAAGGATATCGGCGGTGGGGAGGGGGATGAGGGAGGAGATGGTTGAGGTTTTTTGTGTGGAGGGACAGAGGGGGGAGGCGAGGGGGAGGAGGGAGAATGAGGATTGTCTTGTGAGGGTTTGTTTTGGGGAGGGAGGGGCGGAGGAGGAGGGGAGGGCGTCGAAGTCGGTTTTGAGGAGAGGTGAGTTTGATTCCCCCATTTCTTGCGCGTGTGAGGGTTGGGGTGAGGGTTCATCTCGAGCGCTTCGTGAGCGCTGAAGTGAAGCCTCTCACCTTCTCCTCAACCACGCCCCCAAGTGAACCTCACTAACCCCCTCTCGCAGCTGGCACCCTGCAAACAACCTTCTCCCTCCGAAACTTCCCTCTCACGCTCTCCAAACTCGACCGCGCCCCTGCCACCATCACCGGCCCCCTCTCACCCCCCTCCCTCACGAGACAAATCGCCCAAACCCTCGCCCTCCTACACTGGAGCGCCCACGTCGACGCCCGCGACGTCGAATTCGTCCTCGGAGGAACAGGAACCCTCTCAAACTCCACACCACACAGTCACCCCCTCCCTTACGACGAACTAGCCGCCCTCCCCGGCCCAACGAGCACCTTCAACCCCGTCTTCCTCGAGGCTCTGACCCGGCCCCTGAACCTCTGGTTGTTGGATTTCAACCAGGTCAAGACTATTACCATGGATGAGGCAGGTGTGGAGAGTGCGGTGGCGGCGTTTGTGGATAGTAGCCGAAGTATTATCCCCGTCCGTGGTCGGGGGATGAGAGGATGGAGGGGTTGTGGAGAGAGTTTAAGGGGGCGTATTTGGGGAAGAGTAGGGAGGTGTTGGGGGAGGAGGATAGGATGGAGCTTGCCGCGATGTTTGTTAGGAAGATTGAGGAGAGGGAGAGGGAGAGGAGGACGAGGATGGGGATGGGGAGGGATGGGGAGTGAAGGCCGCGAGATGTGAGAATCTCGGAAATATCCCCGGAACCTGTCCAAGGTCAAAACCCTCGACTGCGATGTCGTTGTCCTGGAACCCTTTGTAACCGTGGAGAGAAGCAGACCAGAAACCTCGTCGAGGGACTCAACGATCTCACGACCTCAAAGGCTCCGAAAGACGTCGAAAACTCCAGCCCGAATCCCCAAGTATCCTTCGCCGCGAAAGCAGTCGACTCCATCGTCTATGGTCTTTCCTTCGTCACAACCATTGTTGACGCACTGGGCGATGAAAGAAGTGCCGCACCTCAACGAGTGGCAAATCTGCGCGCCAAATGGCCTCAGCTACCAGCTAAGCCATCACGCCTCGACCACCACTCAGAGCTTCGTAGGCGAACTTTTCTTTCGACGACGAGGTTCGTAGAGCCTACACCTACACCCTTCCTCTTCCGCCCTGCATCCTGCATCGTCACCCGACGGCGAACCACCGAATGTGGTTATTGCCAGCCAAGAGGACTGGCCCAGCTGGGATGACTCTCGAAGAGTACGAGGATCTGAGCTCTATATCAGAAGAGCTGCCGAGCCAACCCAACGAGGTTCGGGTCATCGAACGTGCCGATGAAATCCTTCAAAAGCCTCAACACGATCCCCAAGATCCGTCCAGCGTCAAACCCCTTCTCGAGCGTGGCGTCGGCGTGGTCATCCTTCTTCCCCCGGAGAGAGGAACATCGAACTTTCCACCCGAAGCAAGGGAATGCACAGCCGGCCGGAACGGACTCCAAGGAGATGCGGAACAGATCTTGCCAATATGATCGAGGATCGCTGTGTGTCGACGGCGGTGGCTCGGTCGAGCTCATTCTCGCTGAGAGAGGATAGTCGGAATGGAACAGCCCAAAGGGCATTAAGGAAGAAAAAAAGCAGGATGCATTGATGTGATAACACTCTGAGAATCACAAATATATCCGCCTCCCTTATTCACAACACCACCAACTCCATCGCTTGCTCGATTTGTACCGCAGTCTTTGCAAAGAAGCCAGCTATAACCTACTCAAATCCGGGAAAGGAGTCAAGCCTCCTGTCATCTCATCACTTCGAATCAAAACAACATCTTCGCCACCGCATGCACCGCCTCTTCCGGCGAGCTCGTGGGATCGGTCGAATTGACTCCCTCGGCACTCGAGACCCCATTTACCATATGCGGATTCGGGTAGTAATACGCCGTGACCGCAATGAGAACGTACACAAACACACACAGGGCGCCCTCGAGGTAGTCGGATTTTTCATCTCTAAGGAAATTGCCGACGACGATGATGGCGAGGATGAGGACGATGGCGTCGAAGAGCTCGAAGTTGAGGGAGAGGGCGTAGTTAGGGCCCAGGCCCCAGCCGATGATGATGACGAGGGGCGTGTTGAGGAGGGCGGTCTGGATTGAGGCGCCGAGAACGTGGCTGAGGGCGAAGTTCATTTGGTTGTCGTAGGCTTCGTCGACGGCCGTGATGTGCTCGGCGGCTTTTTCCACCACCGGGACGAGGATGAGGCCGACGAAGGCGTCCGAGACGTGGCGGTCGTTGACGAGGTATTCGATTTCTTTGACGAGGATGACGGCCATGAAGCTGACGAACATCAAGGCGATCAGTAAGGCCAGGATGCTCTCGGTGAGGGTCAGTTTCGCCTTGGCCAGATCCTTGTGTCGGTCGTGATCTCTCTGCTCATCGGCTTCCAGGATATCTTCATAGAGGCCGTGATGGCTCCGAGCCTGGAAGAAGACGTACACAACGAAGGCGATCAAGAGGATGATGGCGGTGGCGCGTGAGATCTTGAGAGTTTCGGAATTGAGCATCGTAGAGTCTAGGCGATCGTAGAGGGAGTTGTAGTAGATTGTTGGAATCACGAGGGCCAACCCAGCGACGAGCATCAGGTTAGAACCCACTTCGGAGATGGCCTCGTGGAAGGTTTGCTGAGGGTGGAAGATGCCTCCGACGAAGAAGCAGAGGCCTGCAAAGTACGTTAGACATGCCACTTTTGGACACGGGTGAAGCAACATACCCAAACACAACAACATATTCGCAAGAATCGACCCCAAAATCGCCGCCCGAATGACCGACGAGTTGGCATTCCCAAAAGCAGGATCGGGATCAGATTCGGCAGAATCACCACCCTGCACCAGCAACACGGTAAACAGGATAACCTCGACAATCGACCCAAACGTCGTCTCGAGCATAACACCAGCAACCTTGGGCAGCTTCCTCGCGAGCTCCTGGCCCGCAAAGCCCACCAGATTCGCCGAAGGGACCATTCCTATATAGCCGCAGATGAAGGTCCACAGGGAGTGTTGCGGGTAGTTGAAGTACAGCACCAGCGCCGCGATGGTGAAGGGCCACAGGACGTTGGTCCATTTGCTGGCCGTGCAGGAAGACGTCCAGCAGATGCGGAGGAAGTGCCAGGGGTGGAACCAGGAGCGTCCGCTCTCGCCGTCAGGTTGGATGCCGGG
Source organism: Zasmidium cellare ATCC 36951 (assembly GCF_010093935.1). Classification (NCBI taxonomy): domain Eukaryota; kingdom Fungi; phylum Ascomycota; class Dothideomycetes; order Mycosphaerellales; family Mycosphaerellaceae; genus Zasmidium; species Zasmidium cellare. The sequence goes on from NW_022986972.1 coordinate 22,010, forward strand.
CGTGACGCGGTGGCCGGCATGGTTAATGCGGTGGCCTTGTTCGTTGTACATTGGCAGCTCGCTTGGACTGCCGCCTCCGTTGGGGACCTTCTCTTGATCGTTTGCCGCATCGCCCGTGCCCCTGGCTGGGTGGTCGATGGTGTCTGGGTGGGCATCTCTGCGTCTGAAGACCTTGGTCCTGTGTCGACTCCAGGTCGCGGAGTGGTTGCCCTTGTGGAGGGGGGCTTGGGCGCCGCTGCTCATGATGTTGGTGAGATTCGGAGGATGTCGAGGTTGGCGAAGCTTGGTAAAGGCTTGGGTAGGGAATGCGGTGGTCGCGAGATCTCAAGGACAGAGCTTGTCTGTTATGTACAAGAGCTCTCAACGGCGGTGGAGGGTGGAAGTGAGGCAGTGTCGGTCAGAGCGCCAGCATTGGCAAGTGGGAAAAGGTTCAAGGAGTGAAGCCGTAGCGTCGAGGCCGAGAGCTGAGCAATGCGTCGTTCAGCAGCAAACCGTCGCGGTGAGGCCGCAGGAGGGAGTGTCGAATCGTCGAATGGCCGTATCGAGGGTGGTATGCAGTGATGATGTTCTCGGCAGGGAGGCTAGGGAAAAGGAAAGAAAAGAAAAGGCGGGCTCGCACAGCGAGCAGTGGTGTGTGTTTGATGATGTTTCTTCTTCCTCTCCATCTTTCCCACTTCCCTGTTTGCTGGCACTGCTGGCTGGCCGTCTCCTAACGCCTGCCAAGGAGGCCAAGTCGCGCTTGCGCGCAGGCGACATGAACAGCGATGCACACTTTGGGGGCCGCTTTGGGGGAGCTGAATCGAGTCGAGAGTCGAGACCACGCGCTATCACGGGATCTCCACGTCTAAGAATACACACAATACTCCGTTCACTACGCTGCACTCCAACGAATATCAGTCTGTAGGAAATGGTTGTTCTTGCTAGTATCCCCTCCAACCTATTGGTGATCGACGCCTACAACCTCATCGTGCAGCAGCTGTACAGCTCCAATTAGCTGCATCACTAGAAGCACGACTTGGTCAAATCAAGATTTACGTTTCTGGTGCAAGCGCCTACTCCAGCCTGGCTCGTTCTGAAACCACACACTACGCCATACTTCATGGTTCATTAATTATATGGAAAAAGAGAATCATTTACAGGCATTGACCTAGTTTCATTGCGCCGGACCCAACACCTTCGCTCGTGGACGTCGTAGTACTATATACAATATGAGTAGCTTTACACTTCGAGGAGAATCATACTACGACCGAAACGAGCCCAGCCCGAACGCATCGCCCATCTTTTTGCGTTGAAAACCACACATTACAGCAAGCCTGGAGCTGTATTCTAACCGATACTGTCGATGTCTTTCTTGCTTTCTAGGTCCCATCGTCTGGCTTCGCGGAACCAAACTGCGCGTTCCCGCAGATTTGAGCAACGTACCAGCCGGCGCCGGGTGACATTGGGTGGTTTGGTCCAGCATTGTAGTAGCCCAAGAGTCCCTCTCCGCAGTTCATGTCGCCAGAGTCGTAGTCGACTGGGAATTCCAATTTGCATGCGCCGGTGCGGATGTCCCACGCGCTGGCGGCGCATTCCTCTGCTTCTGCGCACAGCTGGCAGCAGGCAGAGGAATCGGTCGTGTTCGTCTGGTACGTCGCACCGCTAGTGGGTGTGTCGCTCAGCCAGTCGATGCCATAGCCGTTGTACGCGCTGGTCATGGCCGAAGGCGAGCATCGCGGATCGAGCGTGACGGTAGTAGTGAGCACAGTGGGAGTCACTGTAACATCGCCGCACTTGGATGGTGTGGTAGTGAATGCAGTGGCGATCGCATACGCTTTGCCGTCGGACTTGGTGCTGGTCACAGTTGCCTGAGTGAAGGCCGTGTAATCCCAGTAAGTGGAGGTTTGGCCGGCTGGAACGTAGGTGTGTGTTTGGCCATAGGTGGTGGCTGAGGTGATGGTGACTGTGCAGCCATCGCGCGGGTTGAGGCCAAGAGCGCGCTTGCTGTATGCCGATGTGGATGGTCCAGGAGCATCAACGTTGTGAGTCGCATTTGCGTATACTGTCTCAGTCGCAAACGGGATGGATCTGGAGATGATTAGTACAATTGACATAGACATATAAAGGCGTGCGACCCACATTATGTCAGTGTGCAAACAGGTCGAGTCGTAGCTGGTGAGGGTCTGAAGCGTCTTCGTGGAAGAGATGGTCGACCATTGCGTGAAGGTGCCGAGATCCTTTGCGCTGGTTGGGTGTTCGGTAACGACGACAGTGGATGAGTATGTCGCGGTCCTAGTCGGAACGATGACTTGGCTGGTCACCGTTTGGCAGCTGTCTTGCGGAAGAGCATAGCCCAAGCCAGCGATGAGCGGGAGGAGAGCGAACGAGAGCATAGCGAAGGATCTCTCTGTGGTGAAGCGAGTGAATTGAGGTCGGGTTGGATTATAGAGGTATTAAGGCCTGTCGACAGGAGTGGCCCGTCAAAGGCGATGTAAGGTGCCGCGCGAGTTCTGATGTATTCAAACGAATGTCGTTCTCCAGCGGTGGAGAAGGAAGGGTCCAGAAAGGAAGGGTGTTGTGTGTGCGGGTTGAAGCAGAGATGGAGTGGGAGCGGAGGAGGGAACGGAGCAGGTGTTGAATTAAAACGTTGGCGTCCCCAACTGTTCGCTCGCTCGCAGCGCCGCAAAGGTCATCGGTCGCACGGCATCGAAGCAACGTCCTGTCTCATTTGGACGTTAATGATCGGCAGGCAGAGGTCGTTTACGGGTTAAGCTCTTGGAAAGAGCGCAGGAACCCGCCGCCACCCTTCGTTCCCGCCTTTTTTTCGGACATGCGCTAGCCCGATTCCTCACGCTAGCCACGAGTTTAAACGTCAGATTCGACTGCACGCGCGAGGGGATGCTGGTCTTGCTCGTCGTTGGGGAAGCTTCTTCTTCATCACACACAGAAGCACCGAATGCTGCCGTGCCCAACAACATCCTCCACCACATCTCAAGCAGGTGAATAATGACCGCGAAACTACCGCCTCCGTCCTGCCGTGACTCTGACTCGCTGGCCCCAACTCTCCAACACCGACGAGATCGCGACGCAGAGCATATCAATGTGACACACCTAGCCTCGCGACCTGCACCTACCCGCGAGCCTGCTCCTTGCTCGCATCTACACAACCAAGCATCAAATCGCCAGCTTGTGCTCCCCACCACCAGCCATTCTTTCGCCACGAGCTGAAAATACATCTTCGCTCGTAGCCGATGGTGTAGTAGTGTGACTTGTCGTGAGGTTGGGTGGAGAATGCGTGCGTGCAGCTGCATGGTCGCATCCCTTGGTTGAGCAGTCTTCTAGCTGCAGCGCTAGAAATGTCGGACCTGCGTTGGATGCATTGCTCAACGCCTCTCATCCTGGCCAATACTGCCACTGGATAGATTGAAATATTGTTGAGATCCGTCAATGGTGTGAAGAGGGGTGTCGATGCATTTTCGTGTTCGAAATTTCTGTTTTCCGCTTTGGTCAGTGGAACCATGGTACCGACGCGTTCGATGTCTGGAGACGGCATGTTCAACACGTGCATGACTGTCAGGCATTCTCCGAGATCCACCACCCTTGCATGACCCTCCACACCCCGTGCTTCTCTTACCGTGGGCGCGGTACCAAATTGAATGTGAGAGTGCGAATGATTTCAATCGTCATTACATATCATCTTGTCATGCAGGATATTCGTCCCTGGCCGCCTGGGGCCCTCTAAGGCACGCAAGGCGATGCCGCTTCGCTTGGCTGGATTGAACAGGTTGGAATTGCTGTTCCCAAGGCCTCCCGCTCCTGCTCGATCAGCTCTCGAACTGATTCAATCCACCATTTTGCTGCTCAACAATGACAGGTATGTGAGCCAACATCTTGCTTCTCATCAGGTGTATGAGTTAGTCGAACTTTGCAAACGCCAGCTCGTACGCAAGACCAAGCGTCAATCGGGCGTGCTGCAGCATATGGTCGAAGTCGAGGTACTCAATCTTGTCGTCCGAAGTATGAATCTGTCGACCAAGGTCAGCAACACCTCACAGAACGTTCCAAGGGGTAACGTACCTTCTTGTCGCTGTCAGCGAAGCTCGACTCAATGACGAACGAAGAGGGGTATCCAGCCTTGGAGGCGGAGGCATGATCGGAGCAAGCATATCCGCACTTGGTCTCAACATACGGGATGTCACAGTAGGTGTCGACGACCTTCTTGATGAAGTCGGTGAGGCCAGGGTCGACAAAGTCGGTAATCACACCGACGCTCTCGGGCTTTCCAGCGTCTTTCGTGCCCTGCGTATATCCGGTCATATCTTGCTGCAGCATCGCCTTGACATCCCGACCCTCCTTCTCGTATGAGCTAAAGATAGCTTGCGAACCGAGCAACCCACCCTCTTCTGCAGAGTACCAGTGGAACTCGACAGTATTCTCGGCCTTGCCGTGGGCGATGTCCTTGTCTTTTAGAAGCACTCGGAGGGCTTCTAAGATAGTGACGGTGCCTGAGCCATCGTCGTCCGCTCCAGGCGCTGCGAGAATCGATGGGAGGAAGAGGTTGATGCTGTCCTGATGTGCTCCAATGACAATCGTCTTCTCAGACTTTCCAGGAAGCGTAGCAATAATGCTGTTCTGGCCCCATTCGTGCTCGAAAGGCCTCACAATGCCCACACCGGCATCCGCAAGCGTCTCATTGACCTGTCCCAACAGCCACTCCGATGACTGACGACCATAGTCAGATTTGTAATACCTCGTATGAAAGGATGTAAACGTCTCCAAATGCTCCTTCATATTCTCCTTCTTCAAGCCCTTCAACAGCTCCGATACCGTCTCATTCTGCGCCGGCTTCTTCGGATAGGTGACAGTACGGGTCTCCCTGTCCTTCTCGTGCAGGAAAAGTTCCGGCTGCAGGTGCTGCCGCGTCACGTCGAAGAACTTCTTGCCCTCGCGACGTAATGCCCACTTCTCGTTCTCCGTCACCCATCGTGTTTCCGTCGGCGATAACTGGACCAGGTATTTCTCGCTACTGGTAAAAGGCAGTTGGCCCTCTACCGTGCTAGCTACATCTTGCCAGCTTGGTAAGGTAAGCGCCGAAGCGAGTGAGGAGGATGCAAGGAGAGCCGATGCGACCTTCATGTTGGGTGATCCGGAAGTTCGATGAAGATGAACGTTTGGTGTTTGTAATGGATATTGTTGTAGCTTGGTGGATGCCTGCTATCTCGGTCGTGTGATAGCTGCAGGTACCGCGGACGCCGCTCCGACCGGATGCAACTGGCTGGTATGGAGAGGATAGTATTGAATGGTTGGGATGCAAGAAAAGGTATGGAGATGTGTTGTCGCTATATGAGTAATGTTTTCGCTCGGAAGGCGAAGATGCGCGTTGTCTGGATAGGGAAGCTGAGATGGTGAGCTCGTGGTGATTGAGTTTGTGGGCGTGGCTACGTCCAGGTTGTCGTCACTTCTTGCCCCCGCCATCAACGACCAATTGAAGGCGGCTTATTGCAGTTGGCGGGAAACAGTAAACAGCACCTCCGGTATCGTTACTTGGCTTTTAGAGACGTTCTTTCTGATCTGCTATACCATCGTCGACGTACATTTGAGAGGTTCCTCAAGAAGCTCTAATGAATTACAAGTTTCCTAAAAGTGCGCTTTCCTCTCCAAGCTGGGAGATCTGTATGTTGGGGCAAGTCTACACGGGAAGAGATATAAAATCCAGAGTTCACCATAGATGTTGATCCATCCATGCCTAAAGATGCTACGAGAACGCCATAAAAGCAATTGCCGACGACGAGATCATCATCAAGATCGATCTCGTTGACTCACTTCTTGCTCACATCCCTCTGAGTTGCAAAATGTTTAGATCTTCAATTGTGAGCACTCGTCAAATTACAAACCTGTGATAGCCGCTTACCACATTTTCGCTGGCCGACATCGGCTCAATGAGCAACGACTCGAACAAGAGGTATTAATTCATGCCTGCTCGCTGCTCCCAGCTGGCAATTTCTCTTGCTTGACTGAAACAACTGCTTCTTGTTCTTCTCACCTCCCTCACACTAATCCACCAAAATGCCCGCCGCAGTACGAGGTCCATCGACCTTGTACGACAAGGTATTCGAGCAGCACATCGTCGACGAAAACGACGGTACAATCACCCTGTACATTGACCGCCACTTGGTCCACGAAGTCACCAGCCCACAAGCCTTCGAAGGCCTCAAGAATGCCGGCCGGAAAGTCAGAAGACCCGACTGCACACTCGCTACCACCGATCACAACGTCCCAACGACCCCGCGAAAGAACTTCAAGAACATCAGCCAGTTCGTAGAAGAGGATGACAGCCGGTTACAATGCGAGACGCTCGAGCAGAATGTCAAGGACTTCAAGCTCACATACTTCGGCTTGGGAGACAAGAGGCAAGGCATTGTCCATGTCATTGGTCCTGAGCAGGGCTTCACACTGCCAGGTACCACTGTCGTGTGCGGAGACTCCCATACCAGCACACACGGTGCCTTTGGTGCCCTTGCTTTCGGCATTGGTACCAGCGAGGTCGAACACGTCCTAGCCACGCAGACTCTCGTAACGCAAAGGAGTAAGAACATGAAGGTGCAGGTCGACGGTGAACTGGGGCCAGGCGTCAGCAGCAAGGATGTTGTCTTGCACGTTATTGGCATAATCGGTACTGCTGGAGGAACAGGACATGTCATCGAGTTCTGCGGCTCGGCTATCCGCAGCCTCAGCATGGAAGCAAGAATGAGCATGTGCAATATGAGTATCGAGGGTGGTGCCCGCGCCGGGATGGTCGCCCCTGACCAGATCACCTTTGACTATATCAAGGGCAAGCCATTGGCTCCCAAGGAAGACTCGGCAGAATGGAACAAGGCCGTGAAGCACTGGGAAGCTCTGAAGAGTGATCCTGACGCGAAGTGGGACGCCGAGATCATCATTGACGCAAAGGACATTGCACCCACCGTCTCTTGGGGCACATCACCTCAAGACGTCGTGCCTATCACTGCCAAGGTCCCTGGACCCGACGACTTTAAGGATGAGAACCGCAAGTCGGCGTGCAAGCGGTCCCTGGAATACATGGGGCTTAAGGCTGGCACACCAATGACCGACATTGCCTTGGACAAGGTCTTCATTGGATCCTGCACAAATTCGCGCATTGAGGATTTGAGAATCGCTGCACACATCGTCAAGGGCAAGAAGATTGCATCGAACCTCAAGCGAGCTATGGTTGTGCCCGGATCTGGACTGGTTAAGAAGCAAGCTGAGCAGGAAGGTCTCGACCAGATCTTCACTGACGCTGGTTTCGAGTGGAGAGAAGCTGGCTGCTCGATGTGCCTGGGCATGAACCCCGACATTCTGTCTCCTGGCGAGCGATGTGCAAGTACCAGCAATCGTAACTTCGAAGGTCGTCAGGGAGCTGGTGGTAGGACACATCTGATGTCGCCAGCAATGGCCGCCGCTGCTGCTCTCACCGGTAAGCTGGCCGACGTCAGGAATCTTGCTGGCTACGAGCAAGCACTGCCCAGCGCCAAGTCAGCTGCGAAGACTATCGCCACACACGTAGAAGATCCAGAGTCTGATGTCGACCTCGACAAGATCCTTGATGCCCCTCAAACAGAGAACATCCAGGCGAAAGCGGCATCTGGAGCAGCTGGTGGCATGCCCAAGTTCACCCAGCTGAAGGGTATCGCCGCTCCAATGGACAGGAGTAACGTCGACACAGACGCCATCATCCCTAAGCAATTCCTGAAGACCATCAAGCGAGCCGGTCTATCAAAGGGCCTTTTCCACGCATGGCGATTCAAGGAAGATGGCAGCCTCAACCCAGACTTCGTCCTCAACCAAGAACCCCACAACAAGTCGAAGATCCTCGTCGTCAGCGGCCCCAACTTTGGATGCGGTTCATCTCGAGAACACGCCCCGTGGGCGTTGCTTGACTTCGGCATCAAGTGTGTCATTGCCAGCTCTTTCGGCGACATCTTCTTCAACAACACTTTCAAGAACGGTATGCTGCCGTTGAAGATTGAGAACGAGCAAGATCTGCAGAAGATCTTTGAGGAGGCCAAGGCTGGACGGGAGATTGAGGTTGACCTTGAGGCGAATGCTGTGAAGGATGCTTCTGGCAAGGAGCTTGCCAAGTTCGAGGTATGTTTCCAACACAAAACAAAGATGGTGATTCAATGTACTGACATTTCTTCCTACAGGTAGAACCATTCAGGAGACATTGTCTGCTGAACGGCCTTGACGATATCGGCCTTACCCTGCAGAAGGACGACAAGATCAAGAAGTTCGAGGCCAGGAGGACCGAGGAGACTCCTTGGTTGGATGGCTCGGGGTACCTATCCAAACACAGGACTGGTGCGGTGAAGGTTGAGGCTGCCCCTGTGCCCAAGACGAATCGTGGCGAGGAGAAGAGTGAGCCGTTAGAATGGTAAACTTGTACGAGATGAATGCAATTCAGAGATGCTTCGAAGCCCGGCAATGCTCGCCGCTCCTCTCGTGCCTCATTTTGCTCGATGTTAAGCCGCTGCCGGGGGATCGTCACATGTCAATCCACCCCGAACAGGATCAGATGCTGACCGCACGAAGCGTGCACTGCTAGAAGACCTTGAGACTGAGGCACATGAACAACTCTCGCAACCGCAAATGTCTATCATTTGCCGCTCTCGGTACTGTACTGTCAGGGGGTATCATCTCATTTAGTCTGGTCGCTCGCTCGCTCGGACTCCATCGCTCAACTAGTCCCTCAAAAACACAAATCAAGGAAAACAAAGTGGTCGCAGTAGCAGCCGCGGACATCGCAGTAGCCCCATCGCACCCTCCAACCTCAACCGATCCCTTCCACCAGAAACCCATCTTGTCGGAGTCTCCTGTCGCGTTTCATTAGCACATGCCACCCACCCTCACCGTGCGCGACAAAAATTGGGACGGACGTACATACGCAATCCTCAAACAGGCTTAAGTCGAAGCACACTTATTGACCCCCACGGTACACTTGCCGCAGCCGTGGTTGAGGCACTGCTCGTCGCCGAAGACCTCGGGGTTGCAGTAGATGTTGTAGCAGGCCATTGGTGGGTCGGTCATCTGTTGAATTCCGCGTTAGTATGCTTGTGGGGTGGTGATGCTGGAAGGGGGTGGGGACAGGGGACTTACGAGGTTGTTGGCGGGCGTGATGGCTGGAGCGGCCGTGGTGAAGGTGAGGAGGGTGGTGAGGAGGGTGAAGAGGGTGAGCTTCATTTTGTCGATGGTGTTGGAGTTGGTTGGTTGGTTGGTGTATGGAGTGTTGTGTTGTGTGGTGGATGAGTGAGTGAGTGTGGAGTTGTTGTTGGTGGATGGTGGTGGTTGAACGAGACGCTTGAGGTTGCTGGTGGTTGTTCTGAGTAAGTGGCTGTTCGAATTTCTTTTTGCTTTTATGTGAAGGAGGTGTGAAAGCTCGGGCCTATATCATGTGTCCGTGGCAGCCAGAGACGGCTCTTGAATGCCATCACTTTGGTCGCTTTGGCATGTGGTGTTGGAGTCCGTGATGTTTGTGCAATTCAGAAGGAAATTGGAACATCCCGCGCCGGTCATATTTGCAAGTGAGGAGGAACAAGCATGTGAAGTTAATCTTGAACTTACCTGAATAGCAGAAGAACCAGATAAGACGGGAGTCCGAGTAATGTAAAGCTTTTCATGTAAACCATGACGGCTGTATCCAAAATGACGGGCTTGATACATCCAGACGTATATCCACGACTCGTGCTAGATCCTGGTCATCTACTTCAACTCAAAGTTCTTCTTCTCGTGCTCATTGATCGCCTCCACCTTCTTCGCGCTGGCTGAGGTCGGGTCGAACTTGTATCCAATCCACTCCTTCGCCAACCTCCTCGCGAGCTCAATGCCCACGACTCTCTCGCCCATGCAGAGCACCTGGGCGTCGTTGCTGAGAATCGCCCGCTCGACGCTGAAGCTGTCGTGTGCCGTCACGGCTCTGATGCCAGGCACCTTGTTCGCGCTGATCGCCACACCGAGTCCAGTACCGCAGATCAGGAGAGCACGGTCTGCCTCGCCTTTCTGGATGAGCTTCGCGGCGTCGACGGCGGGATGTGGGTAGGCGGTCTTGTCGCTCGATTCGTTAACGCCAACGTCGATGACCTTGGCTACTCTGGGGTCTGCTTCCAGATCGGCCTTGATTTTGTTCTTGTATCCAACGCCAGCATCGTCCGCTCCCATCGCAATGCGGAGACCTTGTGAACCGTTCGCTGCCATTGTGTATATATGATCTTCCCTCAAAGCTGACTTGTATCGAAGCCTTCCAACGTCGTCGTATCCTCTTTCGCTTTAGGAACCTCAACCTCTTCCGCAACAGGTTCTCCTCGACTCTTGCTCTGACTCTCGTACTTCTCAGGATTCGACAAGTTCCCAACGACTTCGCTCGACTTGTTCCAGTGCTGCGGGTCAGGTTTATCGATGACGCTCGCCTTGCCGGTGTTGTGGTTGACGACCTTTTGGGAGAAATACTCGGACTGGATGTCAGACTTGGACGAGATCTTTATACGGCGGTTCGACGCCATGCTCCGAGACTAATAATCCCAACACTTGTCAACGAATCTTGGTGTGCCGGCTGATCTCATGCCCGCCACTGCAAGAGGGGAAGCAGCAGAGGTGGTTGATCGGATTGCCGGATCGAGTATCGCGATTGGTTCGTTTCTCCAGCTTGCCCACAGGCCCTCGAGACGGGGCTTCGGGGCCGTGGCCACTCCACGTGTTCGCCGAATTCCGTGTCAGAGCGTCGACAGGGGATCGATATATCTTTCAATCCATGAGCAGAATCAATATATCAAAGAACTGTACTGCGTGGCACATGCGTACGGACAATCCCGACATGGCCCTCAGCAGATCTGTAGGCGCTTTGCTGAAGGTGGCTTAATAGCCAACAATCATTGCCTGAACGAGCGAAAATGGTCGAGACCCTTTCGAGCTACGCTCGCCCGTACATGGCGCAAAACGACACTCGGTAGGTCCACACCGTGGCGGTCTCGCGACGACAACGTGTCTCCCAGGCTGCCGACTCCAACAAGAGGTATCAACAGCCATCCAGGACCTACTAATCGCCGCTGAGATCCGACAATCGCTGACTCGGCCAAAGGCTCTGCGCGAGGACGTCACCTTGCCATGTCGTCCGTTTCCAGCGAGCTGGAAAGCTTCTCCCCGTACTCAGACATCGCCGAAACCGCTGTTCGAGAGCATGGACAACGCCTGGCTGACTTGCTTGCGAAGTCCCCTGATCTGCAGGTCCAAGAAGTGTCCCAATACGAAGATGAACAACCCCGTCGCCCAGATATCGAGAGGGATACAGCACCATTTTCCTCCAATGCCCAGAGACCATGTCGGCTTCAAGTAGACTCGTCAGCCTCGCCGGATGCGCCATTCCGCATTCATCGGGGCAAACCCAGACAACGCTCCCTGCAACCCAAACAACGCAAGTCGAAGCGACCGGTCCAACATCGAAACTACACCGCGCCAGCTGTGCCGCTCGCACAGAATGTGGCCTCCTCTCATGCTGTAGCAGTTGCGAAGCAGACGCTGGACCTCTACCACCAACAGGGCACATTCTTCTCCCAGACGATGCTGGAGCAACTTCTTCCAAGGCTGGACTCCTCAATGGCATTGACGCATGCTGCCAGTGCGGTATCTTCAGTCTTGCGCTTTCGCTTTCGACCCGCATCTAGTGTACGAGCACAAGGACAGGGTCTTAGGGATTATACGAACGCCCTTACTGAGATCAGATCGAACTTGCGCAGCTCCGAGCCTCTCCTACTGGCGATCAACTTACTCTGCTACTACGAGCTGGTGACGGGCTTCGACGTTTCGGTCTTGAAATCACACGCGGCCGGGCTTCACTCGCTGCTCCTCGCAGATAGAGAGTATTGGTCCAAGAACACTGTCGGAAGAACAGTCCTACTCGGAACACGACTGCTGGCGGTCGAGGCGTGCATGGCTGCTGGTAAGCCGTCGCCCTTTGAGGATGATTCCTGGCTGGAACACGAGTTTCCCTCTTCCCGTCTGTCGAACGCCATCGCCTTGTCGAAATGTGCACATAGGATCTTCTTCAAACTGCCAAGGCTGGCCTACAATCTCAAAAGGATACGAGCGGGGAATACTGACTTTGAGATCATATGCGAGACTGCTGCTTTGGCGCAGCGCCTTCTTCGCATCAAAGATGATGAGGCCTATCATGGCATGCTGAGAGCTTGTCATGTGCGAGACACTCTTTCGGACGCCGATCGATCCATCATACCCACCTCTCTTGAATTTGCAGACTTGGCAGATTTCGATGACTTTTTGGATTACAGCCGGGCGCGCCTCACGATCACGACGCTCTGCCTGACGCTACCGCAGCTAATTCCAAGGTACGTTGTACCTCGGCAGAAGCAAGTCGAGGAACAGCAGCACAAAGCCATTGATGCCGTCCTACGGTGCTGGCAGAGTTGCATGGAAACGCAACGATTCGCCAAGAGCATGAGTACGACATTGTTCCCCTTGTACGGCGCGTTGAAACAAATGGATTCCTGGCGCGGCGTGCCGATTGAGGAGATCATATCATGGCTTGAGTACAAAAGCATCATCGCGTTCGGTCATGTCAAAGGGTTCAGCGGCGAAAGCGATCTCGTTGCGACGTGGGATATGTATTGTGGTGGGTCGGGTGAGAAGTCGATATTCAAGCAGTGGGCATAGTAATATAGTTACAGACAATGGTCAACAGCACATTCCAATGCGACAGGTGTATAGGACAAGTAGAATTGCGATGTGCAGACATTAGAAACTGCTAATTCCTATGCAAAAGCGCGCTCCTTCCCCCTCGAGCCTAGCGCGGCGCGCTAAAGAAGAATTCGCCGCAACTTCGGCTGAACTACGACGGGCGCATTCAAGTGGTTATAGGTTCGGAAAATCCATGCCCCTCACAAATCGGACGTCACTCAGGCAGCGTGGTCTAGTGGTCGACTCTCCATCACCTGCAAAATTCGACAGGGTGGCGTCCGATAGGGGGTTCAATTCAGGCCGAGGGGGGGCGGCGTTAAGAGGACTGGAGGACGTCCAACCAGCTATCCCATCAGCTATATGGGTAGTTCGGAGGGAGGAAAAAGGAAATGGGTGGGGAGGAAATATTCGAATACCGACCGATCAATCAATTCCGACTATCAAATCAGCTACCTACAAATCAAATCAGCAACCAAATCAATACGACAATCAAATCAAATCAGCGCCATCAAATGAAATCAAATCAGCAATCCCGACAACCGAATCAAAAAAGCAATCCCGACAACCAAATCAAAAAGTAAAACCATTAAGTTGGTTTTCTCTGTACACAAAAAAATTGTATACAGTTCTTTTGCACTTTTTTTCCCTTTCCTGCTGATGTCATATCAGGTAGGTCTGGTGTTCGAGTCCGGCTCGTGCACGGTATATGCCTTCTGAACTTTTGCACCATTAAGGGTCATTTGCTTTGGCGCATGTTGGCTGCCTGCAATCATTCTTTTTCGATCTTAGATGATATGTGAGTTGGTGATGAAGTCAAATTGCTTTTGCAATCTAGGTGATGCCTTTCTCATTTTAATATCTCGAATGACTATTTACAAGAACCCGTGCGTTCTCGTGCGTTCTCGTGCGTTCCCAGTGTGCGAAGTTGGCGGGTGGATCGATCAGCCAGCCGTCATCTGCTGGTTGCTTTTTGACGGTCAGATTGCGCCCCTGATGCGCCACGCCTCAGCTTGCTTGATGGACTGGAGTGCACATCACCAGCCGCCTGCTGTGAGCTCAGCTTGGTGTCGCCTTCATTTGCCCATCGTCCCAGCTGGCCCATCGGGCTCAGTGAGATGCCGCTGGCGCTGGTGTTGAAGTCTTCTGTGTACGAGCATCCTGCGCCTTTGCTGATTGAAGCGTCAAGTGTCGCATCACCTTCAATTTTAAATTCTGGTCCAGTCTTGCCATCGAGGCCACGAGCACCAGCATCGCATGGAATTCCTGCAGCGACTTGATCGCACAATGCTCGGAGACGTTGCTGACATTGTTGGCCGGCTTTCACCGGTGCCGTTTCGGTGAATGCGCGATTTTTGACTTCGTCGCAATATGCCCGCTCTCGAGCTGCATCGGCTGCCGAGTGCCTCACAGCCAAAGCCTTCGCGCAACGCGACGGCCAGCACATGGACTTCTTACGACAGGCGCTACACTTGGGGCCACACTGCTCGTATGTTTGGGTCGGATACTGCTTACCCCTTCATTCTCCCTGATTCGACGTCTGATACCTCGAAGCTTGGTCTTCCTACGCTTGATCCGCTTTTCGAGGTCGGCAATGTCCTTCTCGATGCGATCGCTCTCGTTCATGAGCTCGTGATTGATTTCCAGGTAGCCCGGAACTTTGGGAGGGATTTCGTTCATTTTGCTGGCTAATGAAGATGGGGCGTGTGTGCGTGGGCGCGGGGACCGTGAGATGGGCGGGAAAAACACAAACGAGCAGCGTCGTAGAGAGTGAGAAGGGAAGAGGCAACCATCCAACTTTCCCGGGAAACAGCAATGCACACCTCGCGAGACGGACTTCAGCAAGCCAAATCAATGAATAATAAGTCAAAGGCGCACATTCTTCTGCACAATTTGGGCCCAGTATCGTCTTACGTCTTTCTCAAAGGCTCGCGGTGGGCTTCTATGCGAGTGAAACTGCATGTATGCAGTTTCGATGACCTCTGAGAATGCCAGGTCATCATTCAGCCATCGAATATAGCGTGAAATTGGACGAGAGGATCGAAATAAAAATGCAAAGGTCATCAGACTGCCTAAATCGATCGCCTCTTTGTGTGTTCGAGCTTGCCAAATGAGACGCCGAGACCGGTCCAGTCACTCCTAGCTCGTAGCATTGGAAGATTGATGCAGCTTTCAACACTATACACTAAATTGAAGAGCTGCAAACATGACATGTGCCTTTATGTTGTAAAATCGAAGAGGCACGAGAGAGGTGAGGTTGAAGATCCATGTCGATCTCCACCCACCAGCTCCACCCAAGGCGGAAGCTTTCCGCTCGCTCCCTCGGATTCACGTACAAGCCACCTCCGTCTCAGTATCGAGTCGGCACAACAACATGCCCATCTGCATCGAATGTCGGTATCCGGTCAGCAATCTCTACACGACTTACAGCAAAGCCGATGACAAAGCTCTCGGGAAGGGAGTCCGCCTAACGCAATGTCCGCGCTGTAAACGCTTCGCGGACAAATATGTCGAGCACGACTTTGTGGTTCTTTTTATCGATCTGGTGTTGATCAAACCTCAGGTGCGAATTTGCAATTCTGTTGAAGCCATGGAACGGCGATTCACCTTGTGGACTTCTTTCATTATCGTTGCGATTCCCGGAAAGTCATACTAACTGCATTTGCTACAGGTCTATAGACATCTCCTCTTCAACCGGCTGGGCAGGGACGACGAGCGATTCGATGTATGAAACATTCCGGTCTCAAGCGTTACCCAAGACTAATACCCTGCAGCCCTCGATAGTCCGCCTGGGGATCCTTCTACTTCTCTTCGACGTTTACTTAACATGGGCGCGCATTGAGAAGGCGACACCATCCTCTCCATCCCTACCCCTATCGCCCCCTCCACCACTCCCACCCTTTCCATCAAGCTCAATCAATGGTGGCAGCGACCAGTCGAATCTAAATGGCACTGAGCTGGCGCAGGACGGCAGTCTACCATCGAGCTTCCTCGCCAAGCAGCCAATCCTGCTGCAGTACCTCTTCTTCCTGCTGCTTTGCACGCTGGAGACCATGTCATTCCATCTGCCGATTCGGACCTTCTTGTCGATGAAGTTCCCCCGACCGTTCTCTGCTGTCATCCCGCATTATCCACGACCGGCCTTGATCAGTACTGCTCTTCTCGTGTCGAGCTTCACCAAACTCTTCCCACTGATGCTGCTCGTCTGGAACTATGATCTACCCAGCAGCGCCAGTGCTGTATCCTGGGCTGTCATTATCAATAACGTTGCGGCGCTCGAGATCTTACTCGACTGTGGGTATATCAAGGCGGCGTTACTGGCAGGGGTCGGTGCGATCTGCAGAGCTGGGATCGGATGGGTAAGTTATCTCGACATGGATGCCGCTCTTCATATGCTCATATTTCTCAGGGTATATTGCGCGCCGTCGGCGTTGGAGGAGGAGTGGCTGCGGCTGGAGTAGTAGAGACTGGAGACCTCATCGAAGTGTGGCGTAGACTCATGGAGACAGTGGGCCTGGGCTAGAACTGTATTTCATGGCAGCGCATCGTATTGCAGTACATTTTGGGTTATCCGTTTCGCTGTCTTATGGCTCATGCTCTTCCCCATCCATCATGCCACATATCTAACAGTACACGCTCTTCGACCCTTTCTCGCTATACACCCCAAACGCCATGTACTCCGTCGAATGCTCATCACAAGAAGCTATTGCCAGCAGCCGGCCCCTGGTTGTATTCCGGTCGTAGGTCTTTTCGCTCGGGTGCTATGAGAGGGTGCCATTGCGCGAGGAAGGTTATTGCTAGGCGGTCGTCAGCTAGGCATCTCCCAAAGTCCATCTTAAATGCCATACCCCACATGAGCCAGCAACTCGCTGCTGAAAGTATTATGGTCGATCTCCATACGCTGCAAAAGTGTCAGCTGTCGGGCGCTCGTGGCGGTGCGATGCTGGTGAAGACGTACGCTTGGTTCTCGCCCTTGGGACTAAAGAACCATGCTCCGAGGGCAATGGCTACGACGACCACGATGCTGATCAGGATGCTCCATCTGAGATATGTTAGAAGCGCGTGGAAAAAATGAGACAGTTCTCTTACCCGTTCGCCATGTTGTTCTGTGATCGGTGGATGATGTATCGACTGGAGCTCTCCAGGCGGATGTTTGGATGAGGTCAAGCGACAAGCTTTCGGGAATATCCGCAGCTTGTTTGACTTCACTTCACCCTTAGTGGACCTCTCAGCCTACCCTCGGTATTCCGCTCATCTCATCCCCATTACTTTTGAGCTAACCAAGCAGCATAGAGCGTGGTTAGCAGTGTAGTCGCTTGTAGAAAATTGGGGATAGCAGTTCTATACGTTTCACCTTGACCGGACGGGTAGGAGAAGCACTTCACTTTATACGTCGTCGTTCAACTATGTCTGCCCCAAACAACCCCCAACGAAAAGACCACTGGACCTCGACAGCCTACAATACCTGTGCCGGCTTCGTTCCCAAGCTCACCACTAAAGTCCTCTCCTACCTCGACCCCCAACCAACCGACACCATCCTCGACATAGGCTGCGGGGATGGTTCCCTAACGTCCCAAATCGCCGCCTCAGGCGCAAAAGTGCTTGGAGTCGATGCCTCGAAATCTTTTATTGACACAGCGACGGAGAAGTACACTTCCTCGGAAAATTGTACATTCATCCTCCACGACGCAGACGAATTGCAAACCTGTCCCTCCGCAATCGACGGAAACTGGGACAAAGCATTCAGCAACGCTGCCATGCATTGGATTCTGCTGCGGGAAAACACTAGGCAGACATTCTTCGAGAATGTGCATCGTTCGTTGAGGAAAGACGGCAAGTTTGTCTTTGAAATGGGCGGCGCGGGGAATTGCGCTGAAATCCAAGCTGTATCTATTGCGGCTCTTGTGCATGCAGGTGTCTCTTTACACCGAGCAAGAGAGGAGTTTCCGTGGGTTTTCCCCAGTGCGGGGTGGATGAGAGGTATGCTTGAAAGGACGGGGTTTGAGGTTGAGATTTGTGAGTTGGAGTATCGGCCTAGTGTACTTGATGAAGGGGCGTTGGAGGGGTGGATTCGGTTGATGTGTGCGGATATGTTGGAGGTTGTGGAGGGGGAGGAGAAGAGGGACGGGGTGGTGAGGGAGATGTGTGAGGTGCTGGAGACGGTTATGAGGAGGGTGGAGGACGGGAGTATGTGGATGGGGTATGTGATGTTGAGAGCTGTTGCAAGGAAGATTTGATACAGGAGGGAGTCTGGGTAGACGTGTGGTTCTGTTCAAGATGATGTTGTACGTTCTCGCAAGTAGCTGCGCTATCTCGCTCAATCATAGCGCGATCTTTGACGAATGTGTGATGGACATCGTTCGCTGAAGATCTGCTCTGCACTTTCCGTGGGCGTTGTGTCCTGGAGCTGTAAATCTCCGAAGTTTGCACCATCTCAAAGGGCTCATTCTCATCCTGGTAGTCACTGTCTGAGCTGTCACCACGGGGATTAGGTCTAGAAGTTGCGCTCCTCTTGCCACCGAAGCTGGCGCTACTGGCACTCGCTCTCGGGCCGTTTTGCGGCTTGACCCTCTCAATGACTTGGTATTCCGGAGCCTGTTTGGTGCATTTAGAGCTTGCGCAATCTTCAATGGTCTGTCTCCCCGACTGTGCATAGACGACTGGATTGTTGATCACACTCTAAGCGGCTTAGACGGCCTAGGAGTAGTAGGGATGAATCTTCCACTCTGAGCGGAACTCTGAGGCTGTGCTTCATCCATGGACAATCGCCGAATTCGGTCCTGTGTCGAGTTCAGTAACGAGGTCATCACAGTGTCAGAGGGCATGCAGAAAGAGGGAGAAAATTTCTACTGGATGTGCTTCGTTGCGACTGAGATTGTGTCCTGTGCTATGTATGATACATGCTAATCGCTCAAAAATGCAAAGGTTCTCATCGACATGATGAGCCGCCTTTCCCAAGAGTCCAAGTCTCCCTCCATTGCCAAAGCTCCAATCACTCGTTATTCACAACAGAAAGGAAATTTGAGTTCTTGCTCTCCACGTCTTCCTTCGACATGTCCACCATCGCATTGTTGTTCATGGTGATGTCCTTGACCACATCGTCCCGCTGAGAAGGCCAGTCTGTGCTCTCATCCTCGTCGTCTTTTGAGTGAAACGACTCAAATGTCTCTGGTTGGAAGAAGGCGCGGTAGTTATTGACCGCTATCCGCACTTCCAACTTCTCCTCGTTCATGACTTCGATAAATCGTCCAGGTGCTGGTGGGAACGATTCAGATCGAGGATCTGCACCAAAGACCCGAACATTGCCCATCAAGAACGGATAGGAGACTTTGCCGACCTCGATTCCATCCGTGTTGTCCACAGATGTGTAGGACGCAATGTAGTAACGCCAAAGTTCCTCACGCTGAGACTCGGTCATACCGTCATCAGCGATTGGATCGTCGCGCTTGGACAGATAGACCCGAACTTTGCTATTGGTCGGATCCTGCTCGGTGGTCAGTGACCGCGTCTCGTCCGCTTTGGGATCGCTGAGACGTACGAAGTCGATTCGATAGACTTCAGAGTCCTTGACCATCTTCTCCACTGCCTTGCGGTAGTCAGTCTGCTGCTGCGCGCTGGTCTTTTCCTTCACACGGTCCTTCTTAAAAAGTGCAAAGACATCCGCTGACTTGTCCTTGCCGTCGCTGTTCATCGTCTGTAGTGCGTCGCGCGTCAACGTCATAACAATCTTCTCCACCGGGTAAAGTTGGTAGCCGGCTTGAAGGTAGTACCGCCGCAAGGTTTCCTCGATTTCGGTTTGTTCAACTTCGTTCCTGAGAAGCTCCTCGAACTTGGAGAGCATCTGATTGTAGTAGTTGGCGGTTGAGCTAGTGTCGTTGAAGTAATCACTGGGTAGCTTGTCGACGATGCCGAGCTCAATGGCGGGCTTGACCTTCTGCGCGTTCTGCACGGCCTCGCGCACACCATCCTCAGCACTCTTCAACTTCGTGAGTCGTTCGTAGAGCATAAGGAACAGACGCATGAAGCAGTAGATTGGAGTGTTGGCCCAGAAATGGAAGACGTCACGGTCCCGTAGTTCTTGAGGGTTGATGTTCTTGGAGCCGAGGACGTTCTTGTCAGTAGGATGGTCGAGCCAGCGTCCGGTGGCGATGTCTGATTTGTTCTCCGAATCTTCTGCGGCATCCGTCATCGTCTCGTCCTCCACGGTGTTCTCGACGTGGTCGCCGTTCGAGGCAATGTCAGGCGTCGACCCACGGCTTTCTGACGCATTACTGTCATCGCGTGTACGGTTGAGCGTCCTGCCTCGGTCCAAGGCCGCACGAAGCAAAGTGCTGTTCTTAGCAGCACCGCCTTTGCGAGACTTGACAGACGCCGAATCTTCGCCTCCAGAAGGTGGGTCTTCGATCGACTCATTCTGGGGGGACTGTTGGAATCGGCGGTCAATGGCGGCTCGGAACCCAATGTCGTCCAGTCTGAAGAACAAGGCGACAAAGTCGCGAATGAAGTTGAAGAGCCTTGGCTGGTCCGTGGCCATATGAGCATCCACGTAGGCCAGTACCAAATAGGTAGCATCCGTCAACACATCCACGTCGTCGACAGTGAACTCCATCTGTGGAAGGCGTCGGAAGCTGGGGTTGATATTGGCAGCCCGCTTCATCTCCTCGTGTTTGACTTGGATCTCGGCTTGGAGAGTCTTCGTCTGAAACTGTCGGCGGTCGTTCGTTTTGGCGTTTGCAGCTTGGTGATCGAGTGACTTCCAGAACATCTTTTGTGTCTGCTCGCGCCAAACCTTCTCCCACTCGCGTTGAGCCATCTTCCAGGTCTCCAGTCTCTCCTTCAGTCTGTTTAGGAGCACCGGAATGACCTGGTAAGGACGAGCATGGAGACTATCAATCACGTCCGCGCCCTTGTCTCTTCCGTACAACTTCATGATCACACGCTTGTAGATGGTCTCGCTCTGACCACCAAGCCCTGGCGGTAGCTGATAGTTCCGCTGTTGCGCTTCGTCCATACGTCGCAGCTGAGTCGCGATCGGCTCCAGCAACTGAATGGTGCGAGAGCAGGCTTCGATGTTGTAGTCGTAGTCGTGACGCTCCTCTTCAATGCGGTGCAGACCTTCCTCGTGCAGATTCTTGCGATGGGCGATGAATCCGGAGTCCTCTGATGCCCAAGTAGGATGCGATGCCCACTCATCGTTCAGAACGGAGTTGCACAGCTCGTCACGGCCACTGCACGGCTTCTGGCGCTCTCTCTTGGGCAACAAGCGGTAGCTGGGGCCGAGACCTCTGCAGTTGCTAAGCATGACCCTTCCAGAAGGCACCCGCGGTTTGTTCTCGATTATCACATCTTTCTCGTCATGGCCGAGCCACTGCTCGAACCACTTCATCAACTCAGCATTGCCACCGATGAATGCTCTCGCTCGGTAGAGGAGTGTCCCGCGATCGATGAGGTCTTGGCTGAACAAGTTGCAGAGCTTCAAGAACTCGTTCATGGAGTTCTTATTGCCAATTGCCTTCTTTGCCTTATCGAAGAAAGAGAGCTCCTCGCTGGTGGCCGCCGATGTGGTCGTAGGCTCGAGAGGCTCCGGCAAACGTGGAGTCAAGGTCGGCGACGCAGGTGGCTGGTCATTTAGCCCTTTGGCGACTTGCTGTCCAGTCTTCAGGCGCTTGTTGGGGTGCCCTGGGAACTGCGCTTTGCTGCCGCTTGGGCCTGCGACACCATCAGCCATGCGGTCCGCGGTGCCTTGACGTTGTTCCCTCTTTCTCTTGTTGTCTTTCGATGCGGGTGTCGGCGCAAAGTTACCAATCGGAGGCATTTGACCTCGTGCATGTGCCGGTGTCGTGATCTCACGCGACATGACGGGACTGTTGTACAAACCCTCACTGCGCACGTTGGATGTTACAACGTTGTTCTCTGCCTCTTGCCTTGCTCTTTCTGCTGCTTGCTTCGCATGTGCTGCGGATTCTGGTAGAAACTGCTTGAAGTCTTCGAGGAGATCGGGTGCGGTCTTGAAGAGGTGTGTGACTTGACTGTAGACGTCTTGGATCGGCTTTGATTCGCGCTGAATCACGTTAGCACGTGCGTTCAAGAAGTGTCGATTTGAAGCGGCTGCCCGAGACAAAGGCGCAAGCATGTTGTCGCCAAGGATCGGAGGTACAGATACTCACCTGGTAAGTCTGGAGTATTTCGAGGAACTGTTTGTAGATGTCGGGGTGTGATGCGAAGCGATTCTGAAGTTCGTTAGTTAAAGTGGTGGAAGCGCGGCGGCTGTTGCCGAAGTACGTCCGATGACTTACCTTGATCTTATTCACGTAGCTGATCGCGTGGTTGAACTCAACCGGGCCGCGCTTCTCAAGACCCACCTGAGCCGCTGCGTCGTGTGCTGCTGCATCTTGTCCAGGCATGGGAGTCGCTCGCGGCGAAATTCCAACTCTTAGCCCAGTACCTCCAGCGGCCGCCGATACAGCACTTTGAAGAGAGTTGACCCCCCGCTGCTCCTGCTGGTGTATTGCCCGCTGCTCCTCTTGTTGTCTCGCAGCTTCCATGGGCGAGAGATGCTGCTGAATAGGCGCCGCCGGGCCAGCCGGGCGACCACTTGGACTGAACATCATTTGGGCGCTTTGCGCACCAGGCTGAGGCGTAAAGGTGCCATTAGCAGGCCTCAGCCCCTCCTGGCCTCCCTCCTGCCTGCTGAGCGGTCGAGGCTGTGGCATTGACTGGACTGTTGTGCCCATGGGTGTGGTGACTCGGATGGCATTTGGATCGTCGCCAGTTCCGCATTCGATACGGTAACCAGGAGGCAGAAAAGTATTGAAGCCTTGGATGAGCTCTGGGTTGCCTGCGAAAAGTGTGCTGACCCTACCAATAACACCAGGCGTATCGATTGCGCCCGACTTGAAGTCTTTCATTATATCGAGGAACCGATTGTACACGTCCGGCTGCTCGTGGAATTGGACCTTGACCTGGTCCAGATAGCTGAGGGCATCGTTCAAGATCGGCTGTTGGCCTTGACCTTGTCCCTGAGGCTGTCCCATAGCCTGTTGCTGCTGCTGCTGTTGAGGTGGTTGGCCTGGTGCCCCCTGCACGTACCCCGAAAGGAGGCCTGCAGCTTGCGGGTGTTGGCCTGCTGGGCCTGGTGCAGGTTGAACAGGGCCCCCAGCGAAGATGTTTCCCGGACCAGAGGGAGCTCCCAAAGGTAGATGCGGCTGTGGAGGTGGCCCTCCCATGCCCGGATTGCCGAGCAGACCATTGGGGCCGTGTACAGTGCGTGGGCCTACAGCTACTGGCTGATGAAGGTGCACTGGAGGGCCTTGCGGTGTCTGATGCGGCGGCGCTTGCTCCATCCGCTGTCGCTCATGTTCTCGATGTCTCCGATCCTCCTCTTCCTTGATGTGGATTCTTTCCATTTCTCGCTCCCTTCTTTCGCGGTCAGCCAACACATTGGACTGACCCGTCGCCTGGCTGAGACTTGGAAGGCCGAAACCAGGAGGTGGACGCGAATCGGGCTCTTCGGGCCGGTGTTGCTGGGGAGGAGGCTGTCTCGGCGACGACTGGCTCAAACCGGCGAGGCTGGCGAGGGAATGCGCAGGCTGATGAAAAGGAGGGAAGGGTCCACCGGGTGGTGGCAGGCCATTAGCACCTGATGGTGGAGAATGTTGCGGATTGTGTTGTGGTGTACCGGGTCTAGTGGTGGCAGAAACATTAGCAGCGTTTCAATGCATACTCCATGAGAGACATAGGTAGGAGGCTGGTGTAGGCGGGCGTGCGACAGCTTCAATAGAGCTTTCTTCACTCCAACCCAAGCTACTCAGCAATCTCGCCACTTTGATCTGTCCAACTCACCCATAGTTAGGTCCTGCTCGGGGAGCCCCCTGTGACTGCGATGGGTCGCCGTGAGGGTTGCCAGAGCCAGGCTGCTGGTGACCCCAGCTGCGGTGCTCCATTCAAAACCGGAACGCCCAAAGGCGTGTCCTTGAGCTCTTCGTTGTTTCGACTGCGCAAGTCGTTTTATATCTCTTTCAGGGTGGTCTGATTGTTGGTTCGGGTGCTAGTAATCGATCTCTGGGTCGTGTGGTTGGGTGGATTCGCTGGTTCACGGGCGCGCTTCTTCGCGCGTTGTCGCTAACGCCACGGCGCTGGGAGCGGCCAAGATCGCAAGCTCAAAGATTGATCGCAAATGCGTGCTGTGTCCGACTGAGCGTTGAAGCAATGGGAATAAGACAATGGACAGACAGCTGGGGTGATAGCGGTCGTGAAGAGAACGTTCCCCAGGACCAGCTCGAAGACGGCTGCAACCGAAACAACGTCAGGCGCCAAGCACCTAGTTCAGGGACCGGCGATATCGCTCCCGAGAGGGCAAGCGGTGGCGGTATGCCGAAAACTTCACCATCAAAGTCCTTCACTCACTTGGTTGGTTACGTTAACGCTAGCCGCTGATATTCACGTGAAAGATGTCCGCAAACGATGCAGGCTTCAAGGCTGCGCTTGAGGAGGCAAAAGCGAGTGCAAGTGAAGGCGGTGTGCCGATTGGTGCTTGTCTCGTGGATGCCAATGGAAAAATCCTAGGCCGAGGCCATAACATGCGAGTGCAAAAGGGTAGTGCGACATTGCATGTATGTAGCTCTGTTCCTAAGTAAAGCGTGCTTCTACTTGGCTTACATTCATCAGGGTGAAACGTCTGCCCTCGAGAATGCAGGTCGCCTGCCAGCGTCTGCATACAAAGGCTCGACAATGTACACAACCTTGTCACCCTGCGACATGTGCACAGGCGCGTGCATCCTGTACAAGGTTTCCCGAGTCGTAATGGGAGAGAACAATACTTTTGTTGGAGGGGAGGAGTATCTCAAGCAGCGCGGCATCGAAGTTGTGAATCTGCACAGCGCAGAGTGCGAACAGCTGATGAAAAATTTCATCCAGAAGCACCCTGAGGACTGGTGGGTGATCATGCGAGGCTGATGAGAGGTTCTTGGGCTGACGGTATGAGGTAGGTATGAGGACATCGGCGAGGATAAATGAGCCTGGTCTGTTGACTGTCGCATTGCTTCCCGGCTACCAATCGCCATGCAAGATGTTCCGCTCGTGCATCTTCTGCTCCGCGACTGCTATGTCGTTGGGTCTTGGGAAAGCCTTGGCTTGATGTTCACCTAGAGCGCTGTCAAACGGGTTCGGGTGCGCGAGTCCGCGCGGAGTCAGCTACCTGAGATGCGATGGATCTCCTGGAAATAGAACTTGAGGTCTTCTGGCTTGACCCATGGAGTGATACCTGGCTGGAAGTCAGTGCCAAATACCAAAATCAAGACAGCAACGACATACCGTGGCCCAAGTTTGCAATCCAACCTTGCTTGCCTCCACCAAAGCCTTCAACCATCTCTTCGACAACCTTCGTGATGGCCTCGTGGCCTCCGAAGAGCACACCAGGATCTGCATTGCCTTGCACGACTTTGCCATGCTTCTGCGCAATGGCATACGCTTCCTTCGGTGCATGTAGCCAATCGAGCCCAACGATGTTGTAGTTTGTCTTGCAAAGATCTTCCAAAGCATACCAAGCTCCCTTGGCAAAGACGACCATTGGTACGACTTCCTCTCCGAGCTCCTGCAGTCTCTTCGGTAGATGGTCGCAGATGTACGTCAAGTATGGAAGAGAGAACTCTTTGAACGTGCTTGGACTCAGTTCACCCGCCCACGAGTCGAACACCTGCACGATTTGTGCTCCAGCAATGACTTGCTGCGCCAAGTACTCCACGCACAACTCTGCAATCTTCTGCAACAGCTGCTTGGAAGCATCAGAGTATCTGTATATCCACGTCTTGGTCTGCTTGAACACTTTCGTCCCACCTCCTTCGACCATATAACAGAGCAGCGTGAACGGCGCGCCGCAGAATCCGAATAAAGGTACTCGACCCTTGAGCTTCTTCCTTGTCATTGTGATCGCCTCGTAGACGTATTTCAAGCTCTCTTTCACATCGACTTCTCTCTCCATCACCTCTTCAAATTGCTTGTCCTCTGGTGAACCGAGCGGGTCAGGAAAATGTGGTCCTTTCCCATCCAACATCACAACCTCCATACCCATTGCCTGGGGAATGACAAGAATGTCGGAGAAGATGATCGCAGCGTCGATGAGCCCGTCAAAGCGGTCGATGGGCTGCAAGGTGAGATTTGAGGCGATTTCGGCGCTACGACAGCATTCGAAGAAGTCATGCTTGCCTTTTTCTTCGTGATATTCGGGGAGGTATCGTCCAGCCTGTCGCATCACCCATATCGGAGGGCGCTCGACTTTCTCGCCACGAGCAGTACGAAGAAGCAAATCGTTCTTGAGAGGCTCGAATCTCGACATGGTGGACGGTGGATGTGAGGTAAAGACTGGGGTTTTTTCCTGAGATTTAGTCGCTGGTTTTGGAGAAGCTTCTCTTATGTGTCCATCGGTCGTAGAGAGAGTAGCTCTGTGAACACGTTTTCAATGCCGCCAACACGTAGGAGAAGCAAGTTGAACTTTCATCAAGGTGGCGGCGGCCGAGGCTTAACGAGGGGCAGATCGCGGGAGGCGCTCCGATCATCGAGTGCCCTGATCCTCGAAAGCTTTTGAGACATTGGGACGACCAGCCACCGACTTCAACCATTCCCAACTCCAACGCGCTCGTCAAGATGTCCCTTCACAACAATCACCATTACTGCTTGCCAAATCAGACCAGGAGTGACAATGTCGAAGCGGAAGGCTGATGAGATTACGGAGCCTGTGACTTCCCCTCAAGCCAAACACGCCCGATCCAATGTCCCAGAATGGATGATCCATCATGGAGAACTACGCCCTATGCCGATGGTCACCACTCCTCCCCCAGACAAGAATGACATGGAGCCAGTCGTGCCGGAACCTGATGAAGAAAGTAACCTGATCGATCGCCTGGAATCCACTCAAATGGCGCTTATCAGACATCTGGACGAGAAGTGCAAACGCCTGCAGTTCATTGCACCCCAATGCGCGTCCACGATGGAGTCTCGACTTGCCAAGGTCGTCGATGCGATGAGGATGTTGAATAAAGAAGTCGAAGCCGTGAAAGCTGCCGAGTACCAGATCAAGATCGAATCCCATCAACGAGCATCGACAGGCCTCACAACCTGCCGGACCGGCAATCCGACGTACTTTGCACCTCACCAATATGTGCCAATACCTCAGACCTAATCCGGACGGTTCTTAAGTGGTATCTTCCTCAAGGATGTTACCGGAGTGACGGCCAGTCTAGGCGGCTATGAATGCGGACTCTTTCGAGGCACATCCATTTCCCTCATCGTTCCGCTCGAAGTGGAATACATGGCATGGTCAAATCATCCTCCGGCTCCTAGAGCGACCAAGCCTGGACGCAGCTTCCTATTGCTGTCTGATCTTCCTAAACGAGGTTTTCGAATGGCCCTCCCAGTGCATATGGACTTCATACGATAACCACACAATACTCGCGCCTGGACTGTGGCTCTCTGAAACAAGCCATAACCTGTATCACCATGCTCTCGAATACATTACTCCAATGCAACGCCTCCACAGCCCTGCCATGGTGTGCTGACGTTTAAAGTTTGGGAACCTTCATTGGACGCCACAGACTTGCCAAGCCGCCCGTGACCATGAGCATACAATGTCTCGCCTTGTCGAACTGCCTATGAGGCGATAGTTGCATTGAGAGGTGGTACGTGGTACTTTGCTTAGGGGAGCAATCGTCAAGACGCAAGCAAGCGAGAATAAGTACTGGCTCGAGCAGCAGTCTTCGGCGTCAACTTCTGACTCTCACTTACCTCCCTCCATCAGCGACAACTCGCCATCTACAGACGAATCAAACGTCGAGCGGACATGGGTCTCATCACCAAAGGCATCAAATATGGAGCTGTGGCTCTAGCCACTCGACATTCTGGGAAAGCGAGTGCCGAGTCCCAAAATCAGCAACAACAGCAAGCCATTGTCAACCAGGCAAACTCCATCATCGCGCAACAAGCCGTCGAACACGAGCAAGAGCAACAGAATCTCGTAGCGCAAGCCAACCAGATCCTTGCTCAGCAGCAGGCTGAGCACGAGCAGGCTCTCAAACAACAGGAGGAGAAGCTCAAGCAACAGCAAAGCCAACCCATGTACGTTGTTCCGGTCCAACAGGCTTTGCCGCCGCCACCGAACGCCTATGGCCCCTCAGCCCCAGGAACACCCTATTCGCAACCAACCACACCTGGCAACCAGTATCGCGATTTGAGTGGCTATCAGCATCAAATATGGTGTAACCAACAATGTGGCCAGACATGCAGCACGAACACAATCCGAAATTCGGAGTCAATGTCGACGATGGCATACGGACATAGTCCCCCACCAGTGCCTGGGTACAATGGATCATATCAGCAGCCTACGCAACAGTACCAGACTTATGGTCAGCAACAAGGATACCACGCTGGATACTACTGATCTGCTCTTCATCTCCATGCGATGTGTTCGTCTTGGGTTCCAAGAATTTCCTCCACAGCGCGGTCAACAGCGTCAAGAGTGCTTCATTGGCAAAGAAGTGGAACAAAAGAAACAAGATCAATCTTCGATAGCACCGTTCATTTCCCCAGCATGATATGCTTATTACTGTTCACCTCGCCAACCATCTCGCCAATCATAACTAAACAGAGGATCTCACGGGACGCACGGGAAGGATGAGGCTGAGCTCCAAGAATAGATCTCCACCTTGTGTCTTTCAGTCAACCTCACTTGCAAAGTTACACCACATCGGCTCGCGAAAGCATTCCGCAGTCCTCTAGTTTCCGTCTCGCTTGTCATGTGTAATCAGCCCGTCTATGGTATGGCTGTCGTTAGTGCCTCTAACTTTGGCCCAAGATCTACCGCGTGCGGCTGCAAGAGCAGGGTAAGAGGGTAAAATAGGTACCATGGCAGTTCACAGCAGGGCTGAATCTGCGAGACTCGCTTGTCGACAGAACAACAAAACTAATCGGGTCCCTCTTGTCCCCTTATTTCCATTGCTCTCGTTTCTCGATCTGTCTCGCGGTTAGTGGGCTAAAAATGAGACCACCACACTATGAGCGCGTGTCGCTCTTTCGAGAGGCCACCATGGCCAGGGAAATATCGAGTGAGAAAGCAGGTAAGGACAAAATGGTTGTCGAGGGATATGGAGCTAAGTCCTCGCAGCGAGCAGTATATACGAGCGAGAACCGCCAAGATACAACTACAAACCCGCCGTTCTTCGGACGATACCACTCCTCATACTCTTCCTCGTCACGCTTGGCCTTATAGGACTACTTGAATATGCCAGGATTGAACTCGCGGCTGGGGAGAACCGACTTTCATTCTCATCGAGTTCTAACAACAAGCGAAGAGACTTTGGCTATGAATATGTCTATCTAAGGGATACCCCGTCACAAGCCAGCGAAGATGCAACGGCAACCCCTTCGGCAGCATCAGCAATTCCAGAATCACCCGATGCGGGTACAGTCACTGCCGACCAATCTCCATCCGGCGTTACTCAATACATCCAGTCGAGCAACTATGTGAACCCTGAACAGACGATCACCCCAGATTCGACAATCGAGACAAGTAACTACGTGGGCACGGATAACACCCAGACGATCGCTCTGAGTCCAGCGAGTGGTGACTATGTCCCAACAGAACATAAACAGACAGTCACGAGCGGAATGACTGCGATGGCTCTTCCTACCAGTGACTACGTGGATCCAAGTAGAACTCATACAATAGCATACAGTGCGCCAACGGGTGACTATGTGCCTACCGAGAATACTCGTACCATGGTATGTTGGTTCGCAGCCGCGATTATTGCCCATTCTAATGGACTCACAGCCAGCTCCAACACCCACAACAACAGTCGTCACAACCTCGAGCGCCAGTGTAATCGTCGCCAGCGCATCCACATCAGCCATCTTGATCACCAGCGGAGGCCAGACCATAACCTCCCACACGACCATCAGCGCCCACTCGTCCACCACACAAGTCGCCCTAACACAGACGATCGTTTCCACACCAGCTTCCAACCCGCCTGAGCCTTCCTCTTCAAGCGATGCCTACGTCCTCCAAAACAGCGGCAAAGTCGGCGTTATCTCCTACAAATGGGATCCCGGCAATGTCTTCCTAGCAACATACCTTACCGTGGTCATCGCTGTTCTATACCGGATGCTGATCACAATTCTGAACAATAACTTCACCCTCATCGAGCCCTTCCGCCAATTGATGGAACCGAATGGCGCCCCAGCCGAGCGAGCTTTCTTCTCTTTCTACCAGAATCAGTCGAACTTATACGGACCCATCCCAGCCTTATCCAAAGGACGCTGGGCCCTCGCACTGGTCTCGACGGCATATCTCATTGCCTCGACTCTGCCGGCTTTGGCGTCTGAAGCAATCTGGGTGGACACGAATTGGAACTGTCTGTCACCCATTCAAGGCAGCAAGAATCCCTGCCAGCCACGGATGACGGTATCTGTTACTGTTGTGAGAATCATGCAAGGGCTTCTAGCTTTCATCGCACTTGTCATTGTCTTCATCACGATCTTGCTGCTGGTCAAACGAACGGGTCTTCCTGCGAATCCCAGCTCCATCGCGACGATCGGATCGTTGATGCGACATCCGGGTCTGGTCGACGATATCAACAACCTCCCGGTCGGGCCTGGCGCTCGTGTGTCAGAAATGAAGGCCGCAATGGCAGGCAAGCGATACAAGCTTGAGAGATACAAGACCGAAATGGGAGCCCTCCACTACGGCATTCGGCCCCTGACAATCGACCTCCACGACGAATACTCCACCCGCTCCAAAGGCCGCGGAAGCTACACCCCCATCGACAATAACGGCTCCTCCTTCTCCGAAGGCACCACCAAGTCCCACCGCTTCCGCTGGATGGACCTCATCCTCCTCCTCCTAACCCTAGGAACTTTCGGCGTCGTCCTAGCCTACTACCTCGACGGCAACCCAGACGGCTTCAACAACTTCTTCAGCAGCAACACCTTCGGCCCGCGATTCATCCTCACCCTAGCAGGAACCCTCATCGCCACCTCCTGGCACAGCATCGAGCAGACTGCCGTCGTCATGGCGCCTTACATCGCTCTCGCGACGAAACCTTCCCCAGCGAGGAGAACGCTGTGCTTTACACCATCTAACACGCCCCTCCTTTCCACCTGGACGACTTTGAGGAATAGATACCCCCTCCCCGCCCTCATCACCTTTACGACTCTCATGGCCGAAGCTCTCAACATCGTCATCTCCGGCGTGCCTTTCGCGACCGGCCAGACATGGGGCCAATTCCTCGTCTCCGCATATATGTCTCTCGCCATTCTCGGAATCATGGTTCTGGTCGTCGGACTTGTGATGCTGAGACGGAGAAAGGAGCCGAAAATCCCTGTCAGGCCGGACACGTTGGCAGGGAAAATGTATTATCTGAGCGGATCGAGGGTTTTGGATGATTTCGAGGGACTGGATGGCGTGGGACAGAGTGTGAGGGATAAGAGGTTGTGTGGGTTGGGGAAGAGGTATGCGTTTCAGCCGATGATGAGGAGGGATGGGAGGAGGACTTGGTTGGTTGATGAGGTTGGGGATGAGAGGGGGTCTTCGTGAGGTTCACGAGTTGAATTGTTCAATGCGTTTTAAGATACCCTTGTAGTCACAAGTCCGATAGTAATCAAGGAAAGCGAGACTGATTGAAGAAATGGTGTGGAAGGTCACAAAGCTAGACCTCGGGGTACACTTCTCGTGGCACATCTAAAGATGAGTCTGCTGGCGTCGTCGTGATTCACTATCGACCTACAGCCCGAGCAGTCAGATCAACAAGCACTCTAGAATGTACAAGGTGCTCAGACAATGTTCTTCTCCAACCACTGAGCCCAGTCGTCTTTAGTAAAGCTACTGGAGATCCCATTCTCAACCAAGCCCTACATTTGATCAGCAACAATTCCTTGATGTGACCAAGGTGTTACTTACATTGAATAGAACTGTTGGGGTCACATGAATACCCTGGAGGCGGTTGTGCTACACATGTTTAGTCCGTGGCGCTAGGTTCAACTTTTCGACGATCTCACCTTGATCAGAGGCTTCAAGTCGTTGGTGACCTGATTACCTATGTTCAGACTGCCATCTTTGTCCGGCTTGTCGGAGACCTCCAGCTTGGAGTATATCGTCTTCTCGTCCAGACCCGAGCTACTAGCAATCTTGGCGAGCCTCTCATACGTCTTGTTCCGTGTCTCGTTAACAACATTGACGTCGAAGAACTCGGTCTGCTTCTCGAACAAAGCCCTGGAGAAGTCCCAGAATTTGCTGGCATCCGTTTGCAAGACGGCTACACCGGCCTCGTGGACCAAGGTTGATGATGGATGCCATGGTTGGATCTTGCGAGAGTGAGATAGAGCAAAGATACTTGAGTGCTTTATTGAGGCCTACCTGTTGTCGGAAGATGAACTGGACCTTGTCTGCGTACTTCTGCCTGACGAGCGGGTAGACATCGTCGTAGACAGTGTTGAAGATCTTCTTGGAGAACTGGAATACCTTCTCAGTTTCGAGGCCTTGCTCTCGACTGCTTAATACTCACTGGGCAAACATAGTCCAAGACTGTGGCATAAGTCAGTATCTGCTATCGGGGATAGACGTATTGATGTCTTGTTGGACATACAAAGCTCAATGGTGTGCAGTGTTTGAGGGTGGGCATTGGCGACCAGCTTCTGGCCAGCGTACTTCGGTGCGAGGGCCATCTTCAGCTTGTTTTCTTGGATTGGAAAAGAATTGTTCAGAGACAAGAAGATAGTGGAGTTGAAATCATTCTCAGGTGAGGTGATTTATTTGTAGATGAGGTCATCGAGGCCGAGCGGACCTGACTCCGCCGGCAGTCGCGTCCCACGCACGCGTCTTCCCGTCAACCTCACCTCACCTCTCGACTCCAATCTGTAAATTGTTAATAGAGATCACTGTTCTCTCCAGACTGACAACGACATGACAATCACTTCACCATGGGCATTCAAGCGCTGCCGGACACGACCGTGCGGGCGATAGGCGCAACTCAAGTCTTGACAGATCCAGCAGCCCTCGTCAAAGAACTGGTGGATAACGCACTCGACGCTCATGCAAACTCGATATCGGTCGAGATTCATAACAACACCCTCGATGTCATCCAAGTCCGCGACAATGGACATGGCATTGCTCCAGAGGATAGACCACTTGTGGCAAGACGATACTGTACAAGCAAGCTTCTGGACTACGACGACCTCAAAGACATTGGCGGCTCGTCACTCGGCTTCCGAGGCGAAGCACTTGCGAGTGCTGCAGAGCTGAGTGGATCTCTCACCATCAGCACTCGTATCGAGGGCGAGCAAGTCGGCGCTGCATTGAAGATCAACCAAAAAGGAGAAGTCGTTGGTAAAGATCGAGCCTCGTTACCAGTCGGCACCTGTGTCAAGGTCACCGAGTTCATCAAAGCCAATCCTGTGCGGAGACAAGTCACGTTGAAGAATACAGAAGCCTGTCTCAAGAAGATCAAGCGTTGCTTACAAGCATACGCTTTCGCTCGTCCTCATGTCCGATACTCGTTGCGAGTGCTCAAGGCAAAGACCACCAAAGGAGATTGGGTGTATGCACCGAAGCTCAACGGGAATATTGAAGATGCTGCAATCAAAGTGATCGGATCTGCTTGTGCGTCGCAGTGTTTGTGGTCCGTGTTGGAGCATGAAGGCTTTTCATTTCAAGCATTCCTCCCTCGCCCAGACGCAGATGCCAGCAAGATCGGAGGTCATGGGTCTTTTATATCGGTCGATGCTCGTCCAGTATCTTCAGCTCGAGGCCACTTCAAGCAGATTGTCAAAGCATTTCGCGAGGCGCTACGACGTGCAGGGTCTCTCCTCGACGACATCAAAGAGCCGTTTCTGCATCTCGAGATCGGTTGTCCGGATGATTCATACGATGTCAATGTCGAGCCTGCCAAGGATGACGTGGCATTCGAAGACGCTGTCAAGGTCATAGAAGGGGTGAAGACGCTCTTCGCTGCCGTATATGCTCCTCAGACGGAAGAAGAGGATGTCCGCGCAATGTCACAGCCGATACTGGAGATCGGCCATGGCTTGGACGACCATGAGACAGCGGCGACGAGCGCAACAGCTCGCATAGAAGCAGCAAACGCTACCTCGACTGGCGTCAATACTGTTGAAGTACGAGAGGAACAGCCAACACTACCCAACGCAACAGAAGACGAACAGGTGACCTCTGAGCGGCGTAGAACTTTTAGAAGCAACATGTATGGGTGCGATGAGGAAGATCTTGAATTGCTCGAAACCCAACCGCAGGACGACCGCAGTGCTGCACATTTGGAAGAGCTACGTCAAGCAAACAGGGATGTCAATGTCTCCAATCCGTGGGTTCTTGCCAAACTGAATAGCTCGGTGCGTCGATCCGATGTACAGCAACCGTCGCCAAGAGACGATGAGCCTCTCCAGCGAACAGACATATTGAGCTCGCCGGTCAGACGAAACGCTACATTTGTAGAGACTGCCGAAGCTGCGCTGCCCACACCAAGACCGTCCTCGCCATCACCGCCAGCATTCCATCCTTCTGACCATGTCCCAGACATGCGATTGGCAAGAAATGGCAACACGATCGGCGCGCAGGACTTCCCTCCACCACAGATGTACACACCAATGCATTCGAGTGATCCGATCGAGCCACAAGACTTGCGTGCAAGACGCCAGAATCAGTCACCAGACTACAATTACGACTTGACCTCTGATCCGCCAGCTGGTACACCTCTTGCGGCTATTCCAGACATCAGCACACACCCTCATCGCATCCCGAGAAAGCAAGATCCGCAATCACGGTTGAACAAGCCATTCGTGCCTCCCTTCAAGGATGGACCTCCGCGAGAGAGAGTATGGTTTGATCATTTGGAAGATGTGGAGAGGCCTCGACGTCCGCGTCCAAGACCACAAAATGACGGTCATGGCTTGGTCGTGCAAGGCGAGCTGGGCGATTTGGTGGAAGACGCGAGGCCATTAACGCCTCCCAGGCGCAACCGCGATATCAGAGATTTTGTCGATGGCGGAGAATCGATAGCCTCTATGATCGAGGCTCGAAACTACCGCCGCGGACCAATTCGTGGATCAGACGCCAATCAAGAGACTCGAATCTTCGATGAGCGAGTTCGTCGTGACACCGACGATCTCAGACGGCATGGCTTCGTCCGAGCCAGGGAGGTTGCGGACATGAACAACGACCCCAACTCTCCTGAGAAGCACGCCAGTACTTCGAAGCGCCGCAAGACCAGCGAGAGACAACCCCTCCAAGACCTTAGCACCAACGCCCCGACTGCCCAAGAACCAGAAGCAGCCAACGACGAAAAACATCGCCCGCCAACAACCACAACCCCCTCCCGCCGCCGACAGAGCTCTCACAAACTCGGCCGCACCAAATCCTCCAAACTCCCCCTCGAGCGCACTCCACCCGGCCAGGCCATGCACAACCTCATTCTCCCTGTCCCCATCTCAATAGACGGGATCTCCAAAGTCGCAGGCCAGATCGATGAAGAGAGTTCGTTGCTTGGGTTCAATCAGCCTGCTGTGGGTTTTGAGAGTGTGTTTACTGCGGATCCGCCGAGTTTGGAGGGGCTTACGAGGAGTCTGCATGGGTTGCTTGTGAGAGCTGGCGGGGATGATGATGAGGGAGCTGGAGTGGAGGGGTTGTTTCGAAAGGTGCAGAAGGCGCTTGAGAGGCATTCTAGGAACGACGACGATGGTGGTGGGGGAGATGATGAGATCATGTCTCTGGTCTGATCTGTCCCAACGAACGATCTGTTTTGCTCATTTGCTCGGAATAGCGTTGGCGTCGGCGGATGGTGGAAGATACCCAATGGGATTGACTTGGTTTTGGCTTTGCTCAAGGGATGATGATGGCTTGCTCATTTATAGCATTCGGCTACGAATATCTCTATCCGATCCAGCTTTCATTTCACATCCAATGCGACCGATCGTTGGATCAGCTCTATCCACCATTCCCCTTCATAAACGCCATTCGTGCACCATGTCTAGATCTATAGCGCCCCCTTCTTCCCAGTAGAAGAGACGTCCTCATCATCCCCATCCCCATCGTCAAAGACATCCCGTTCCCTCGCATCCTCATCATCCGTGAACTCATCCCGATATCCAGCATCCAAGTCCGGCTCGTCCTCGTAGGTGGGATGTAATGATATGTCATCATCTCTACTCCTCAAAATGTCTACGGCTTCCTGCTCGTCCGGGTCGTCGGTGTAGTCGCCGTCAGGATTGCTGCCCCGTCGCCCGTTCGCCACAGCCGCTGCTTCCTCGGCTTCGAGTTGTTTCGCGCGGGCTTTTGTGCGGACGTAGATGAGGTAGCCTGTACCGATGCCCACTACGATTCCAATGGCTGCGCTCAGGTAGCTGACGATCTTCGTTTTGGTGTCCATCTTGTCGCCGTTCTCAGCGATGTCACCTATCCTCGCGCCCACGAAGATGTGCAGGAGGAGTTTGGGGGAGGCGATGGCCGTTGCAAGCATAAAGTTGGGCCAGGTGACGGTTTGAATAGTGCTGATAGCGCCATTGGCGAAGCTGTACGGCAAAGGGCAAAGCCGGATCATGCAGAGGAGTTTGAGACCGTCGTGTTTCAACACCAAGGATAACGCGGCGAATTGTTTGTTCTTCTCGGTCATTTTAGAAACGAAGCCTTTGAGGACTGTTCGCGAGACGATGAAGGAGACTGTGGATCCAATGACTGTCGCCGGGGCCATGATGAGCCAGCCTTTCATGCCGAAGACGAAGCCTGCGATGGTGACGCAGGTCGAGTATCCGATCATTGGGGGGAAGGAGACGAAGAAGGTCATGAAGAAGAGTATTAGCCAGCCTGCGGGTAGTTCTCTCCATCTCTTAGCCGCCGGGCTCAGCCAGGCGAAGATGCGCTCGTTGTATAACAGGAATAAGATCGAGAGTACGAAGAGGACCACTCCTGCCAGAGATAATGCCGTTCGTTGTAGGAGGGTCAATTTGTACCACATCTTCATCCCTCTCCGGTTCCACTTGTCTGCAGTCTGCATCCATCTCGCCGTGTTACTTCGTGGACGGTGCTGACTGGCGCTGCCGTCGTCGAGCGATCTTCTGGACCATATGGGCGATGTCGACCGGCGGGATTCGTGGACGGGGAGGATGTGGTCGTCTTCGTCTTCGAATTGGTCGGCAAGCGCTCGCGCGGTCGAGCTCCAGTCAGCCCGAGCCATGGCTGTGATGGTTGGTGGTGATGGGGGAGCAGAGGGATGTCTGACGATGCCGCTTAGTTGCTGCTCATGTATGGAATGCGCAGCGCTGTAGTAGGCAGCGGGATTCCAGGCGATGGGTGTAGGGATGCATTGCGCGCCAGGAACACCCGTTCGCGCTGCTGTGTTCGGTGCTGTGCTGACATGCACTTGGAGCTGCGCCTCGACTCCGGCGTTTGCGGCTCAAGACGGCCGACGTCACTGACAGTGACACGTGCGGCCCGCTCAGGTGAATAAGTGGTGGGATGTCTGGACGAGCAACATATACAGTTCCCAACTCCGTCTCCTGACCAACACCTCCAAGCCAACAGATACAATCTTGGCCACTTTCTTACCATCGTCACTGTCTTGGACAACGACTTGGTTAGAGAAGTACTAACGTCCCCCTCAATGAGATCTTCCTTGGGCTGCTCACGGCCTGACGCGTTGCACGAATCAGGCCAGATGCACCTGGGAGATCGTTGTTCCAACACCCTCTCGTTCAGCGGTCTCCTTCTCCACTCTCCTTTTTCCTTCTGTCCCAGTGTCCAATTCAATCTTTGAAAAGCAATGCCTGTCAGCGCCATCGACTCTTTTCTCTTCAAGAACCTCTTCGGCACCCAGCCCATCCGCAAGGTCTTTGAAGATAAAACATATGTTGATTATTATTGCATGAAAGTCGAAGTCGGGCTGGCTCTCGCTCAAGCATCCTGTGGCATAATCCCCAAGGCGTCAGCGAATGAGATAGCGGATGTAGCCACTCGATTGTCCTTGGACTACGACAGACTATCCGAAGAGACTGAGATTGTTGGCTACCCTATCCTTCCCCTAGTCCGGCAACTATCAGAAGGCTGCGGTGAAGATGCCGGCCGATACGTCCATTGGGGCGCGACAACGCAAGACATCCAGGACACCGCCGCGATTCTACAGATGAAAGACGGACTGAACATGGTCGAGGCGAAGTTGAAGAGCCTTACGGCTACGCTATCTGCGCTGGCATCGAAATATAGGGACACGCCTATGGCTGGTCGGACCCATCTTCAGCATGCTTTGCCGGTGACTTGGGGCTATAAGTGTGCGGTCTACCTGTCGAGCTTTCAACGGCACCTGGAACGGCTTCAACAACTTCGGCCTCGTTGCTTACTGGTGCAATTCGGCGGAGCAGCTGGGACGCTCGCCTCGTTAGGCTCCGATGCAGAGACAAGTCTACAAGTCCGCAGGACATTGGCCAAACAGCTAGACCTCGAAGATCCTTCCATCACCTGGCACACGGCTCGAGATGGCGTAGCCGAAATCGTCAACTTCCTCGCCCTCGTCGGCGGTATATTGGGAAAACTGGCAACCGATCTGATCGTAATGTCCTCGAACGAGTTCAGCGAAGTCAGCGAGCCCTTCGTACCACACCGCGGCGCGAGTTCAACTATGCCACAGAAACGAAACCCCGTCTCGAGTGAAGTTGTCCTCGCAGCCTCGAAGATCCTCCGTTCGAACGCAGGTCTATGTCTCGACGCCATGATCACAGACTTCGAACGGGCAAGCGGTCCCTGGCATCTTGAATGGGCCGCCGTGCCTGAGTCCTTCGTCATCGCGGTGGGAGCGCTCTCACAAGCCGATTTTGCCATGGCCGGGCTCGTCGTCAACACAGACCAGATGAACCGTAATCTCAACTCGGCCAAAGGTCTTATCGTTGCGGAAGCGGTGATGATGGAGCTTGCCAAGACATTGGGACGACAGAAAGCTCATGATATCGTGTATGAGGCCTGTAAAGAGACTATTGAGAGTATGAATGCTAGTCAGAGGCTGTTTGACACGTTGATGAAGAAGGAGGTGGTCATGAATGCTTTGACAGCGGAACGGCTGGCAGAGCTGTGCATGCCGGCTAATTGTCTTGGTGCTGCGAGTACGATGGTGGACAACGTGTTGGGGTTGAATGCTGGATTGGGGGTGCTTTAGTACAAAATATCGATGTGTAGCAAGTCGATCAGAGATTCATCCCAAACAATGCTTTCTAACATTGCTTCTTTAGGCTCTAACACTTGTCAGCACCTCGCCGCAAGACAGAAAGCAGGGTCTGCTTATTTTCTCGTTGTGCAGACCATCGACTTATCGACGCTTCCACTTCCGCCAAAGTCGTCACAGAAATTGCGCTGGCCCCTTTTCCTCCTGCATCGGTCTCGTATCCGCCAACTGTCGTCGTCGAACTCCTCTTCCAAGACAGAACACCATCAGAATCGTGATAATGACGCCGGCCTGGTATTCGCTTTGACTGCATTCGTTCTGTGGCCCGCCTTCAGGGTGGAACATCGATATACACTTCCTCAGCAAGTTTGGGGAGAGCTGCGGGTCTTCGGCTTGTCTTACACTACGGAACACAAGTACAAGCTGTTATAAACGGCAAAGACCTTTTGCCTCTCATCCAATCAGCATGAAAGCGCCGGGGTAGCTCAATCGGTAGAGCGTGTGGCTCTTAAGTCTAGAATACCTCAAGGTCGCGGGTTCGAGCCCCGCCTTCGGCTTTTCCTTCTTCTCAAAAAGGCCGTGTTCATAGAACACGTACTGGCTCGAACATTCTTTTTTGCATTTTTGGTCGGGGAATTTCCCTGGGCTGACAACTTCTTATTTTGGTTAGTGGGTCAAGCTTGGCTGTGATTGGCTGGTTGGTAACGCGCTAGTCCTAAGATAGCTATCAGGTCACGTTTCTTCTCCCCACGACTATCCTTCGCCTTCGCCTTCCTCTTCCTCGACCTCCTACTGTCTTCGTCCATCAGCTGCAACAGAGCATCTTGTTCAGTCTCTCAGCTTCGTCTGTGGCGACGAACATGCAATGACAAAGATCCATCGTTTAGTCACGGTCCTCTTGACAACCGGCAAAGACGTTGCACCGTTGCCGAACACTCTAGGGTCCACGACAATCGCCAGATCGCATTCGCAACATTCACCTTCTACTCTCAGTGCTCGATCAGTCATCGACAGCCCATCCAGCTCAGCCTGATACTGCTTCTCCAAAATATCTCGGAAGACTTCCATAGCTGATGACTACACTGAGGCTAGACCTGTACAGACGCTGTGTTCCGTGACGCCACACGCTTGACGCTGATGGTGCATTCGATACGACTTTATTCAGCCTAAGATATCCAGACAGACGGTAGCTATTCGACCAAGATCCTACAGGATCTGGGATGTCCATGTGGCTTCGGAGGAACACTCTATTGCTGTACCACATCCGTGATTAATCAAGAAACTAATCACGCCCCAACGCTCGGGACACACAGACGGCAACTCCACTCTGTGACTTCAGGCTGAACAAGGTGCGTTTAAGCTTTTCCATTACCTTCCTGAAGAGAGTTTAGTTGAGATAGCACCATCATTACGTTTCAGCCTTAGCAGTTTGGAATCAGCGCAACACCTCAGCACAGATCGTGGCATGATCACCAAGGGTTGCTCTTGGCGCTCGTACTGCATCGTTATTGGCAAGTTGGCGGCGGGATCAGTGGTTGATTCGTACTGCGGCGGTGCGGAGCGCCTGATTCTGATGCTAAAGCTGAGGTTCGATATGGCGAGCCAGAGTCAATGGGTGCGGTGTATGATTTGCCTCCCATCGTCGAAATGCACAAAATGTATTGAGCTCCTCGATGTGTTGCCATGTTTCCGCTAACGACTTCATACAGACTTGTAACACTATGGCACTACAGACACGCACACAAACACAACCGCCATCGGCACCGGCACCCAGAGCCAGAAAGGGGGCAGCCTGCCAGAATTGCGCCAGACGGAAACGACGATGCACTCATATCAAACCTTTAGGACCGCAAAAACCATGCAACGACTCACCGAAAAGCTGTGTCGTCCTACACAACCCAAGTTGTGGCGAGACGCAACTATGCCAGGAGCTTGCCACCACACTCGAATGTTTACGGATTAACCACACATGGCTCCAGATGATGCCGTGCCGAATCGGACAAGACGACGCCGTCGACAGTGCGATCAGGGCCGTTGTCAAGAACAAAGATATCGCTCTGAAAGGGTACACAGGGCCGACTCCGGCAAGTCTGGGACCGTATGTCAAGTCAGTGGAGAGTCTGAGGATTGCCATGGTGACGCGGGAGGATAGCCTGTCCGACAGTGTTCTCATGTCGGTGGCGTTGCTCTGCGTGTGCGAAGCATTGATGCAATCGGAGATGTTTGCCTGCTTCGCTCACTGGGCTGCTATGAGTACGATACTACTATCGAGACCTCTGTCGTGGCAACCGAGTGAATTGACCCGAGCCATCCTCTACCACATCCGCAACCAGACATTCCACATCCCCGTCGCCAGGGGTCAAATATCGCCATTCGACGATCCGCGATGGTACACACTCGAACCTGCAGGGGCATCGAGTCTGCCCACCGAAGTCGCCAGACTAAAGCTGCTAAGCAATCAACTCATGATCCGACTACCACGCCTGATCCTCCAAACCCGCACTCTAAGAAACGGAGCGGACGAGATCAAAGGCAAAAAAGCCCTCGCCCTCGCCACCGAACTCTCAAACCTCCAAGACATAGACGCCGAAAACAAAATGCTGCACCGCATCAAAGTGATCAAAACAACCAACTCGGACGACGCCGACTTCATCCCCTTCTTCTTCGAATTCACAAATCTATCAGACCTCGAGACGGCCGTGGTCTACTGGAAATCCCAACTCATCCTCGGACGCCTTCGTCTCAAACTCAAAGACCTCTTCCCGCACTACGACTTCGACGTCGACGAACTGAACACCAGTATGGAACGCATGGCCATCAACACCATGATGTCGCATCAGCACGCACGGAACCGACAGCAATACGCGCACGCCCGCGGTATGGTGGCGATGCCGACGGGGTGGACGGCGGTATGGGGTCTTTGGAAGGATCGGAAGACTTCGTTCAGGGGGATTACGGTGGATGAATGGAAACGATTCAATCGTGATCGCATCAATGAGAGTATTGCGATTTGGAAGTTTCAGGCGGGCGATAAGCAGATCGATGAGGCGTCTGACTTGCTGGCGGGTGGGCCTTTGGAGGGGACGTTTGTGGCGGCGTGAGTGTCCAGCATAACTTTGAGGATCATGGCGACGACTGACATTCGTTTTACAGGTTCGCACATATCCCATTCTGGGCGATGAATGTACCCTCGAAAGTGAGATGATGATCGAAAAGGACACCGTCCTTGTATTGCGAAACATATGAGAAACTCTCGGTCGCGTGATCGAGCGACTCAGACGACATCCAGTCGTCGATGATAAAACATGCTCTGGGTATAATATTCCTCATCCACCAACACCAAATCTCCATCCAACAAAACAAACTCATCGCTCACAGCCCATTGTAAAAGGGCGACACAGTCGCGGGCATACTACCCGGCCAACCACCAGACCTACAAAGGATAAAAGTCAACACCAAAACCGCCTCCACGTATGGGAAAAGAGCAAATCTCACCAAGTCCCAGCGCCACGAAAGGCTCTGTATGCGATATCGTCTCAGCATAATCATCGTTGTGCGTCGTCGAGGAACAAACTCTACCTTCCGATAAACTCCCCAACGTCGGCGTAGACGTGGACGCTCTGCGAAGAAGAAAGTGGTCGTCAGAACAGGCACTTTCAAAACAGAATCGTTTCAGCGTGTGGACTAACAGGAAGTGTGACTTAATAGAGTCACACAAAAACTGGCAGGGCGACGGGCAGCTCCTTATTCTCGAACGCTCAAAGTCAGAGTCGTCGACTTGCTTGATGATGATGGGAAAAAGGGTACAGGATGCTTGACGGGGTTAGAAAAGACTCACCTCATAACCCATCGACATATTCCTCCACATAGCATTCCGCTCCCGCCTCTTCGCCTCGCGGTCCTCCTCGCTCTCATCCTCATCGACATCCCCGACGAAAATCCGCTTGATCCAGCTCCGCGACGATTTGTTCGAGTCGGAGGACTTGTTCGTCTTGGTCGACTTGGTCGACACGCTGGGCTTGCGGAGACTGCTGGCGCCGGAGGCGCTGCTGGTGGAGGTGCTGCGGGATTTCGTCGAGTCTGCTGAGGAGGAGAAGGTCGAGCAGGAGCGGCTTTCCTGGCTGGTGCGCATGAGGCCCTTTTCGAAGTCGTCTGAGGGAGGCATGGCTTGTTTGGAGGATTTCCGGGACCAGCGGGGCTTGGACTTGGTTGACGATTTGTCGGAGTGGAGGGATTTGGTTGAGTAGGAGGGTTGGTAGCCGGAGTAGGAGTGGCTATGTTTGTAGGTGTATGAGGGTGGGAGAGGATAGCAGTTCATCTTGGCGGATATGGTTGAAGAGGAACGAAGTAAGTCTTATAGGAGAGGCGATGTGGGTATTCGCGAAATGGGCCTGGAGGGAAAGATGTGATAGTCGCAACTTGAGGTGAGGATTGCGGATCTCGCGGTTTTCAAATACCATGGATACACCCTTGGTGCAACTCTTTTGCGCGCAGCCCCCAAACCTTGCCTGACCCTTCCTCAGCTGCTCGCAAGGACGCAGGGCTCTATCCCTAACCGCATACCACCACACCACCCGCCGGGGCAGCCCTGAACGAAGATCATTAATGCATACGTGGTACGCCCGTCTGCCCTCATCAATCATCAGCACAACGTTAGAGCATATAATCCTGTTCGTCGCAGCTCCTAGCAGATCAGTCTGCGAAGCAACGCAGGCGAGCAAACCAAGTCACCAATCCTGCGAGCCACCTGTATCATTT
This sequence comes from Zasmidium cellare ATCC 36951, assembly GCF_010093935.1. Taxonomy (NCBI): domain Eukaryota; kingdom Fungi; phylum Ascomycota; class Dothideomycetes; order Mycosphaerellales; family Mycosphaerellaceae; genus Zasmidium; species Zasmidium cellare. Next base: position 65,683 of record NW_022986972.1, read on the forward strand.
TCCAACAACAGCACAATGCCACAGGAATGTGATCGACAAATCCTCGTTACTGCTGACGAGAGGGTTGGGCGAAGGCTCGTTCATTCGCCGTCAATCGCAGGAAGGTTCCGAGCGCGCGTTGTGATTCGTCAATGGGGAATCGAAACCAACATTGAATCCTTCTGCATCCTTCGAGTACGCTTCGGAATCCTTCTGTTCGCAGCATCCTTCGACCAAACGCCTTGCTTTGCTCGGCGCCTCCCAGCTGCGTCGTGAGAAAGCCATGTCACCTTCCCGTCGGTCTGCAATGCTTGATTCCCAAGAGAGTAGTAATTCCGTCGGTAGCTTGAACCCTTCGCCAGTGAGGTGCTATTCCCGGCGTCCAGCAAAGTCGAGCAAGTTCGAAACAAGGTGCCATACCACTTGCAAATGACAATCGCTCAGCCCTCGGTAAGGTTGCGATGTTTGAAATGCATGTGCTGATCGCTGCGTAACAGGTCGCGTGCAGGCGCGTGGATAACCATGTGTGGTCAACGTTGACTGCTCGTCGTTCGGGTGAAGTCTGTCTTCGGTCTGACCGCTGATCGCCCACTCAGCCCTGGATGACAGCGAATGCTCTACAACAGGGCACAGATGCCGACAGCAATGTAGTCAGCAGGAACGGATCATCTCATCGTCTCAGCTTCTCACCTGAGTAACAATCTTGCAACGAATTGGCGACGCAGAATGGCCTTCGTTGGTTTACTTGCCTCCTCCAATAACGAATTCATCACTTGCGGTACTCCAAAAGCAGTTCTCCTCCACCGTGATATGACGATGCGAATCCCGATTCGCAATCCTGACCACAACCCGCGACAGCGTACCCTACATGTACCTCAGAAGGGAAATACTCGGCTTCGTTCCTAGATCACAAGGTTGAGACGCAATCCTCAAGGTTCAATAGCAGGGCAATACTTGCGAAATCCCAGGCTCGGGGCATCTCGCGGGTCCGCAAAGTTCATACCGCTCGCAAGATGGTTTGAAGAGGATCTTTCGGGCAGCGACCGACATGCTCGTACTCAGAGCTAAGTAGTGAAGGATGAAGCACAGGATGAAGAGCTTTCGGGACCAACACCACTGTCGTCCACATACCACCGACTCATGTGCATTCCTCCTGGCTGGACATTCGACTCGAGGTGACTGCTGTCTGACGGGGTCATCTTTGTGGCAGAAATGTGGCTTGATCCTCCGCGATACGCTTCAAGCCATTGATGGTATATCGACCCTGAGTCTGACGAGAGAGCAAGGAAGATGCGCCGGCATTGAAGCCACTGAGGTCTGCTGCGTTTATACCCGTCCTATAGCATGAGGCTCACCTCGTCATCGAAGTAAGCGCTTCCGCTGCTGCAATGCGACGGTAGCAAGCTGTCGTACTGTAGTATCCTCGCAATATGCGCCAGCTGTTATCTCAATCATTGTCTTGGGTATCTTTCCGGAAACTCCCTTGCCCTAATCCATCATCCGCACCAACTCCAGCGCTATGCAATGTCACAGTCCACAGCATCATGCTCAATCACGACCCGGTCGTCGTCACGATCCCTCGACTTCTCTACTCTTCTCACGCAGGAAGTTCGACAGCCAAAGGAGCGGCTTCTCTGGCTCGTCGACCGCTAATCGCTTCATTCCTTCAAGCAGGTGAGGGGTGATGTTGCTGTTGAGGTACTGCCTTGTCGGGCCACCGTGGGCAACGGGCTGGCTCGGTCGCGCCGAGGGTTGAGGTGGCATGGAGCCTGGACGAGCATTTGCGCTGGAGGCCGCCGGCGGAGTCGCTATCGTTGGTGCAGGAGGCTGTATGGTTGACTGGTGTTCCACTTGGTTAGAGAGCATGGCCGGGTTGACCGAGGCAGGCACAGGCACAGGAGCAGGATTGGAGTCTTGAGCTTGTTGGATGCTGCTCAGCGATGTCTGGAAGCCGATCAGCATCTCGTGGAGGCGGCGAGCGTACGTCTCCTGGGTTTGGAGTTGGGTTGGAGGTACCTCGGGGACTGCTTCTTCCTCTTTCATTTCGATATCTGTGTTGTTGGCTGCAGCTGTGCCATTGGTGAGTTGTTCTGCCATTTTGGAGGCGTTGGATTTGTGGATGTGTTGATCGAAGACGGGTCTGGTTGGAGGCCGAAAGTTGAAGATCGCGTCGCGTCTCTCCCTCGAACGCCAAGACTCGTGCCCGACGTCACCTCTTCTTCTTTTTCAGCAGCATGTCCTCTTTCTGTCCACATCTCCCTCACATCGGTGGCTAAGTGGTGTTGAGATTTGTCGAGAAGATAAGATCACAGGATCTCATTTCTATGAGCAAACGATTGCTCACGCCAAAGTGCTCAATGGCTGCGAGCGCTTTCCTCGCGAGCAATAGAGACAACAGCGCTTTAAACGCAAATGACACGCACGAAACATCTCCAGGAACCTGCGGTGGGATTTGTCAATTAAATGTAATGACAAGCAGGAGAAATTGGATTGGAATACACTCATGATCGCTAGTCTCATCCATGCTCCGGCAGCACTGCCACGGTTACGATGTACCAATGAACATACTATCTTGCCGGTTGCATACCGTTCCCTCACTCGATCAGGACGTACATGTTACCCTGTTCTTCTCAAGATTGTACATGAAGCCTTGCTGGACAATGCTCGTGCAATAGACGCAAATGACGCTGTGCCGCGACAGTACAGCTTCTGCCAATCGAAAGCACTTAAGTCTGAACTTGACTTTCAATAGCGATCCAGGTACAATGCATGCAACTCGTGTGATCTTGTTGAGTCTCATTATCTAGCTTCTTTCCAACTTTGCAACATTCTGGACCCGGTGAGTTCTGGAACTGCTAACTTCAACCGCAATCATCACAGCTCGCTCACGTGGGACCACTGCAATTGCACCCGACACGCTGGAATCCAATCTCATTGACGCATACAAACGTCGCTGAAACACGCTAGCTTCCTCGAAAACGAAGTTTCAAGCGTTAGAAGCTAGTCGGCCTCCAGACCTCAGGTCTTGGCACAATTGAAGCAGCATCACGACTTCACTCAGCGCCGTTTCAAACTTCACTTAGGCAACAGCCCGCGCGACCTACTCCAAGAGCTCTTTCGACCATCAGCGGCTTGAGCCGAAGTGAGGTCTTGCTGTCACTTTGGCTCGTGCTACTATTTGATCGTCACGTTCTCTCTCACTTCTTCTCATTCCAACAACCACGACAACAGCACAGCAAGCACGCTGACAGCCTACCTGCTCACTTGAAAACCTTCTTGGCCCTTCTTGGCAACCCATAGCCAGTACACGACTCCCAGTCTGGCCACAAGCACCATGCCTCCAAAGGATTCCAAGGTAGGTCCCTGTCTCTCACTTTCAAGGGTCATTGATCACTCACTTTCATTCCAGAAGCCCAAGGCGGACGTCAAGAAGGATGTCCCCGCCACTCCAGACAAGCAGAAGGCTAAGGCCAAGCCGGCCGCCGCCCCCAAGACGCCAGCAGCCTCATCTACCGAGACCCCAAAGAAGACGCCTAGCAAGAAGGCGACCGTCTCCTTCAACCAGCTCACCTCCGAGGGCAGCGTCGTTCCAGTTACCGTCGAGGTCGAAGGCGACAGCGGCCATGCAATCCAGCGCAAGGCCAACACCTTCGGCCAGATCCTCAAGCTCTCTGCTAGCGAGACGTTCTCGGTTGTGAAGACGGTAGGCGTCACCTCATACCCCTCACCTCTTATCCTTCATCCATACTGTACTTAACTGACATGATATTAGATCACCTTTACCTCCGGCGAGCTCGAAGGCTGCCAAGCAATCATCATCCGCCCCCCAAAGGCCTTCGACTTCAAGAGCTTGACCCCGGAAGTCCGCGGCAGAATCTACCGCTTCTACTTCGCCTCTAAGGGAATCGTCGACGCCGACATCGTGCTCGACGGCAAGCGCTCCTCCAACAAGGAGGTCTACGCCAAGACGTACGCCGAGGGTCTCAAGAACCGCGTCGGTCTGCTGGCCCTTAACAAGGAGGTACGTCCCACCCTCCCCTTCCCCCATCTAGAGTACACCACTAAGGAAGATCTTCCAGTTTGGCAAAGAAGCCCAAGACATCTTCTACGCGCACACCATCCGCTTCGACTCCTCCTCCACCCTCATCGACTTCGTCTCCGCGACCAAAACCCTGCTCCCCCGGCTGCACTCGATCGCACTCAAGAACTACGCCAAGACCTCCGCGCGCAACGCCATGCACTTCCTCGCCGACGCGACCAACCTGCAGCGCCTGCGCATCGACCAGGGCGTCGTTGTCAACGAGCAGGACACGGCCAAGGCGGCCAAGAACGTCTACGGTGACATGTACAAGTTCCTCGAGACGGTCGGGGCCGTGAGGGGTGATAAGGCGGCGGGCGTGGAGTTGTTGAGTTTTGGGAAGGGTGCGTTGACGTGGAAGGATAAGAAGGGGGAGGTGAGGAATTATTCGGAGGAGATGGTGGAGGAGTTTAAGGAGAATTTGAGGGCGAAGTTGAAGTGAGTTGTTGGCGGGCCCGGTTTCCCCCCTTGCCCCCCGAAACTGACGAGGGACCGTCAAGATAACCAACCCCCTCTTCCTCCTTCCACACCACCCGACATCGAACGACACACGACTTTTCCAACTCCTCCCTTCTTTCACCAACGACTTTGCTGAACGACAAACAACACAGAAGCACCCACCTCCGCGCCTGGGTCTGCATCTGCGGCTGCCTGGTCCCAGGACACATCTGCAACGAGGAGATGCAGCAGCTAACGCCGCGGCGGATCCAGAAGCGGGAGAAGAATGAGTGGATGCATATCGGACATGGCGGACGCGAGATTCTCGCGGTGGTTTGAGATTTCTTTCATCCAAAAGTCACAGACAGGCAGGCAGGCAGGCAGGGCAAGGACTGGACTTTTTGGCTCTCCTTTGTTGTACTTTTGGCTTGTATTTCTAGGCATGAATGAGAGACAGACTGCAGTTGACTGTCACTTGAAGCGGAAGAGAACTTTGAAAATGACATGTGAAGTGAAGAAGAAAAGGTAGTGCTTTTTCTATCTCGAATTACCCGCCACTTCAGCAGCCGTCATCTCGTGACAATGCACGGCCGTCTCAACACATCTTCCCCATCATCATCATCATCATCCAACAACGTGCACATAGTCCAAGTTCGAAGAACCGTCCATTCGCATCCCTCGATCTGTCAAAACGCCGCGCCCGAATTGCAAAGTCCGCCGAAAACGCCTCGCACCGTCAAAGATCGCTAGAAAAGATTGTACAATCGAAATATAATAGTCATCAAGTTGTGTCCACCAAGCGTCGTGGATGGTTAAACATATCCCGGCCATGCTGGCTTTCTGTCTTTAAGAATAGAAAGCCCCTCGTTGAAAGCTCTCAACAGGCACATCGCCCTGCTTCGTGTACAATTTCGGAGGCTCCTTAGGCGCTTGCTTGACCTCCGCCTTTTCTTTCTCGGTGATCTTCATCGAGTTGGCGCGGCTACAACAAGTCAGCGTCCTTCCACAAACATCAACCACATCTCCGCGAGTACTCACCTCCCCGTAACGGCATTGCTAGTCATCGTATTGACACGCGAGTTCGCCTCGCTCCCCGGCGCGCTCTTCGCCGTAATCTGCGCCTGGGGTCTCCTCTGAATCACCTCCAAGTATGGCCCTGGCAGATATCCCACAGATCCATCTCTCGCGCGACATCTCCACCACTCGGAGGGCTGGCCCATTGGATCGGACTTGGAAAGCACGGCGACGAGATCGCCTTTCTTGACCTGGAGGTCGATTCCTTCCTGGAAAGGTTGGCCTGGCTGGGTCTGAGGAGTGTAGTCGTAGACGACTCGGCAGAAATCGAGCTTGCTTGGGTCAAGCGGTTGTTGTTGACCATCGGGTCCATTCGCAAGTTGTTGCTGCTGTTGTGCTTCTTGTGAGTTCGCCAGGGCGCGGATCAGCTTGCCCATAAGCCATGGCAATCCGAAGACCGCCACGACGAAGAAGATGAAAGGCTTTCGGCTCGGTTTTGATGGCTGCCCATCCGGACCAGGCTGTCCACTGAACGCCGCAAAGTTCGCAGGCGTCAGCTCTGTCGACGACGCAGGCGGCGGCCGTCCCGTCAACTTCGCAATCGCCGTCCGAATCCACCTCATAATCGTGAAGATGCCCAGAACGGAGCCGAGCGTCTGCTTGAGCGTGCCAAACTGCTCCGCCACGCTGACCATGGCGAAGAACGACGAATGCGTCGCCATATACGTGCTCTCGAGCATCTGCGCAAAGCCGCCAAAAGCACCGACTATGCTCTCGATCATCTGAAATGTGGCCTGCGTGCTGTTGCTGAACGTCTGCGTCAAGCTCTGGTCTTGACCATTGGGTCCGTACATGCCCTGTCCGCCGTACATGCCGCCCATGCCTCCGTATCCACCCATGCCTCCATATCCTCCGTACATGCCGCCTCCGTACATGCCTCCGCCCAGTCCACCGCCTAGTCCACCACCGAACCGGTTATAGGGCGAGCTGTAGGACGACATGCCGCCGTAGCCGTATGGAGAGGAGTAAGGCGATGGTCTATTGAGAGGGGAAGAGTAGTTCGAGGCGGTCCGGGTGGCTACCGCGTTCAGCGCATCTGTTCGGGCGGGCAATGCTGGCGCTGCGGAGGTCGGTGTCGCTGCGGTCGCCGTAGTCGTGGCGGTGGATGTCGGTACAGCAGCTGTATGACCATTAGCACTGTGTGCGCTGGTGACTTCACCAAGATTGTTTTGTCATACCGGAAACACCGCCTGCTGCGGCCCTTTCCCACGGCTTGGGTGGTGACCCGCCGGACATGGCGTCACCGTCGTTCCAAGGCCTCTATACCTTTGTCGCCGCTCGTCTGTCTTGCTCGAGGATGTGTTGTCGCCGTATGCAGTTGGATGAGGTGTCCTCGGCGGTCTCGTCGGCGTGTGATCAAGCGAGCATCTCGTGAGGGCGTGCGGAGAATCCTAGTCGATCACCCCAGTCCAACAGCCCAAGTCCCAACAGTGAACACAAATGCGCCGGACAAAGACAGGTAGGTAGGTAGTCGTGAATGATCGAGTGGCAGGTCAAGGGCGTTTGGGAAGACTGACATCGAGTTAAGGTTGGTCGGTCGCAAGTTGTGAACTTGCCGAGGCTGGGGCCGACTTGACGACAATCAGCAGCCGTGGGATTACATGCACGCTTTCTACTTCTCACCTTAAACTATTACATTCTATGTACATTTGTTTGAGAGACATTCGTGAATGGGATGCGATTGCTTTGAACAACAAGTAAACTGTACCGCCTGCCTAATGGGCTATCTGTGTACTCATCTCACGCACGCCGAGCCGAGGATGCCTCCACTGATCGTCAGGCCACAGCTTGGGTCATGGCTATGTACAGGCAAGCGACAACGCATCAAAGGAAAACACACACTCGCTCTCTAGGCACAACTAAGGGCCCAGGTGTGGCGCCGCCCAATGCATCTCTGCGATGTGTTCTGCACAACAAACAAAACCTACCGCAGTGTGAGACTGCGGTTCTGCGGTTTTCTTTCCAACTCCATCAAACTCCGCTGCTATCCCTACGTCGCAAATGAAAGCAAGGTGTCCAACCTGCTGCTTTAACCGCTGAGCTTGAACAGCGACACGAGGTTGCTCATGCTGTCGGCCGCCGTGTCGGCGATCATCTCAGTGAAGAAGGTCGAGCCCATGGTGCTGCCGAAGTCGACGCTGTCGTCGAGGACCTTGATGTGGATGTTGTTCTTGTACAAGAGGAGGGCGGCCTTGATGGATCCGTTGGTTGGACGAGCAAAGTAGTCGCTGTCACCGCCGGCAATGTTACCGTGAAGGGTGGACTTGCAGCGGGTGTCGCCAGGAGCAAGGACCTCGAAGATGTCGAACTCACCACAACCCGACTCCCAGCACGAGCATTCTGACTTGCCGTATTGGAGGGTACGTGGGATCTGAGCGTTGAGCAACCAGATAGCGGGCATGTTGACTGGGTCGTAGATGCTGGCAGCGCTCTGGCCGTCGTCGGGCATCTCGAACTCGAAGAAGAAAGCCTTGCTTGGGCCGTCGAAGCCGTGGTAGGCGACGGTGCCATCACGGTAGTAGCCACAGCCGTCACCGGAGCACTTGTCATCGGTCATGATGATGACCTCGGTATCAGAGTCCAAGGTGCAGGCCTCGAGGGTCTGAGGAGAAGATGCTCCAGACTTGCCGTCCGCGCTGGAGTAAGACAGCGAGTTGCCGAAAGTGTAGTCGAAAGTTCCGGAGCCAGAGCCACCCTGGTGGTTGAGGAAGACAATGCCGTCAGAAGTACCGTCGTCGGCGGAGTAGTATCCCTTGCGGGTCCAGCCAGAGCCGCTGCTGGAAGAATCGTCGTCGTCGGAGTCGTCAGAAGAGGAGGAAGAAGACGAGCTGGCGGAAGAGGTGGCAGGAGCCTGAGAACTGCTCTCGCTGCTCTCACTGCTGTCGCTGCCGCTGCCCCAGTTGCCCCACGAGCTGCCGCCATAACTTTCAGGAGTGCTCGCGGCCGCAGTTGGAGTGCTGCTGGCACCAGCACCAGCATAGTCGTTGGCCCAAGTCTGGACAAGACCGTTGATGGTCGCCGTGACCATGTCTCCTAGCCCACGTTTGTCCTCAGCCGGCTGAGCGTCGCGCGCATGGTGCAGATGTTGGTGAGCATGACCGTGCGCGTGACGGCGCTCGTGGGCACTCTTTCGTCCCACCGACCTCTTCTTGGAGGAAGAATCCGGAGCATAGTAGGCGAACTGCAACAGCTTGAGCGGTCCACGGAAGTGCATCGACACCTCCTCGTCCAAAGGCGACATACTTCCGGAGTATCCAAACGGAGAGCTGGCACACGAGCCGGAGCTGCCATCCATGCTCGTCACTCTGTTGTAAGAGCCAGAGCCTCCAACACCGGTGTAGGTGATTGCCTTGACCTCCTGGCAGTAGTAGTTGCCGTTGGTATCAGTGCTGCCGTGCGCGCACAGGTCGGCGGATGCTGTCGCTGCAAGCAGCGCAGCTGCGGTAAGGATTGAGTTCATCTTTGGGTGTATCTGTCGCAATATCGTGATGATCTCGTATATCGACTTTGTTCGTGTCTGTCTCGTTGTTCGTCGTCGCGTGGGCGGGCTTTGAGGTGGGCGTCTGCTATTGTGTGGATCGCTTTGTTATTGTCGTCGTTTGTCTATTGTTGACTCTGTTGTTGCTATCGCAATGCCAGCACCGAATTGTTGAGCGAGTGACAGGTGTGACGCTGCTGCGTAAGGAACGACTGCAGTGAGGAAGAGGCTCAACAGCGTGAATGAGAGAGGCTGCAAGAGGCGTCCGGGAGAGAAACGTATCGCGGGTGTTCAGGGGCGTGTTTCAACACACAGGCGGCTCTGCTAATTTCGGCTGCCCGGCGAATCACGAGCAGAGTCAAGTCGACACTAATGCATGAACCCAGCTATACTCTTCTCATTTCCTGTCAAATCGTTGGCTCTTGTTCCTGCAGCAGAGATTCGAAGTGGAGGAGGAGTTGTCGTCGTCACGCTCCGAAGAACTGTTCTTCTCGCTGTGGGCCAGGTGTACGCGTGCCTGTGAGGATGACGAATGGGGCTTGGGTCGATTTTTGTTTGGCTGGGCATCGACTCTGGAATGCTGCTGTGAACTCTTGTGAAAGCGCTTTCGGCACCACATGCGGTTCTCGAACGCCATCGACGTGACGGCTTGGGGACAGACTTGTGATTGTGCGATGCGTCGATGGCTGTTCCAATTCACACCAATCAACGCTGCCTACCCCATCTCTTGGACGTTGTACTTTAAAGTTAATGATCTAAAAACAAAGCCGCTTACCCGCCACACGCGATGAAACTGAATCGTTCATCCATCCCTCCCGTGCGGCTCCGTCTGCCGTGGTCGCGCTCCAGGAAAGACGTATAGGACGCGTATCCGGTTCGCGCGAGAAGTCGAACCATCAATTGCAGCAATCTTCACCACCAGCGCTCTCTGCTGGACTTCAATGATGTGCAATTTCGACAATCTTTGCTAGAGCGCTCGCCGCGCGGCTTGGGCAACGGAGCGAGATGAGGACTTGAGAATGACTTCGGCTCGGCGGACCACCTTTCGGGGTGGTGCCGTCCGCCAAGAGCACGAATCGACAACATTCGTGGGAGACCGTTGCTAGACGCTGATCGTTATAGGATCGGAAAATTTTCCATCACGTGAATATGGGAGGGAAAGGATGAAAAGCAGAGCACCAGTTGTAGATTCGGTGTGGTTGAGATGAGCATTGCAGATTGATTGATTGATTTCGTTGCGATATGGAAGATTTCGAAGGGAGATCCTCTTTCCCAGAGGGAACAGTGTACCTACTTCGCAACAGTCAGCATTCATCTTCAACCTCAACATCCGCGTCTCAGATCATCCTCGCAAGAGAGAAAAAAGTTCAGAAGTCCATTTAGATCATCGAAGCACAAAAGCGCTTCTGACATAAGAGGTACCAGAAAAATAGTAATAATGTAATGGAAATCATCATCGTAGTGCAGAAAGAAAACAAATTGTCTCGAACGTACCAAGTCTGCTCTTCAGCATCCCATGATACTGCTGATAAGTGGTAGGAAAAACTGTCAGGTTGCCATGCCACGGCCGGTGGACCAGGACCGCAGATGTCAGACGGTCGGCGGTGACGCGCGTGGCTGGAGGTGTATTATTCGTGCTGTCGGTGCACATGTGATGAGTAGTGGCGACGTGCAGACACCTGCCGGACAGAAAATTTCAGAGCATTTTCTTGCAGGTGCGTGATGTTCGGAGGTTGATGGCAAGAAGAAGAGGATGGATTTGGGGCAACAGAGTCTGCCGACGCCAAGAAGACCCACAGCTTTTTGTCGTGGCCAATCAGATCGCTTGATTTTTTGACTGCAACTTCACCTTCGTCCTGGAAGACAGACAATCACGAATCCTGTGGCGTATAGGCAATAATGGCGAGCAGGTGTGATAGTGGCATCAATATGGACGCTATGAGTACACAATTTCATGATGAATGAGCAATAATTCATTCCTGCAGGAGAGACAGTCCAACAAACCAAAGCTGCCAACCTAAGCGCTGTACCAGCACATTCATTTCGAATTTGACCAATACATGTACTTCCTGCAACCACTATCTTTCCTGATCACTACTGCCTGGTCAAGTTTGCAAAGACCGTCAACTTCTCCACATCCAATCCCTTGCCATCAGCATCTCCCACTTTGGCAGCTGCGACTTCAACTTCAATTCTATTCACGCCAGCCGCCAGACTGCCCTCGTATACATGCGTGCGTTTGCCGGTGTCGGCGTGAAACTGCGTATCCCGCTGCGTGAGCCGGCTCCCGTTGACGGTGACAAACAGTTTGTATGCGCGGCCCATTGAAAGGTCGCGTGAGATGGTGGGGGAGATTTGCAGGTAGTAATGCGTCGAGGGTAAGGTGATGGTCGTACTTTGTTGCGACAATGAAGAGTGCGGCGGAATGGCAATGCTGTACGGTTTCGGCAGCTTAAGCCAAGGATGCGTCGAGATGGTGACCGCTGGCAGCAGCGCTTCTGATACGGGATACGGTCGAATGGCTGTTGGTGGAAGTGCTGCCGGCGCGGTGTAATGGTAGCTGTTGGTCTGATACCCGTTTTGAGTAGGTGCTGGATACGGGCTTCCACTTGGTGGACGTGTCAGCGGCGGTGGCATCATGCCGTTGGTGTACGGCTGTACTGCAGGCGCGTAAGTCACCGGCGCAGGCGACAGTGCTGCAAGTTTCTCATTCTTCACACCGGCCACTGGCGGACTTCCTGCTTGAGTGCTGATCGGTGGTCTGATTCCGTTGGTCATCGGTGAAGCTGCTGGCGGTCTTCCATTCATGTCGGGCTGCTGGCGGTGTTGGGTCTGTTGGCCATTTACACCAGCTTGGACCATCAAGCGCTGGCGAGCAAGTGCTTCGTTGTCAACGCTGACGCCAGGGGTTGGAGAATTACGGTGTTGTGATAAGTTGAGTGTGATGCCTGACTTTGCGGGCTTGGGGCCACCGAGTTTGATGCGTGCTGCTGCGGGCTCCTCGACTTTCTCTCTGGCGTCTGCCAGGATCTTCTTGAAATGCCCCTGCTGCTGTCTTAGCACGGGACTGTCACGTAGATGATGCATCACCAGGGCTTACCTCAAATTCGCCGGCAAGGTCGTACATCTCGCTGCCGTCCTCATTGAAGTCTCTCGCGTTGCGCCAGATGAAGCTAACCTCATCCTCAAAGGCATCCCAAGTCTTGAAGTCGGTGATACCGGTAGGCGGTGCGCGTCCGTGGATTCCCTTGATGCGCTTTTGTACTCCTTTCAGAGATACAGGATGCTTGATTGTCTTGTAATAGTCTTCGAGCTTGCGTGACGGCAGATTGACGAATGGCGTATAAATCTCAAGGCCCCTTCAGAATAGTTAGCAACCCCACAGACTCCCAATGAAAGTCTGAACTCACTCTTCATCGGTAAACCGTATGAGTTCAGCAATGATCATGTGCTGCGCATCCTGGAACGATTTGCCAGTAAAGTCCATGTTCTCATGCTCCACTTCATCGGCGTCGCCATCGCCATCAACATCATCCTTTGCACTGCTCGCAGCTACTGACGACTTTCGATCTGATGGGGGCTCGGAGGTTTTGGGTGCCGTAGACGGCCTTGGCTTGACACTCGCGTCCCTGCTCTTCGGCTCTTCTTTCACAGATTCGCTTCGGTGGGCATTGTTGGTGAGTGTAAGCTTGGGCTCCGCATAGGGAGTCGGGAAGGAGGTGTAGTTCGGGTCTTGCCTGTAGGCCGGATTATGGACTTTCATGAAGTTGTAGACCAGTTTGCGTATCCGTTCGGCATCTTCGTAGATCTCGCTCTTGGGGACGTTGTACTCCTTTGCATTTTGAATCATACGCTTGAGGTCGCTCTCCAGGGTTGTCACAGTCGGGTACGCGTTTTGCTTGAGCCTGTATTCGATCGTCTCCAATGCGACTGGCATTCGAACATGTTGATAGTAGTCGGGCAATTCGTCACGTGGTGGCAGCTCGAGAAACGCATCGGCAATGGCGCGGCCGCTGGGATGAGTGTCAGTCTGCGGCAGCAGCAAGTGCAGGAGACGTGCAATAACTTACTGCTTGTCCGTTGCATTGTTCAAGGCCGCGAGGACCTTTCGGCCCACGACCTGAACGGCGGACGGGCCATCTTGCGTCGGCGCGGGCTGGGAATTCTGTGCAGCGGCGCATCAGAGTCAGTAACGGCTTCGGCAACAAGGCAGATGCAGTCGGTGAGAGGTGGTGGGAGGCGTGAGAAGCGGCTTATGACGGTGCTAGGAGAGAGACCATGCTCGACCCTCCCGTCTCCAAGCTCTCTTCCTCTTCCAACAACGCCAGTCGCGCAACAGCTTCACGCACTTCCTCGACACCTCGACCGCATCGGCGACTCTCGCATATGCAGCGCGACAAATACCAAGTGAGCGCGACGTACCAGAAGTTTGATTTTCTTCGATGCGCTTCCTCCTTCGCCAGCCGCCGGTACAGCGTTGGAGATCTTGCGCTTGCGCTCCATGTTCGGTGTGACGGCACAGTCGCCGTGCAAGATGGTCGGGAATCGCAACAGTAGGGACTGGGGATAATGCGCAGAGGATCTTGGGCGGGAGGTCGCAAAAGGACACAATCAGTGGGCACTCCACGAGTGTCAGGTCTCACTCGAGAGACTCCCACTTGGACGCGCCGACCGCCAAGCCGGATACTCCCGCGCCTCGTGCCTGAGGCATCACTTCACCACATCTCGAACTGTGTTATTTCTCTGCACTCTCAATATTTACAGCTTGCTTATTCACATTTCATACACGTTCTCGAGTACTGCTACGTAGTCTGCGCTTTTGACGCCAATCCCGCTGTTCAAGACACAAGTCCACCCTCACTGAGAAAACGCCAGGACCTTCTTCCAACTCCTTTTACATCTCAAATCCCTCAGAGCATGATCGTCAACTCGTTGCGCTTCAGCTTATCGTCCTCGACGCTTGGGTAGTACGGGACCATGGAATCCGAGTTGAATTGGTAGGCCTCGTTGTAGAGGCGCCAGTACGGCGTACGGACCTTGCGGGCTGGATGGAACAGGCCTGCCCAGACGTAGTTCATGACCGCACCGGTACCGACAGCCATTCGCACAGCGTCAATCGCCTCGATGACACGATCGATGACGTGAGGGCTGGTCTCGAACAGATTTGGGTACAGCAAGTTGAGCAGATGAAGCATGGCATCCTCGCAGCCGAGACCAACCACTCCCAGGGCAACGTGCTTGACGACGCTGGCGGCAGTCTGGCGATGGACCTGGTCTCGGTCGATCAAGGCGTCCTCGATGAGCGGGGTGACAGCATAGACGTAGTCTTTGCCCATCTCACCGATGTATTCGAAGAGGAAGGACAGCGCCTTGAGGACACCGTTCTGAACGTTCAGTTCTGGAACGCGATATTCGTTCATGAGCGCTGGCAAGACAGTGAATGGAGCGCAGGTCTCTGCCACGATGCCGATCGCCACAGCGGTGCAGACACGCGACTGACGCTCCTGGACACGAAGGTTGTTGAGGAGCGTAGCAAGCACATCCTGTGGTCCAATGGCCTTGGCGATGAAACCGAATGTGTTGTTGGCAGCACGTCGGATACCCTTCTTGTGCGCTTTGAGCATGTCGAGGAGCTCAAAGCAGATACGCATCCACTCACGTGCGTTGACGGATTCTGGTCCACGATCTGCAATACGACCCACGAGATCGATCGTGGTCTCTTGCACCTTCTCGTGTCTGTTCCTCAAAATTGGTGTAAGGCGTGGAAGCAGGTCTTTGATCGGCGGCTGCATGCTGCTGATACCGACCACGTTGACGATGCTCTTCATGGCACCGAGAATGCTGCCCAGTACCTCAGGATACTCCTCACCAAGATATTCGTAGAACACAGCACCGAGCTTGCCGAGTAACTGGTCCTCGTCGCACTGCTTCATGACGATGGCGATTCTGCTGACCAGATCGGCTGCTTGCTGGCGCACAGTGGCGGATTTGTTGTTCAACCGCCAGAGAATAGTGCTGACGATTTGTGGCAGATAAGGCTTGCATCGCGTTCCCAAAGAGTTGACGATCGTTGCGAAACCGCTCAGCAAGACCTGCTCCTCAACGCTCTGCTCTTGGAACGCATGTAGAATGCCGTCTACGAGGCGTTCTTCCAGTCGCTCGTTGATATCAGCTGCGCCTTGAGCAGCCACGATCTTCTCGATGGTCTCCACTGTCATCTTCCGGTAGGGCTCGCTCTCGTCTTTGAGGTTCACGACGAGTCTCTCGACCAACTCGCCGACGCCGATCTTTGAGCCAAGATCCACCGTAGTCTCTACAACCTGCTTGTAGTTGCGCTTGTCGATTGCCATACGCCGCACCCAGAAGTGCTTGAAGAAGTCATTGAGCAATGAGTCCCGCAGGTAGATTGGAGTGACACCCTTGGACTTGACGCACTGGCTGACGACCTTCAGCACGACCTTCTTCATCTCGTCGTCTGGACTCTGAAATTCACGAAGCAGGATCTCCATGATCTGACTGACGTAGTAGCTGCTGTACTCTTCGTCCATGAGTGGAATGACGAAGCCAACGGCCTTCAAGAAGCCAGCCAGGCCTTTTCCACGCTGCTTCCTCGCGCCGGTCCAGAGGGGGTTCAAGATCGGGTCGAATGCTTCGATACCATATGGAGCTGACGCTTCGGCAAGAGCTGCCATAGCAAGCGCGGTGACAGTTCTGACCTTTGTTTGCTCATCATTCAGGTTGTCGCCGATGCATTGTACGAGCCCGGTCAGGTGTGGAAGTACGGCGCAGCCCATGAGGATGGGAATCTGCTGGATGATCTTGACACCGGTATGACGAGCTTGCCATGACTTCTTGCTCTTGCAGACGGCCTTCAAGAATGGAAGAAGCGTGGGGATGCCCAAAGCAGACGCGACAACGGCGAAGGCTCTGGCTGTGGTGTTTCGGACATATTCGTCGACATGATCAATATCTGGTCGCATGGTGCTAATCATGTGGGCAAGACCGGCCGCCTTAGCAAGGTTGGAGATGATCTCGCGGCCTTCGACTCGGGCGTAGTAGTCTTGGTCGATAAGGAGTGGCTCGATAACTACCAGAATCTTGTGGGTGTAAGGCCGAACCAGATCATCGAGCTTGTACAGGACACGGTCAATGACCTTGACGAGCAAATGGCGCTCTTGATCCTCAAGACTCTTCTCCATCAGCAGCGGCAAGATCTGATCAAACAGCGGTCCTGCGCCAAAAGCACGAGCATTGTCCGTGATTTGACGCAATGCGGTCTTCCTCATGGGTGGAGTACCGTTCTTGACTTTGAGCAGCAGGCGCATGATCTTTCGCTTCTTAAGCTCATCGACGCTCATCTCATTCTCATCCGCGCCATCGACAAGCTTGCCGAAATAGGCCATGTCCTCGGCCTTGAAGAACTGGAGATCGCCCACGCCCGGAATATCGGATGGAAGCTGCTTGCCCATGGATCGAGCGTCCACAGGCTCTTGCATCATGAATCCTCCGGTTTTCGCAGGAGTAGCGGCCGGGGCGATTCTACGTGCTGGGGCTTGTGACGGTTCAAATCCTGGCGGTGGGTCGACGATCTTGTAGCCTTCCTTTGGGAGCATCTCGTCGAGCTCTTCGTCGGAAAGCGGTGCATTTCGGCCAGAGATATCCGTCCCAAAGCTGAAAGTAGGTTGTACTGGTCTTGGTGTAGCCTCTGGAGCTGCGACTGGGGTTGGTGCGCTTCCGCTGTCGACCATATCCCAGCGGGACTTTTGTGGTGCTGCTGGCTTTCCATTCGGTGCGGGCGTTGTGTCCCATCTGGATTTCTTCGAAGCAGCCTCACCATTTGCAGCATGTCCGTTGGCCACGGTTCCGTTGGCCCCGTTCGCGACAGCATCACCGTTGGTGTCCGCTCCACTGTCCCATCGTCTCTTCTTGGTCTTCTTCTTCTCTTCAGCTGGCGGGGTACCATCTTTGAGGAGAGCCTTGTGCTCGACGCCATCCATCTCATCATCTTCACCGTTCATCATTGTCTCCTTTTCTTTCTCTTCGACGAGCTTCTGCACTCGGGCCTCCTCTCGCTCCAAATCACGCTGTTGCATAACCTCACGATAAGACTTCTCGCCATCTCCATCCAAACCCCGCTTGAACCGCTGCTTTTGATAGTCCGTCTCTCTGTTCGCAATCTGCGCTTGCTTCTCCCTGCTCCGCAAGATGTCCGCCTCCGCCGTCTCTCCGTGCGCCCACTCACCTATTTGTGCGGCCGTAGCCGTGTACTGTCCCACCAGTCTTCCATCTTCCCCGTCGTCGTCGGCATCCTGCATGTCTTCATCGTCGTCAACGGCGATGGAGGTATTGTAGCCCGCAAATCTGTCGCGGGAGTCATCGCCGTAGAGGTCCTTGTCGAAGTTCTCGGTCAGAGAGGCCTTGTCGGAGTTAGTGCGCTGGCTGGTAGCGTCTTTGATGCCGTTCTTCCCTGAGGCCACGTTGCGCTCCAGCTGTGCTTGGCGCACTTTCTGGAAATCCGCTGCCAAACTCGTGTCAGTAGCTGTGCGCATGGACTTGAGCCTGCGAGTCTTACCGTCGGACATGGCGGCGGCCTTCCCGAACGAGCGGATGCTAATTTTTGTGAGCTTCGTGAACGGTAGGTGTTGACATGCGCTACCTTGCCGTATGCCGCCTCGTCGCGGTGAGAGTGTTGTTTGTGGTCTTGTGGCGGAGAGGTCGCGAGCAACAACTTCATGTTCGAACGAAGTAAGGTAAATTAGATTAAGGTTTGAGCTAGTCAAGCCACGTGACCGTTCGAGCCTAAAGCGCCGTCTCCATCAATATTTGATGACCATCTTTCACATCACCAACTACGGCAACATTCTCACTTACCCCCACTACAACGCATTTCGTGGTCCCTCAGATAGTGGACGACCTCTATCCTGTCGTTCGCCACAGCAAGCTGGAGCGCCGTCTGATGCTTGTTACCAGACAACATTGTTCCATCCGCCCCGGACTCTACCAGCAATTTGACGACCTCCAGATGTCCTGCCTCAGACGAAATCCCAAGGGCCGTGTGGCCTAAATAATAGCCCCCCGCGGCGTTTGGATCTGCCCCAACATGCAAGAATCGCCGGACAAGACCAACATGTCCAATGGAGGCTGCTGCTTGCAAAGCTGTGAGGCCTGCGTACTTAGCAGCCGGAGCATTTACATCGGCTCCTAAAGAGAGAAGCATTTCTACCATTTGAACATGGCCACCTAAAGCCGCAGCTTGTAGAGCTGTGCGTCCTCGATGCTGAGCCGTTGGACCATTGACTCGGCCGCCCTCCTCCAAGGATTCTGCTGCTGCTTGAAGAGGTGTGCGCCCCATGTAACGGTGAGGGGTGAGGTTCACGTCCGCTCCAGCTGATATCAGTCGATCTACGACTGCTTCCTGTCCAGCGCCAGCAGCCACCGAAAGCGCCGCTCTGCCCCCGTTGTTACCTCCAGGAGCGTCCACTTCGACTCCAGCTTCCAGCAGCGTATCGACAATTGCAATATGACCTTGCTGTGATGCTGCTTGCAAGGCAGTTTTCCCGTAATAGCCGGTCGGTAGCTCATTGGGACTGGCGCCTTGATTGAGAAGGTCTAAGACTCTTACCAAGTCTCCTTCAGAACTAGCAAGCTGAAGCGGTGTCCAGACATCTCCCTCGTCAGGGGCGTCTTCTTCTTCCTCAAGCATGAGATGCGGGATGCAGTGCCCCACTTGAATGCCGAATAGCACCGAGTCGTTCGTGGCATACGCCTGCCGGGAACTTGGGTGAGATCTGATTTTCGTTTTCAGCCTTGCGATGGTATGGTGTGCTTCTAAAGTTTGGAAACATCTCCAAGGACGGTGATCGATCCTTCAGGTCTCTAGATGTCGCGGGGCCTCTTATCAATGGAGCTTAGCTGGAGCTCGCCTGCAGGTGCCAGTCGTACTTCAACGACTCAACTAAAGAGAATCCTCTCACCTCACATCCTCTGCAGCTGCCGAACGCAACGATCAAGAGCCAAGCTCTCCTCTCGGTACTTCGAGATTGGCTTTAAAGCGCAATGTTTGAATGGCCGGCTTGATCGACGCACCGCCTGCAGATGGTGACACCAAGACCAAGCTCAGCCGCACTCACAGCCTACCAAAGATGTATGTTGGGACACAGTACATAATGACAACACTTCGCACTCTCGCGAACAGCTTGTCCAGAACTATAGCGTTTACAACCCCGTGCTCTGAACGACACCCATTTCAACCGCCATCATGGGCTATCCTTACGTTCCACTGGATGCCAACAACACGCAGATAAGGACGTTGACCATCGAGCCGAGCGAAACCCATGACTCCAAGATCCACTGTTCAATCAATACCGTCAGTCTCTCATCTGACATTGCCGAATATGAAGCCCTTTCCTATGTCTGGGGTGCTTCCAAAGGAACCGTCCCTGTGACCATCGACGGCCATCAGTCTCAAGTCACGCGAAATCTGCGCACTGCACTGCGGTATCTTAGAAAACCCCGCGAGCCTCGCACGCTCTGGGTCGATGCCGTGTGCATCAATCAAAACGATGTACAGGAGAGGAATGTTCAGGTGCGACGGATGGGTCAGATCTACTCTCAAGCATCAGGTGTACTCATCTGGCTCGGAGACGGAGATGCAGATGTCGAGCGTACCATGGCCAAACTGCAGGCACCGGATGCCTTGGAAGACAAACGGTACGACAACTTTCCTCAAGACATAGCGCACGGCATTAAGAAGCTGCTGCACAAACCCTGGTGGCATCGTGTCTGGACTATCCAAGAGCTGATCTTGTCCACCGCGGATCCATTGGTAGGCTGTGGCCACACTTGGCTCGAATGGGAGAAGTTGTACAAGGCCATTCTCGATTACACGACCACCATGATGGATGGCAAGGAGGGCATGATCATGGATGAAAATTCCTCTTGGGTCACTACGTCTCACGATCTCAACAGACACATTCTTCTGAGAACGCAGTGGAAAGAGCGTGAACACCTTGACCGACGTCGAGCAACCGCATCGGAAATCGTCGAACGGACACGAGGGTACCAGTGTACCGACAAGCGCGACCAAATCTATGGAGTTCGAGATCTCATCTGTGACGAGGAAAAGGCCTTCTTCTCGCACCCTGATTACGAGAAGTCCGTGTCCGAAGTGTATCAACAAGCAATGGTGGCCATGTTCACAAGCAAGAAGAATCTGACATTCCTCATTCACGCCGTTCAAAGCGGCGAAGATCGTGATCAAAAGCTGCCCTCCTGGTGTGCCGATTTCTCGCAGAGGATCTGGGATTCGGGCACATACGGGAACATAAATGGCTTCCCGGTGGACGGCAATGAGGATGAAGAAGCCCACAGACAAACAGATCTCTTCTTCTCGCACGATCCTGGTGCGAGATCTTTGAAAGTCCGAGCATCTTTTCTAGGCAATATCATCGCAGCAAGACCTCTAATCCCGCAGGTTGCATGGAACCAACACGGCGTTGTAGCAGCAATGACTTGTCCAGACGAGATCGCCCTTCTGCCGCGGGAGGAGGCAGGAAAGCTGTGGGTGTTCACGAACTTCGTCAAAGAGGTCCTTCGGATGAGTGCGATAGCGTTCAAGGTGTGGCAGAATCGATTTGGTTCCGAGAAAGCAAAGCAAAAGCTGGCGGACGGGGAAGTGTGGAAAATCGCTTTTGGCGGTCACTTGCTGTTCACCATTGTCGACGCTGCCTGTGCTAGAGCCGGTGTCGAACAAGTGACTGGAGATGATCGTCCGTACGAATACTGGAACGTCGAGTCGTTCATCCGGGAGAGCTGCCCCTGGTACGCGAAGACTCTTCAAGACATGGGCCTATACCAACCCGGCCACGACTGGCCCCGAAGCGAAGTACTCAAACGAGCACTGTGGGAGACTCTACTTGTCGTGGTGCAGATGAACTATGACAGTTGGTGGTCTGCTACGGACTCTGGATATATCACGAGAGCAAGTCGCCGAGTCAGAGAAAACGATGTTCTCTGTGAGATCTCTGGATGCAGAAAGCCCATGCTTCTACGACCACGGGATGACGGCGCATTTGAGCTCGTATGTCTGGCTGAGTCGGAAGAATCCCATCAGGATCACTACCGTACACACCTTGAGGAGACCGCTGCAACGGAGATCATCCTGAAGTGATCTTCAGCTTGTCTAGGAAGACATAGCCCAGGACATGAGCAACCCCACAGACGCCATGCCATTATCTGGACTTCACGGCGCCACCGTCTTGACACCACGCCTTGCCACCGCTTTCGACGTCCCCTGCCAGTCATCCGCATCCACTCCAGCATTTTCAGCATCACCCGGGTCCTTCGGGGGATACAGCTGAGCCACACGCGCCGTGTCTCCTTCACTCGGACCCGCTTGGGCTTTATCCTTCATACCACCCATATAAAGCTTATACCGCTTTCCAGCATTTGGATTCTTCTCGCCCTGAGGATGGCCGAGCAGGACTGGCTTGCCGAAAGAATTGTCAGTGGGAGGAAGCTCCTTGCCGCCATCGTAGGAGCCGTAGATCATGATGGAGTCTGGGTCGAATTTTTTGCTCCACGCGTTCTGGCCGATGAGTCCCTGGTCCTCACTGGGGAGGTATGCTCAAGCTGTGAAGCCGTACTTTCGGGCGATGGAGCGGGATTTGCAGGCTTGGTCGATGGTATCGGGCGGTTGGATTTTCGCTTTGGCCTGAAAAGGGGTTAGTGAGTGCCTTCGAACCCCTGGAATGGATGATACAGACCTCATCATAATCTTGAAGGTTCTCGCAATAAAACCACACATACTCAGAAGCATCAGGCCGAGCATGCTCGTGCTCGAGACCAATGGCGTGTCCTGCAGACCCCCTGATGATTAGAACCATCCCAACAACACATTCACTACAAGCCACACTCACCCAACTCATGCGCCATAACCAACACATCCTGCGGATGCGGACTCCTCTTCGCAACATCGGGAAACGCCACATCAAACTTCATCGTATGCCTCCCCGGCTCCGTCTGTCCCTCCAGCCCCCAATACCCCTGCGTCGTCAACCCACCCGACGCCGACCCCGTGATATCCTCAATGTACAACGCATCGTCGCGGACCACCTTCCCACCGCAGATATTGGGGCCATTAGCCTGGTCCGGGAGGATTTGAAGGGCGCTGGTCTGGAATGCAAAGTCCCATTTCTCTATGGCTTTCGCGAGGATGGTCTGAAGGGAGTCTTTGTCGGATTGTTTGACCCTGGCTGTTGGTTAGCACGAGTGGTTAAGGGGGAGGTGGACTGGGGAAGTACCAGCAGTAGCGGACTGGTTGGACGCCTTCTTGGATCACGGGCCAGGCGTTGTTGGTCTTGGGTTCGTCGCCTGTTGGGTTTCCTACGCTGTACCATCTTGTTTCGAGGGAGTTGTTCCGTGGTTGTGGACACCCAAGAGCATGCCCGAAGACCCCTAGCATCAGCCAGCTCAGTAGAGCAGAGTGATGCATGATCGTCGTCGATATGCTGTAAGATGAGTGACCAGTCTTCTCGCGAGCCTGGATGTGTCGCTCAGTGTAGCTCAGCTCGAGCGAACGTAGTTGTATGAAACTCACCACGGAGTGGATGTCCTGTAGCTCAAGCACTTACACGTCGCAACGCGGCACTCACCTGCTGCTGTTAGTCATGTGAAAAGCAGTGTGGTCAGCCTCGTGACAGGCAACACATCTGATTCAATAGCCCTCAAATGTAGAGCACTACTTTCTCTTGGTAAGGAGTTTCACGATCCCTTACAACTGCCACCCCGAAGGAATATCAAAGACCTGACTATCCTCCAACCGTCCACATGCCTGAACCACCACGCTGCCATCACTCCCCTCCGTAAGACAACTATTCGAGTTCGCCGTACTCCGAATGTTCCCGGTACGATCATACTTCCACTGAGAACCGCCACGGCAAGGACCCAACGTAGCCTGGCCCCCAGAGGGTGCGAGACACTCATTACTGTTGGAAAGGGGTTTGATCGTAGCGCCATTCTTCCCAACTCGCCACACCTGTCCGTCCGAGGCGTCACAGGTCGTCCAGCTGAGTTTCCCATTACGGGACGTGAGACAGTGGAACGAGTCTGCGTTGAAGATGATTCCCGTTGGGGTCCACAATGATCCAGCAGAAGACGAGCCGTAAGGTCTTGGACCCTGCCTCGCACTGATGCGGTACGATGCCGTGCCGTGAGAAGGGACAGTAGCTTTAATCGCGGCATTTCGCCCCTGAGCACTCAGCGAGGAGACCTTTCCAGTCCAGAGATCTTTGACTTGGAGGTTGGAACCAGGGCCAGGCCACCAGCCGCGTTGCGAGGAGCCTGCGTATCCGATTCTTGACAGCGGGACTTCAATGGTGCCGGTGCTGCTGCCGTTGTTCAGGATTGTAACCAGGCGGTCTCCGTTGGAGAGAGACTTCGCCAGCACGTCCCATGTTCCGTCGTGCGAGACCAGAGTGGCTTGTAAGGCGAGTTTGTCCTGGTCTACGGCGATGAAGTTCTCGTTGGTGAGGTATTCGATAGTCTCCTCGGGGAGATCGGGGATGTACGCGCTGATAATCAACGGCGCGGAGAGTGATGACCAGAGGGCGAAGTGGCTCTTCTTCTCCTCGAATGTCAATTCCGGCTCATCAGCAATTAAGAAGTCCGGGTCGTTGTAGTATCCGACACCCTGCTCTCGAGCAAGTCTCACTTCTTGATCATAGTTCGCCATAACACTGTTCCAAGGTCGCTTGCTGCTTTTGTGGACAACAACATCCTGGCTATGCCTAGCAAGCTCTCCATAGACCGGAACCCAGTCCATAACCGTATACCAATCGGTCAAGTTATCCTCACCAGCGAAGTATGCGGGAGCCGACTCGGAGAAGATAAGTGGATTCTCAGAATGACTGAAGATATCATGCCAATGTGAGTAGATCTCCTGATAACGCTCCTCATCAGACTGTCCTGGCTTAGGGTAGACATTACATCCATCCAGCTTGAGGTAATCAATGCCCCAAGAAGCGAACGTCTTTGCGTCAATCTCCTCGTAGCCGAGTGATCCAGGATAGCCACCACAAGTCTCATTGCCAGCATCCGAATAGATGCCAAAGTGAAAGCCGCGTTGCTTTAGATAGTTGCCCAACCAAGGCAGCCCATTGGGGAAGAGTGTCTCGTTCCATTGCAAGCTCCCATTCTGAGCACGCTCGTAAAGAGGCCAGCAGTCATCGATGTTGACGCGGTCGTAGCCAGCTTTGAGGAGACCTCTTGAGACCATTGCGTCTGCTGTTTCTGTGAAGAGGGTTTGGTTTAAGTCGCATTCAAATCTGGCCCAGTTGTTGCTGCGGAAGGTCAGCTCATGTATGGAAATCATAGTGGAAGACACTGACAATCCCATCGGAGGAGTCGGCAAGAGCTGAGGATTCTCCAGCGACGCAAAGGCTTGTTGAACAGGCAACACAGCCATTGCTACTACGGTCAAGAAAGACATGTTCGGGACAGTACGAAAGACCATTCGATAACTCTGCTCTTCTACAAAACTGTTGAAAGAAAGGTCTTCAAATACCAAGTATCCGAAACCATCGGCGAGAACAGCGACATGAAAACCGGGATCAGTTTTAACACTTAACATTCTCCTCATGCCTCGTCGACATACAACCCAAATCCTTCGTCCATCTCAAAGGTCCTCTTCTTTTCTTGCCCGGCGTACGTACAAACTCAATTCCTTGGCCGCCGTCTGCATTCGGCAAGCAAACAAATGGTTACGGGCAAATCGGGTCAAGATCGATGCGGAGACGATGTCGGAGTAACATTCGTTATCATGAGTGTAGGAGGGAGAGTATGTAACGGTTGCTTCTGAGGAAGTGGAGATGGGGTCATTGTTGGTCAGAGAAGTCGTGGGGAGATTCGAAGGAGCGGGCCAGAAGTTTTGGTGCGGTCGACGACATGTCTTCTCTTGTTTCCAGAGGAAGCGGTGTCGTGCTTGTCTTGAGACACGACTATGTTGCTAGGAGAGACTGAACAAGTAAGCAAAGTCTTGAAGACAGCAGAGGTCCTTTTGATCTGCCTTCAAACCTACCCGAGGCCAACGAGTTGCGTGATGAACCGCATGAACTCTCTTTCCAATCAAGCTCCCTCATAACACATACCAGCTCTCATACACTGTGCTCATCACCTTTACCTGTATCAAACTCTCATTACTATCAGCAATGTCAACACCATCAGCAACATCCACAGCCCTCATAACCTACGAACTCCTCGAACGCATCCTCCTGCACACCCCCATCCACACCCTCTTCACAACCCGCCGCGTCTCCAAAACCTGGCTCTCACTCCTCAACCGCTCCCTCCCCCTCCAACAAGCCATGTTCCTCGTCCCTTCCGCTCCAGCAATCAGCCCAACAGAGAGCACATACAACGACCACTCAGGCCGCACGCGCACAATCTACCCCTCGCAACCCCTCCAACTAAATCCCAGCGGCGATATCATCGGCTTGGTAAACCAACCTGCGGGAAGAGGCCACAGAGCGCCCCTTGTGACCTTCGGCCTCTCCGACCAGAACCTGTTCCTGGAGTTTGAGATCGAAGGCATTCCCATCTACGACGAGAAGCTCTTGGCTGAGGAGGCGTCGTGGAGGGGGATGCTGGTCACGCAGCCGCCGATTACGGCGGTGCATTTCCGGCTCATCAGACGTGATCCGCGGAGAGGCGTGATGACGATCTTCAATCCAAAAGGGGTGACGTTTGGGGATTTGCAAGACATGTCGGGGGAGTTTAAGAGGGGGTTTGAGAGGCCCGGGGAGGATAAGGAGGTCAGGTATGAGGGGTTGAGTTTTTGTTTGTTTCATCCTTTTACGGAGGATCAGATGGAGGAGGCGTGGTGAGAGGAATTTGGGGAAAGTTGCGTTGGGATTTGGAGTTATGAGCGTACCTGGACCTCCTTCGCCACGGCATGGCACAGCTCGGTGCGGACCCCGGCGCTCGTGAGCACATCAATCCACATTCTTTGTGTATCACTCAGGCGATCGTTCTCGCCCTTGACCTCGGCGAACATGACCTCACCCTTGCCGTGCTCGTCAATCCTCCACAGGAACAGGTCTGGCACCCCACCTCCACGTTGGCCGTACTCCTGGACGATTGTCTTCATCACTGTACTCAATGCCGCTGACGAGAAGCACGCAGCGATTTCGAGAAGATCTTCCAGAGCATACGTCCAGTCAAGTCCAACGACGCAAGTCTTGCGCTCAGAATGCTCGTCCCATACGCGTTGGATCAAAGTTCCTGCATCGCCATTACTGATCTCGTTCAGGCGAGCGTTGACTTCGGAGATTCTGGACGGGTAAAAGGCATCGCTGTGCAGGTCCAGTGGGCAAGTTTGATATGCGGTCTGGAAGACGTTGGGGATGTAGACGAAGAGGACGTCGTAGAAGAGGTAGGCGAAGAGTGTACGGAGGACGCCGCCTTCGCTGTGGTAGCCCTTCCATCCAAGGGCGCGGTAGCTGGAAAGACACATCTCTTCGACGCTGCATTCGGCCTCAAGTTCTTTGGCGGCCTCTTCCTCCTCAGTCGCAGCATTTACGTTCACGGCAGGGTCCACCCAGATCGTCTTCGCTCCACGGTTGCTGAGCTTCGCATTTTGGTCACTACTCCGCCTGCCATTCGTCGATCGATCTCTTTCGATGCGTATACCTTCGAAAGTACGCTCCTTGGCCTTGGTTAGGCGCACGTGTTCAAAATCATGCTGCTGTCGTTTTGGGATCTTCAAAGACTTCTCCAGCTTTGTCGTTCTCTTTTGCAAGTCCCGGTGGAAGATGAGGTGTGTCAGTTGGTCCTGCAGGCCGACCTCGCACGTCTGAAAAGCAACGCGCTTGAAGTGCTTCTTTCTCGAATCCTCGTCCTTGCATTCAGGCGGAGAAGGCAAATGAAGATACATATAATGTTCTTCTAAGAGTGCTTTGCGCTGATACCAGTCGCCACGGCGTGAGGTGTGGAATAGTCGTTGGTCCAGGAGCTCGCAAAGAATCTCGTGCTCGCGTTTGTGGTCTTTGAACTTGCCTGTGCCCATCACATATGCTGCTTTGTGGACAATGCGAGTGTAGACCCATGCAGGGGACAATCGCCGCAGGTATGCTCCTTCACCAGTGCTGTATATGCTGTCTTCCTTTCGTTGTTCCTCGGCAAGCAACACTTTCCAGCGTGGATAGACTTCGTCGAAGATATCCAAAATGGTCTGTAAACTGTCCTTCGTTGGCGTACCGTTGAATTCGAGGATGTTGTCGACACGGAACTGTGTTCGTACTGCCGCCTCAAACTCGAGAAGTAGTTGTCGAGATGCGAAAATGTTAGCTGATCGTGAGACAATGTACTCTGGAAAGTTGCGTCGAGCGATGCGGGCAAGTATGATCGTGGTCAATGACTTTTCAGTCCATTCGGTGGAGCGATAGAAGACAAGGTGAACACGCTCGAAGAGGCTCAAGGTAGGTAATGAAAGGCGAATGCAAGGACCAGTCTCAGCCAAGATCTTATCAACGAAATAAGAATCGCGATTTTCAAACTTCCCTGGTGTTGCCTCCCGGCTCGAATCATCGTCCTGTCCAGAGCCAGTCGAGGCTGCAGTCTCTTCTGTATCGGATCGTCTCAAGCTGCCAAAGCGTGAGAGAGACGTTTGTTGTCCGCTTGCCTTCCTGAAAGCTTTCAAAAGCTCCGTCTTGTTCTTCCCTTGAACCTTGGCATCCTTTGCAAATGCCTTTAGCTCGTCTAGGAGAAGAAGTGAAGATGCCTCTTCCAGGTCCTTGATACAATCCTGCGAGCGGTCCGCGAACGTGAAGCTGCCGCCAAACGTTGTACCAACGGGTGGATCAAGCTCGCCAGGGTTTTGCTGCTGCTGTGACGCTGGTGCAGGCAGCTCTCTCGCCTCCTGCAGCTCATCGATCGCGGTCTGTAGATCTGCAATGTCGCTGTGATATCCAAGACGATTTATGCGATGCCAGCTCGATGTCTTGCGCAGGAACAACCTGACATAGAGGTACTGACCCTCGTAGGTCAAGGCTTGCCATTGCTTGAAAACGGCATGTTCTGCCTCGTCGAAGAGGTGGCTTTCTTCCTCGAGGACTGTCTCCAACGCTAGATTGAAAGCGTCCACATATATCGAGCTTTTGCCTCTGATCCATTTATTGCCGTCTAGACGCTCTTGTAGGCTCAGCTCAGCCTGCTCAGCTGCCCTCGAGGCTTCGTAGGCTTCGATTGCTTCTTTATCCGTCTCGATAGGAGGAAGGGCTGTTTCGAGATCTGTTCGTCGTACTCGAGGCTCTGTTCCGAGAATCTCATTCTCACTGTCCTCATCGGAATCAGGAATCTCCTCTTTTTGAATCTTTGACGCGCTTCTTTGGACAAAGTCGGTTAAGCCGCGTTTCAGCCGCTTGGCTGGAGGTGTCTTGAATTCGTCTGCATCGTCATCAAAGTTCGTCGACTTTGGGTGAGGTACTTTCTTGCCCAACATGGCATTGTGTTTGGACGTGTGGCTGTCCTGCAGCATGTTCATTACCGCATTGCTAAGAACATGGAGCTGAAGATGAAGTCGACGTCAGGGCCATCGCGACCAAATGCGAGATCGCGCGTCGCGTCGACACGTGACCTGACTTCTCAATTTACCGGCGGCGAGATCTCAATTGTATGGAGGAAGTGATGTTCAGTACGTTCACATCGCACAAGATCCTCGACTATGATGACAACAGATATTGGATAGGCTAGTGACGGAAAAATATATCTTGCAAACCATCTCTCCGTCAACGAGCACGTGAAGGGCCTCGTCGCATGACGTACCCTCAAGACATCCCACTGCACTTCGTCTCGTCTTCACAAGCATCTCCATCTCCCACATCGTCGCCAAAAATGCGCCTAACAACGACCTTCCTAACAACAACCCTGGCCCTAACAACCCAGGCCCAACTCCTCCCCTTCCTCTCCAAACCCTCCCCAACCCCCGCCCTCGCCCACCCCAACCCCGCCGCCCAAAACCCCATGGCTGCCGCCCCAAACAACCCCCCTGGCATCCAACTCCCACCCACAGACTCCAACATTCCCCCCGACGCCCCTGCCAACGGCGACATAATCCTCTCCGACATCCTCGGCACCCAACGCCCCATCACCATCTTCGCCGGCTTCACACGCGACATCTCCAGCGTCCTAACCCGTCTCTCGACCCCCTCGTTAAACACCACCGTCCTCGCCCCCCTCAACACCGCCATAACCTCCCTCCCGCGAAAGCCCTGGGAAGACCCTCGCGAGTACGCTGTGTTGGGGACAGAGGCGTACGAAGGGCAGGAGGGCGAGGATCGCGCGCAGAGGAATTTGAGGAGGTTTACGGAGAAGCATGTTGTGACTGCGTCGCCTTGGGGGGAGGGCGAGAAGGTGGAGACGATGGGTGGCGGGAAGGTTTGGTGGGAGAAAAGGGGTGAGAAGGTTGTGGTTATGCCTGGGAGTGTGGAGGTTGAGAGGGTTGGGGGACGGGTGGCGAATGGGGAGGTTTGGGTTTTGAAGGGGGTGTTGAATTATGCTTCTTGAGAATGAGGTGGGAATTATTGGGGTTAATTGGTGTTGCGGCGTATGGTGGAGTGGAAGGTGTTCAGATATATGAGATCAACGACAGACATGATAATATCTTCAGCAGACTCATCTGCTTTCGCCGTGAGTTGCCATGGATTCAATTCTCGGAGTAGATTTTGTTTCGTCATTGCAGTGCTTTTATTTCCCATCCAGGTTCCAGCACTTGGTCGACCCAGACCGAAAATCGCTTCCTTCCACGCAAAACGCCCTCGCTGAAGTAGTGAAAATCTCTGCCCTCCTCAAATCGCCAAAGTCGACGCATTCTCCGACACAGAGCCCGGTGCTCGATCGCGTTCTATATCAGAAGGGTTAGATGTATATTCCCTTCGTGTTTTGCTTTGCACGTCGTCCTTACGAATGTCTGGGGGCATATCCAGCTGGGCTTGCTCGGCCGAACGCTTAATGCCTGCCGCTGTGGGCGACAGCTTCTTCTCAGGCTTGTTCTCTTTTTCACTTCCGTTCGTCTCGCTGCTGCCGTTTTCGCAGCTGCCCGTCTCCCATGCGACTTTTGCTGCGGCGGCGGCTTTGTTGGCTGCTTTCCGCTCGGCTTTGGTCATCTTGGGCTTCTCGAAGGCGCCGATTTCGAGCCTCTGGTCGACGTCTTTGGCCATGTCCTCCAGATCTGAGTATCCAAGCGTCTTGACAATGTCGCTGTAGCTCTTTGTTGCCATCATGCTTTTGTAGGCTTGCTGCTTGCCTGGTATCATCTGACCGAGCAAATACTTGGTATTTCCCCACCGATTTTCGACTTCCATCGATGTCTTGACGTATTCCTTCACAACTTCTTCCCAGCCTGCTTTGCCGCCCTCTGAGTCTGGTCGAAAGACCGAAGGATTTGTCTCGGCCGCAGTGGCAATCATGGCACCGTCAACACCATACTCCTCCATGAGTTTCATTGCCTCATCGCGGCTCGTCACGTCTCCGTTCATGAGACATGCGACGCCTGCTTCGTGGCATATATTCGCAATCATTTTCAGCTGGTCCCGTATCGCGCGTTCTCGAGGTCTCATCGGTGTCGTGCGGCAGTGAACGGTAAGCCCAGTAATTCCTGTAGCGACCAACTTTCGAACGAGCGCTTCGGTCTCCTCGGCAGTATCTAGTATTCGAATCTTGACGCTGATTCCTATCTCATTCGGCTGGCCGACATCTCGAACAAGCGCCTCCAATATCGAACACAGCTTCTCGGGAGTTTTGAGCAGAGCCGCGCCCATACCGCCGCTGGTGCTGAACGGCTTCGGGCATCCAGCATTGACATCAATACCAGCAACGTCAGGCGCTATCAGTCTTGCGGCTTCCACTGCAGTGTCTGGATTTGCAGTGCCGATTTGGTAGATCAGTCTGCGGCCCTCGCGCTCAGGATGTAGATGGTAGATGACGCTTTCCCGCTGACCCAGATTCAGGCTTGGGTTCTTGGCGCCGTTCGAAGATATTCGAGTGAAGTCTACAGTCTTCGTGGCGGCGTTCTCGTGTCGTGTGGTGCCGATGAGTGCCTTGTCAATCGTTTCCGGCCCCCACACAAGGTCTGCGCCGTACTTCAACGCCAGCAATCTCGACGGGCACTCTCCACTCCTGACCATCGGCGCAAGGACAATTTTCCCTCTGTAATCAACGCCATTCTTGGGGATAGGGACCCTTTTCGCAGCAGCAGCCATTGTTCTTAGCATGGATGGATGATGAAGCGTGACGAGGTCGTGCGTCCTGTACTCGGAAAGTATCGCCACCCAGAAAAAGTAAGCTGCGTCAATTACCGTCAAGCTGTGTCAATTACGACCGGATATCAGGTTAGTTCTCCCCGGGCCAGTAATTAGAAACTTCTTATCCAGTCCGGTCGAAACATACTTGCCCTCAAATCTTTCCCATGCGCACCTGCATGCTTGTGTTTGACGAGTAGGCAGCGCGCGCAGGCCTTCGACTTCCGCTGACCGATTCATGTCAGGCCGTCCGAGATACTTCTTCTTTGCTGCCGCGAGATGCATCTCAGTCGGCAGTCAGGATCATGGTGTTCTGGGGCAAAGCAGTATATTCATTAGTATTGGGGCAGCATGCGCGCAACTGTCCAAACACTGACGCTGCCGACAACGAGCTCTTCATGGAAACGCTGGTCTTCTTGTACCTTCTGCATTGCATATACTGCAAGAATGTTACGGGCTTGCCTCAGAGTATCTGGCGTGTATACACATGTCTCTGTTCCGGAAGCAGCTGCTGAGCAATCTTGCAGTCTGGAACGAGAGAAGTCATTGTAATGCCATATCATCACCGGCTCCCATCCAGCTTCTTGCACCACCCGGAGTGAGCAGTCGAGGACGAATTCGAGAAGTTGAGGCGATGTTCGACGCTCTCACGATATAAGGCAGGATAGGCGAGGCGAGCACGCTCATAGGGCGAATTGGAGATGGAGGAGGCGGTAGTCGACGCTCTCACAGAAGAACAAGACGAAGAAAGGCGAGGCGAGCACGCTCGTGGGGCGAATGGGAGACGGACGAGGCGGCAGTCGACGCTCTCGCCAGGCACATCGAAGATGAATGAGGCGGTCGACAACGCTCTCACAGAAGAATCAGACGAGAGAGGCGAGGTGAGCACGCTCATGGGTCGAATTAGAATGGACGAGGCGGCTGACGACGCTCTCTAGATGGACAGGTCGACATTAAGGATTTGAGGCGGCTGCCAACGCTCTCACAGAAGACGACACAAGACCGCTGAGGCGGTCGTTGACGCTCTCATCAGGCGATTCGAACACGGACGAGGCGACTGTTGACGCTCTCGAGCTGGGCAGGGCGAGATCAAGGATGTGAGGCGGTTGTCGACGCTCTCATCAGGTGGTTCGAAGGTGGATGAGGCGGCTGTCGACGCTCTCATCGGGCGGTTGGAAGGTGGATGAGGCGGCTGCTGACGCTCTCATTTGGGGGATGGATCGGTGTATCTGCCAAAAGATGAAGTCGAAAGCTGTTCAACAAAGGCGCTGGAGTGAGACCAGATTTAAACTTTGCGCTAGTCTTCTTAGCGCACGTCGCTTGGCTTCTTGACTTCAGTCTCGTCGTTTGTCTCTGTTTCTCTTGACCAAGCATCACAGACATTCTGAAGTCGCTTTGGCTGTTGCCCGCGAGCTCTTAGTTTGGTGCTTCATTTGCTTTTTAAAAGCATCTTATCTCGGCGGGCTCTTCAGGGAGCTCGCCTTCACCCGAACCAAAATGGCGCCAACTTCATCGGCATCATATTCCTCAGCATCGCATGAGACGGCACTGGATCGCACAGAGACAGTGCCACGACACCAGCTTTTGCGCCTGCCCGCAGAGCTGGTCGCGGCTGTCATTGAGCAAGGCGACAAGAAGGTCATCAAAGTCCTTCGACTTGTGTGCAGGGAACTGCATGGCACTGTCGACCCGCTCTTCATCAAGACCTTCTTTGCGCATCGTTGCCATTTGTGGACGCAGTTCTCCCTGGACGTCTTGATGAGAATCACGGATTCGCCTCGACTTCGTGCCGGCATCACCTCGATCGCGCTTGGACG
Organism: Zasmidium cellare ATCC 36951; assembly: GCF_010093935.1. NCBI lineage: Eukaryota > Fungi > Ascomycota > Dothideomycetes > Mycosphaerellales > Mycosphaerellaceae > Zasmidium > Zasmidium cellare. Next base: position 98,839 of record NW_022986972.1, read on the forward strand.
ACCTTCCCTCAGGATCACAAGCGACGACTACAACAAATACGAGCTGCGTGTTCACCACGCCTGCGAGACAATGGCTCGAAAGCAAGGCTGGTACCAGAAGGCTTTGGTGCAGATCCTCAACAATCTTCGCGACGTCCGACCATCACTGGAAATCTATGGAACTCAAGATTCGAGGAGGGATGCATATGGATACAGCGAATACTGTCGGCTCCTCAGAAGCGAGCAATGTCGGGATCAGGCGCCAGCTTGCCTGGGATCGAAGCCGGCAGTGTCCGACTGGCAGTTCTCATCGATATTCCTGGACTCGCTCATAGAGTCGGACTTCAAGGTGGCTCGGCTCAAGATGCCCATCGATCGTATGTCCATCCTGCCGCCTTTCGTACCAAAGGGAATTCGATTCGGCTTGAGCGTGAGCACTATGACGTTGCTTGATTTGGACATCAATGGCTTTACGTCCGATATCCTCTCTGACCTTCGAACTCACTCTGGGTCGCTTCGAGCTCTCAGCACGTTGATTCTGCGTAACTTTCCGCAGGCTCCCGAGGGTACGATTACCAATGTGCGCCTTGTCTTCTGGACTTTGGAACTGAGGTCCATCAAGCTGGTAGACGGCGTGACTTCCTCGAGGGAGCTGGACGCTCTTCTCAGCGACCACTGCCGCACACTCCGGTCCTTGGAAGTCACGAACTTCAAGATCGACTCATCGGATATCTCCCTCTGGCACTGGCGCTCGGTACTTCGCGATCTGTGGAAGGAGTATAGCCTCGATGAGCTTCGCTTGAGCAATTTGATGCCATGGCCACGGAAGGTGGAGGGAGCGTGCTCTGACTTCCGAGGTGCTGATCAGGTACAAGCTGGCCTGGCTCAACTTACAGACACCCTGCCGGCATCACGACCTGCATGGAGTGACGACATATAATCATCGTGTCGCACCCAGCACAACGGGGCAGAACATCGTCATGGCTTCGAACAGACCGACAGCACAAGCAATACCGCAGCGAGGAAAACTGGAATGCCAGCAAACAGAACGGCCAGTCCACAAGACCTGGAAAGCCAGCGCACGAACGTCGACATCCAGATTCGGATCAACTTCACCACTTCATGCCTCTCTCATCCTCAACTGCATGAACCCCAGGGACGTACTCGACGGTACTCTCAACCTCATGTGTATCAACCCTGAGACATCCAGATCGCTACAACAACGCACGACCTAGTCCAGCATTGATCGATATACGACGATTGACGAGGGCTTGAGCTCGCAAAAGCAAGGGCTCTACCTGATTGGAGATGCAAAAGGAGGTTTGATGGCATTTCGGTGAGCATGGAAGACATGAGCTGGTGCAAGATGCGGGGGACGGGGGAACAGAGGCAAACAAACAGTCGACAGGGGCTGCGGGTAGACATTGTTGTAGAGGGATAGCATCAAATGGAATTGTGGTGTCGTTGTTCAAGCAGACTCTTACTTCAAAAGATCGAAAGACTCCGGCATGATAACAGTAGTGCCAGATTTTGGGTGAATCACGCGCTATCCACCTCGCCGTTCCGCCAGCTTCCCCTGAGGACAGTCTGGGGCATTCTCTCCCACCAGACATCTAGGTTGGAATGCCTTACTACTGACTCAGCTCAGGTACCTTTCCCATCGTCTGTCGATGTTGGTTCGAACGCACACAGCTCTTCGGTAGCCTCCGTCTGCCGTCACGAGATACTTGGCATGCATATGGTGCCTCAGCTTTGACAGGTGAGTGATTTGACGTACCGGCCTCACACGGTCCTCCTTTAATGTAGTAGTGAAAGGCCTAAGGAAGAATAAGAAAGCTGTGTCGATTGACATGTTAATAGCTGTGATGTTAGAACAAAACAAAAGATTGGACGATGCGGGAGTCGAACTCGCATCCCCTGACTCCGGGAGTTAACGGCGGTACATCGAACTCCCAAGTCCCAGGACGCAACTATAGTATCAACTGCACGGTGAAAGGTGATACTAGGCCATTAGGCCAATCGCCCCTGAATCTGATGGGAATCGCAAGACGGATTTGACATGATAAAGGTGTGTTAGCAAGCCTCTAGGTTGGAACAAAACAGTATCTGCGCAAAAAAAAATCAAGAATCTGTTGGACGGTGCGAGAATCGAACCCGCGACCCCAGCCCCCGGACGCTTTATGGTGGCAGGTTCCACCGGCGCCGGGTTCCAGCGTCCTGGATAGATAGATGCAAGCTGGCAGGTTCCAACGACTAATCTAGCTGGGTGCCTTACCACTAGACTAACCGCCCTTTGAAGTGATTGGAAAGATCAACATTGGAATTCTTCATAAATGCAACCCGTTGTTCTCACTTCACATTGCATGTGAATGCCAAGACCGGTCACGTGGCGCCGCGAGGTGAATGTTCGGGAAATAGACTTTTTGTCGAAACCACTAAACAATCCAAGAGTCAATCACTAATATGGCCCAACCGGCAAGCTTATGAGTACAGAGCATGTAATTATCAAGATAAATGAAGCAGCACCAGTTCGTCTCTTACGCCAATCGGCACGAGGCTGGGACCACAAGCGGTAAATAGTAGACATTATCTGCTGTTGTCGTCTCAGGCACCCTCGAATTGAATATGGCTCGATGGGTCTTCACACTATGAGCGCTTTTCGGTACTCTGAACGAATTCCTTGCGTCTAGTGGTGCCACCAAGGCATCATTGTTAGAGCTACTGACTATCCAAGCCGTATAGAGAGAACTACAACAATTCTTTGCACAAGTTTTCTCCATTCGCCGGTTTTATTCAATTCCAAACTAGCTCAATGAGTCTTCTCCCCTAGCTGCCCTGCTTGCGCCGTTGCGCGGTCTGCTAATGTCCGGAGGCGACCTCTGAGACTGTCGTCGGACACCGTGTGGCCGAACTGAACGCTGAGTCTCCTGGCAATTTCCTTCATAGACAACTCTCCAGATTCGAAAAGCTGCCGGAACAGATGCCTGGGACGAGAGCGACCCACCCTGGAACTCGAGGCCTGGTTCCGGCGCTCGCTTACTCCCTCGTTCTGCGCAGCATTAGTGTCGAGATCATAACTTGCTTTCTTGCTTCCTTTGAATATCATCTTGTCAGCTGTCTCCTTTCCGAATTTTCGAGTGACTTCTCGAACGATTTCTTCGCGGCCCTTGCCCCTGTCGCGCAGAGCTCTCCTGAAAGTCGCAACTTCAAGCTTCAACGCACGCTCCTCCGTGCTAAGATCAGCATTTCTGAACACTAACCGGCCGGCCACCTCCTTTCCGAACAGACGAGAGACTTCCTGCATGATTTCTTCGTTTCTCGCGGCCTTCTTCTGTAGACGATTTCTGCACAAGCGAACCTCCTGCCACAACGCAGCTGCCTCCGTTCCAAGATCAGCGGGGTCGTTGTCGGCCACCTCCTTTCCGAACAGACGAGAGGCTTCTCGAATGACTTCTTCGTAGCTCGCGCCCTCTGCGGGCAGTGCGGTCCTCAGGATCCCGAGACTCTTGCTATCGCTGCATGTGCCCTTGGGTCTCAAGTTCTTGGCCGCCTTCGCTCCGAATGCATGAGTGACTTTCTCAATAAATTGTTCACGATCGCATGCCCCTGTCCTCGTCGTTTGCACATTGCGTTCTGCCTCCTCTTCCTGTTCACCAAAAGTGTCATTGCCATGAGCTTCGCACACCAAACCAACATTGGAATCGCTTCGTATCCACCTGCTTTCGGGGTCCTCAACACAATCCTCGCAGCCATCAATTCGACTCGAGTGAGGGCCAAGGCCGAAATCATTACGATGTCGCCTAAAGTCCACCACAGATCCATGGTTGCTGTCGACAAAGCCCAGAGTTCGATCGACATGTCCATCCGTACTGACACTGCCCTGCCGATACCTGCCGAGATCCGTCTTGAAGTGTGTGACGACAGTCAACGCTTGGAGGAATTGGGCGTGTGAATAAATGCGCAATGCTTCGCTCGAGGTGTCCCCAAGGGCGACCAAATCCAGCGGGGTTCGTGGGTCATCCCATAGTGTGGCAAGGAGGGTGCTGTCGTAGTGAGCCCATGCACTCCATCCGTTTGTCCGGAAATGAGCAGTGTAGGCCAGATCTTGTTCAGCTAATGCCATTGTGATTCGGAAGTTGAGGTTTGGCCACCTGTGAGCCAATGAAGACCAGGAATCGTTTTGAGTCGTTATGCCATCCCAACCTGTGCAAAGTAACAGAACATTTGTCTGCGGATCTTCAGGCGCCAGGGTTGCCATCTCGTCCAACGAGTCCAGGATATCTCTGATCTTGAGCGTCGTCGAGTCTTTTGAGGTAGGATCCAGGAACACTTTCCTGCTCGATCCCGGTTCCAACACATATGGCAACCAACACTCGTTTCCTGTGGCCATAGCTCGCTCAATATCCGACCATTCTGTCACAGCAATCCGCTCGATGCAATTCGACGAGAAATAGTTGCAGTATGTGGTATGAAGCTCAGTCGCTCTGGTCGTCAACTGCGCGTAGGTATTCCATTGTGGTCTCGAACGGCTTATCCTGACACAAGATATGCAAAGTGTGAAGGCTTTGCCCAGGTCGTCATCCTTGGTGATGGAATCCTCTGACAGTGGCTCAAAAGTAAACTTCATCATGTCTGTCGCCATGGATCTTCCGGGTCCTTCGCGCAAAGTCCACAGCACAGAGTCGGATATGGATGCATCAGCGCCTTCGTCCATGATGTCGATATCAGGACTGAATGTTTCGGTGTAGTCGCAAAGCCAGCCACTGATGCATTCTTCTCGGCTCATTCCCTCGCGTAGATCGATGGTTTCTGAAGAAGTGCCGTCGCAGATCTCACTTAGGGATACAGGTCGACCCTGACTCTGGATGAAGTCGCAGATAGCTGTGACTGCTGGGTACTTTGCAATGCCGACCAGCGAGTCCGTCTGAGCATCAAGATGTTCCGTTTCCTCAGCACGCTCGCTTCGACCTTGGTCCCGATTGTCGCCCACTTGGAAGCCCAGGCCCTTACGCCGAGTTTGCGAAGTTCCACGCGCGTCGCTTGCAGTAGCGGTTTTGCTCGGCCTGGGAGCACCGGCTCGAGACTTGGTACGATCGTCACGACCGTTGCGCTCACCTTGTTGTCTTGTCGTTGGCTCCAGCTCTAGCTCGGAGCCATCCTTCAGCACATCTGGAGACTCCAGATGCTCGTCAAAGATTTCGTTGTACACCTTCTGGAGAGTCGTGAATCTGGCTCGCAGGCCATAGTCTCGCCTCTCTTGACTGGTTTGAGGAAGAGCGCCTGTCCACGTCTTGCCTGTACGTGCGAACAGATCGAGAGCCAGCCAGGTGAAAAACCCGCAGTCGTGAGCGTTGTTCTGCTTGGGACACTGTACTTTCTTCGGCTGCTGCCATTCGACACCCCCCCAGTTCAGATCAGGATGGAGTGCAAGGAGTTTGAGAAACTCCACCATCTCCGTGCAAACAGACTTGGAAAGATCGATGTCCTCGTATGAGTCCACAATCTCACACGAACCTTTCGTCTTCTCGTGGTCGACAGTGATGATCACCAAGACCCAATGCATATTCTTCACATTGTATGGAATGAGGATCGTCTTGGTTGATGGGTCGATATCGTGGAACGGAACCTCTTCGAAACGATCTTTTGGCGGAATACCAGAACCATTGCTGAGGAGCCTCTCCAGCTTCACTGTGCGCTCCTTCAGGGCACGAACGGTGTCTTTGGTAGATGCCGGCCCCGGATTCCCATCAGCATCGGTAGACATTCTTATCACGAAGAGATGGAACGAAGACGAGTCGGCAACGTAGATCGTGGAAGTGCCCTTGAGATCTGCCGCCAAAGTCAGCCTGGTTGCGTGTGTGAGCCACATCATCAGATCCGTGGATGCCCATCCATCGAATTCAAACACAGGAGGCGCCAGCGTTTTGACAGCTCCGTGGGTGAGGTGAAGCCACTGATCCTGTTCGCCAGCCGCCTTTAGAAGATCCAGCCTGTGGTCGTTCATCGTAACTCCGTCTGGTCCCAAGGCGACCTTTTCCTGAAGATTCTCATGCAGCTCTTGGGCACGGTCTGCGAGTCTGATGAGGGGCGCCGCAAAGCTGCTCTCGTGAGCCAAGAGACTCCGCAATTGTTGCTGATAGTCAGCGTGATCCTTTTCAGCTTGCTGGATGCCAGCTTCCTTCTCTCGCTGTTTCTCTTGCCGCCTGGCCAGTTGTTGCGCTTCCTTCTGCTCCCCGGTCTGAGGCAGCATCGTCTGGGCAGCGGTGTCGAAGCCGAGTCCATCATCGTTGGTGAAATTAAAGTCATCGTCATCGAAACCCGTAAGACCAAAGATTTCGGCGTCAAGATCATCAGCGTTGTCATCGTAATTGTGGTGGTCGTCATCGCCGTCCTCTTCACTCTGCACAAAGGGTGTCTCTTCCTCATCAGCTGGGCCTTTATGCGATGAGATGGATGGACTTGGGGGACTGCGGGCAGGTGGATCCGAGATTTCGCCTTTTGGCTGCCCGGATTCGTGGTCTTCCGAGTGTGACGCACTGGTGGCTGAGTGTGCTGTATCATGCAGCGGAGTCAGTGCCCTCAGGGAGCGTCGTGGGCCGGCACCTTGGAGTTCAATCTGCTCCAGTCCAATGAGCATGTGGACGGCCTCTCCAAACACGTCGCCGGGCACTGCTTTGCCACTCTCCTCTGATAGGCCTCGGATGACATCGCCGAAAAGTACACTCTTGCCTGGCGGGATAAACCTAGGTATCGATCGTTCTGCCTCCTCAAGCGAGATCTCTTCCCTTGTATCCTCAAAATCGTCATAGTCAGGCGATCCACCCGATGGCGAGATTGATGCAGATCCTGTGGATGTGGCACTCGACCCGACGATGACCACATCTTTCACTGGGGTATTCTCGACACTCTGCAGCCTTGGACTCTTGAAAGCTGGCTGGAGCGGCTTTCGAGAAGGGATTGGTGCCTTGCGAGGAGGAAGATTTGGCGGCTTGCGAAGAGGCAGACTTGGTGACTTGCTTCTCAGATCGTGGCTCTCGCCAAAACGGATCTCATCATCACGACGACGAAACGTATCTCGACTGCGTGGGAGATCGCGTCTTGTGTGGAATTGGCGCAAAGGAGTTGGTGACCTGCTCCTCTCATATCGCCTATCTCTGGAACGATAGCGGCCTCCTCGATCTGCACTTCTCGAGCGCTCTCGCCGTCTGCTTGTCTCGCGTGGTAGATCCCTGGAACGATAGCCGGTTCGATGTCGAAAGGTGCCGTCTCGGCCGTGTGATGGATATCCACTTCTCTCGAATGATCTATCTCTAGATCGAGATCGATCTCTATGGTAGGCTCGGGTGTCTCGACTGCGTGATCGATAACGGTTCGTGTGAGACCTACTCGCCTGGCGTGAGGACCTATCCCTGGATCGAAGACTATCACGGCGGCGAGGAGATTCATCTCGACTGCGTGATAGATCATCACGGGCCGGGCTTCTCGAGCGTCTGCGAGTAGCTGGTGTTGGCAGGCTGCGCGAGAATCCATCACTTGGTCGCCAGCTGGATCCTGTTGTCACTGGCGCCGCGATCTTAGCCTTTATGTGGTCAATGTACTCCCTCTCCTTTGCATCGACCGGGGTGATCTTACCTTCACGCAGCTGGCGCTGGCGTGTGCCTCCAATGGACCTAAAGTAGTCCCTTGCACCCATGGTGTGGTGTGTGTTTTTAGAGCTCAGGTCCCTGAAGACCCGAGCGAGAGACAGCTGTGACGTGCTTACACGGAGGTTCAAGTCGATGCATGCATCAAACAAGAAGCCTGAAGAGGGAAGAGAAGAGAAGCAGGATTCTGGAGATGAGGTGAGGTTGGATCAGGGTGCCAAGCCTCGTGGCGATGCATGTTGGGAAGTCACGATGGATCTTCCAACCCAGACGGCAGGTATGCAACCTCCAGTTGGCATCATGTCCAAGATCTTCCCACAGGTCTTTGAGCAACAGGGCAACAAGCGTGCCGAACGCATTCCCTGCGAAGCGAGCGACCCATTGCCAGATTCTTCGTCGACGGCGACGCCGCTGGCCAGACCACTAAAAGCCAGGGATCAGCCCAAGCGGTACGATCTCCATCGAGTTACAGGGTATTGTTTGGAATACCGCTTCCAAGAGAGGCTGCACCTGGAAGAAAGACCTACCGTGACCGGCCTTTGGGTCTTCCAGCCATGACCTGACGATACTGGACCAAGACGGGCCTGATGTATGACTGAGTGGAAGAGTTGGACAGATGGAAGACTGAGCATCGCTCGTGGATGAAGGACTTCCGGTATGATCCCATCCTTTCAATGGTCTGCTGCCAGTGCCAGTTTACGCTGAGGTTGTCGCTGTGGCAGGGCATCTGCCACCAACTCGTAGTATACATTTTCTTTCGCGATGTGGGTACCGAAGCCATGTGCATTTCAAAATACAGTGCTGTCGACATGAGGTGAAGTCGACCACCGGGGGAAGCTTCACGTTGCCATGCCAACGATACTGCTTACTTGTGATTCCGGCTTGACGGTATTGAGGACTCTAGCTGGTCTTGGTGATTCCGGACGCCAGTCCTTCTCAGAGACCTGTGCTGGAGTCTTGCGAATAATGACCAGCATCTACCGATATCTCATGAGCGCAGTCGGTTATCAGTCCACTCTCCTCTTTCAGTGTAGCAGAGCAGAACTCCGATGCCAACCAACGAACACTTCATCCTGCCTGCGTACATCCCATCTCGACACCTGGTTCACGCTCTCACCTCTCAGCATCGACCACGTCTTCTCGGCATCAACCCCGTCTCTTCTCTTTCCAGCCTTGGATCGGCCTCATGCTGATATGGCAACGTTCTTCATCCAGGCGCTTCATATCTGACCTCCGAGCTCTCCGATTCCATGGCCGAGGATGACAAGTCGGCATATTTGATGCGGCGTGCTCACGATAAGGAAGTGTTGACCAGCAGCAAGATGTGATCACAGGAAGCCACTCGTACCCGTTCTGGACGGTCCCACTTTCACTTCCGCAAAGTGCTGCGGGCATTCGATCGTACACCAACCACCATGGAAAGAGCGAGGATAATGATGAGCCGGCGGTGCAAGAGCATGGAAAGGAGGAAGAAGCCAGGGCCGCAAGAGGTAGTTATAGTTGCCGGTTATCTTCATCGTGGCCGGGGATCTCGGGTTTGTTCAGCTTGGCTCTCAGTCGAATTGCGCAGATAGGTAGATTGGGACCAACCTTCATGGCCAGTATAATGTTCTTGCTCTCGCTCATGTTTCAATTGCCGGCCACAAGCGTCGAATAAGTTGATAACACCGGGCCCGCCAGCGAAGTCAGAGCGTCCTTGTGTGGAAGAGCAAGATCATGCGATGAGCGCCGTCAAATGCATTTCCTGACGTGGGCAGGCATCGTTTGTTGGTCAGAGATCAGCAACCTAGCGGTCTGATCTCCGTGTTCAAATGCCGCTTCCTGCAAGATAACTTTGTGCTGATTGGTGGGTCGTGGATACTCGTGGTGGTGCTCCAGCAAGCGACGGCGCCAGACTTGCATGATCTAATGATGGAGATACTGCTGTGGAGAGGAGGGAGCAGAGAGCGTGGGCTTTGTCTAGAATAAAGAATTGACTTGAAGGCTCGGCCAAGGAGCAAGGCAGCATGGCCTGCGCCAAAAGTGAACGTCCTCGACTGGTCAGAGAAATGCCCATGTTCTGTTCTCGATGGAAACTGACCTGATACCCTTTCCTTGGAGCGAATGACTGCAGTGCCGTTCTACCGACCTCATGCTCGAGATCCGACACATTGTTGTTGGACGTTGTCCCTCCATCCGCCAAGAGCAGTGCAGGTATCGGGAAGTTACGAGGGGAAATGCAGCAATTTCATTCTCTACCGCAATCTGGCTATGTACACGTGAATCATCTTGGAGCAATCATTACTGATTGCGCACTGTGCCCCGTCTGCTTCGCACAGTGCTGTCGGCCCCTCCATAATCTGGTTGCAAAACCTCGACGTGCGAGGCCACCTTTCGGTCCGTCCATCCAATGTGATTCAGAAAACAACGACGAAAATCAAAACCCGCTCAAGCTCGCGGCATATCTCCCATCACTAGCTTGTCAGAGGACCACGAGCCTCTCTATGCACCACCTCGACCACGGCCTCGACCGCGGCCTCGACCACCTCGACCACCTCGACCACGACCGCCACGACCACCTCGACCACCTCGACCGCCATCGTCGCTCTCGAAGAAGTTGCCCATTGGACCCTCGCTCGCTGGCGGGGCGTCGTTGGGGAGATGCTTGGGTCGCTTCTCTGGTGGCAGCAAGCCTCCTGGCTGGGCAGCGAATCCTGTCGTCGGGACAGTTCGCTTCGGGCCAGCATAGACTGGAGCCAATGCAAGAATTGGCAGCAGGGTGTTCTCCGTGGGCGCATTCGGTACCTCGCAAAGGATGTCGGCAATGTCGGTATGACGATAGATATCACCCTTCTCTTCGAGGTTCTTGACGAGCGCGTTGAAGTGCCCGTATGCTCCCGCCTGCTCGAAGTTGCCCTTGTCGTTGCTCTTGAGCTTCGCGGCCCAATTGGCCACATTGCCGAGGATTGTCAGGCAGTCCTTCGCACGCGTCATCAGGACGTTGATGAGGTTCATCAGCTTGATGAATCCGATCGAGGATGGATCCTCGGGGTCATTGCGCACGAAGCTGATGATGATGGACGCCGCTTCGAAACCTTGGATGTCCTCATGAGACCAAACGCGGATGGCCTGGAGCTCGGGCCGATTCAACTCGAAGATGAAACCCGAGATCATCTCCTTCTGCGCCTTGTAAGGCGTGGCGATGATGATATCCGTGGCGGTTATACCGGACGCGACCTGCCACTGGGCATGCTGGATGGCAGCCAAGGCTTCCTCGTAGTTGGCCTGAGACGTGCCGCCCTTCTTCACGGACGAAACGCCGTCGACCTGAAGAGCGACACGCGGACGCTTGTTCCAGAAAGACACTCTCCCCCACATGTCTCTGAATGCCCTACGAGTGGCATTGTCTTCCTTCGTACACTCTGCGTCCTTCAGGCCAGGGTAAAGCTGCCAATCTCGTAGGAAGTCGGCCAATCGTGGTGCCATGCGATACTGGGTGTCGAAAATGGTGAGATCTCGCTGAATGTGCGTGAATTCCTGCTGGATCTGGAACAAGGACAGGTCGATCCACTGCACGAAAGGATTGGAGCCTCTGGAGATGACTACTGGCGGAAGCTGCTTGGGATCACCAGCGAGGATCATCGTCTTGAGGCTCTCCATGAAGCACGCAGCCGGCGTCAGGGTGTCGGGTGGAGTGCACTGGCCTGCCTCGTCCACGATGAGTATCGTCGGCTTGTAGAACTCCAAGGTCGGGTGGCACGACGAATTGTTGGTGCAAAACACCGCCTTCAACTGAGCGAAGAACTTCGCGGTGACCTTGGCAGCGACGTCCTGGAATTCCGTCACAATCTCGTCCAGTCTCCTCGAATTCGCCTTGCGGTTCGGCTGCCGAGGCATGGTCTGAGGGAGCAGTTGACGCATCTCCTGCACTTTGTTCGCAAACAGCTCGCACTCCGTGACAGTCTCCCTCGCCTGGTTGGTGTTTCCCGGCGGAGTGATGTTCTTGTTCACCACCTTCTCGACCCACATTGCCATCTTGGCAGGGAGATAGTCGGACACGTCGTCACCGACATCGTTGTCGTTGGCAGTCAAGAACGCAAAGACAAGCGCAAGGCGCTTGTTATACTCCTCCTTCTCGACCTCATCAGCCCAGAAGTTGTTGGCCGGGGACGCCGTTGATGCATCAGCCATGTCCTGATCGGCAGTGGCATCGGTGGCGTCTGCGGTGTTATCTTCCGCTTCAGGATCGAGAGGAACATCGAGAGTGGGAATCTCGAGGCCGGTGATCGTCTTGCCGTGCATACCTGACCAGTCGAAGCCAGCGTGAGCACTCTTGAAGAGGATGTACTCCCATGGCTTAAGCTTGCCCTTGCTCGAGTCTTTCTTGTCGTTTCGCTTCTTGAAGGCCTCGTACAAGTTCTTCGTGGCCTGGTTTGAGCCTGCGGTCCCAAGAATCTTCTCCTTGACCTCAAGCACCGCTTGCAGTAGAACGGTGACGACGAAAGTCTTGCCGGTGCCCGGTGGACCCCACAGGAGCTTCAGTCCATCCTTGCTCACGAACACACTGAACACAGCCTCGAGTTGACTGCCGTTCAATCCCAGATTCTGAACATGCTTGACCAGCGGATTCGTACCGGTGGCGGGATCCATGGAGTTCCGCAGCCCCTCCCCGAATGGGCTGGTGTCGTTGGCGATGGAGTCTGGGCTCCAAAGGCGATATTCGAGAGGTAGACTCCCTTGCGTCGCTGCTGGCCTGCCCGAAGCTTAGCCAAGGCGTTCATCTGACGATTCGTGGACATGTTGTCTGCGACAAAGTCAATGCTGCATTGGTGCTCGACGCTGGGATCATCGAAGTCGACATCAAGCTCAGGGTTGCGCAGCTTGCAGAGGGCAGCAGGAGTATCGCTGCTCATGTCGTCAAAGGCATCCTCGGCTATACGGCCCGTGAACTCGACCTTCTCGCCGCCGTAAGAGAGGGCAATGTCCACGCGACGACGAAGCTCGGGGACGACGCTACGGTCGTGCTTCTCCAGCTTCGGAAAGATGAGTGAGAGATGATATTGACCGTTGCCGAACGACCGCACGCGGCACTTCGTCCTATCCTTGGCCAATGTGGTGAGTCGCTTCAGCTCATCCCGGGATGTCTTGACTTCGTACGCCAGCGCTGCCTTCATGCAAAAGGCGGGTGTGTCCGTAGAGGGGTACTGACGATGCTCTGGACGCTCGATGCCAGCTATGCTGAAGATCTCAAAGCGCGTGGGTGCGCCATTGCTGTCGTAAAACAGCTTGGCCTCCTTGATGAGCCAGCGCGGGTATGGTATCCAGTTGCCGAGGTCATCTTGGAACGGAAAGTCCTCGTCAGTTATGCTCTTGCCCGCCACTAGGCTCCACCACCACATGTTGCCGATGTGTGCGTTGGCGAAGCAGATGGTCGTCATGTAGTTGCTGACATCCTGCACGACCGGCGGAAGAGGGTCGGCATCCTTGCTGCCAGGCCAAGATACCACACGAAAGACCGACATGTCGCGAGATAGCGTAATGGCGGCGATTGCTTGGTCGGGCTTGTCCATTGACGCTCGCGAGTCGTCTTGGCGGAAGCGGGCCTGCAAGTCATCCAGCTCATCGCGGGTGATGTTCGTGAAAATGACGTTTCCGGTGGCGCCAGACGTCGGCACGTTGTTCTCGTCGTACAGCTGAAGATCGGTGCGCCAGAGCTTGCCGGTGCGTGTTGCCAACTGGGTGAGGATGGCGGGAGGAGATTGCTTGTCGCTCAGCGTTGTCGAGGGGCCACCTGCCGAGAAGTTGATGCCAACTCCATCCTCACCACGGTCGAGGCTGTTGGCGTAGACCTCGATGATGACGCTCCGGCCTGCGCTACGCTGAATCTTGAAGACGACCGAGGGCAGCTGCGAATTCGGACGAAGTCCAAATTTCAAGAAGCGGCGGGCTTTGATTGTCTCATTGCCGCCGAAGACCGGAGTCGGCCAGCCAAATGTCGCGCCGCCCAGGTCGTTGATCATGACCATGGCGAGAGTATCACCCTCGGGACCGGCAACCTTCTTCGTGTCGAGGGAGAAGGTGACAGTCTCCTTGCCACGGTAGTCAAATACATCCTTCAGTGGATGTTGCTTGGCGTGATCCATTGGGAGATATTCAGGGTAGAACTTCTTCGACTCCTTGTACTTCAGCTCCTCGGGAAGGTCCTCGATCGGGATGACCTCGTAGTCCGTCTCCTCAAGCTCGCTGTCGCGCTGAGTGCCCATGGACTTGGAACGCTTCTGAACCGCTTCCTTGAGTCTCGCGTCGTCTGCGAGTAGTCTGAACCGATTCTGTGTCGATGAAGGAGCGGCGGGCGCGCCGTTCGCCGTCCGAAAGCTCGCGGTACCCTGCCAGGCGTTGGTGTTGGATCCAGTTGAGTACTGGATCGAGTGCGCACCTGTTGGAGCGGGATATGGTGGAGCAGATCCTCCTGAGAGGCCCTGCGAAGGGTGCTGCTGAGCAGCGGCAGCGTTGTTGCTGTTGTTTGTAGCAGAGGCCCCTGAAGGCCCCTGCGAAGGGGTTGACACCACGGCTTTACGCCGAGGCGGTACCATCTTTGGATGCGAAAGAGCTAACTCAATCGCAAATGCCGTCGGACGGATGAAGAAGAAAGAGAGGAGAGGAAGCGAGGAGCTCGAAATTCTAAGTGGGCTTGCGCGCCAGCGACGCACAGACCGGAAAATGCCACGAGCAAATTCTCAGAGCTGCACAACTTTGAGCAAACAGTCTCAAAATTATGCTGGAAATGCATGGAAGATGCCAAACTACCACGACATCATGGCAACGACAATGGGATTGGCTTTATTACATCGCATTCGCTGCGAAACTGCATGCGAAAGACCCTCAATAGATTATAGACGCACGCTGATGGGGACGACCAACAGGGCACACTCCAACCCGCTGCCGACTGAACATGACGACTCGCGCCAATGCCCGTTGAAAGTGCTTCTTCAATATTTACTTGAGTTTAGGCTGGATCATCTTTAGCGTTTGCTGTTTACTTTTCGTGACGCGCTCGTCGAAATCTTGTTTGTGCGGGATGGGTGACGAGCCGCGAGTTTGAGTAGGTCTAGAAAAACTCATAAAACTGCTTCGACGTTTCGAGTTCATCATGTATGGCTCAGTCGTGTCTGCACTCATTGAATCACACTGAATCTTGGAGGAGCACAAAGACGAACAAAGCTTCGATTTCGCAGAGACTGAGAGCTTTTACCGCGGATAAGACAGCCGTGATTGCCTGATGAAGTTCCAACGCCCGAGACACTCTACCAAGTTCACCGCGCAGAGCATTGTATGTTTCAAGAGTCAGCGTTCGTTTGTCACTTCGGTGAAAGTTAAGACATGAAGTCGGCTAGAGCCGACGCTCCTTCCCCTTGCTCTGCAGACGCGGGATCGTCCCGTTTCCGGCACGAACCGCCCGCTACCCAATCTTGCTTTACTTGTAGATCCTTTCGCCCCCGAACTTCTTATGTTTCAACCCACCACCATCATCCTCTCGTTTCCCTTGCCGTCGCCCGCGAGTCTTGGTCTCGCCAGCGCTTCTTCCTTCCTCTCTTCAATTCTTTCGCAGGGTCCTTCAGGGGGCTCTGCTCAAAAAAACCACAACAACATGCCCAGCACGCGGTTCGTGGACATCGATCCAAACGGTGATCTCTACTTGCAGATCTCAGACAGTGATTGCCTAGTGCGCGTGTCGAGGCAGACGCTCGCTGCAGGCTCTCCGTACTTCGCTGCGCTCTCCGGCTGTCGCAATGACTGGCGGGAGGCCTCGATCATCAACACTGGCACATCGCTGAACCCGGCTCGACTGCCAGTCCCCGAAACAGACGAAGACGCCTTGACTGCGATGTGTCAGATCCTACACTCACAACAGGATCAAGTTCGAATCAACAACCCAAAGTCGATCGTACGCTTGCTGGCCTTGGCAAACCACTGGATATGCGGCGATGCGGTTCACGCTGCGTCGAGCGACATCTTTCGGCAGATGGTTGACACGGAATCCAACGACGGCCTCGGGCTACTGGTGTACGCGGCCCACGTCATGGACGACGCTGAGTTCTTCAGCAAGTTCACACATCGCCTTGTTGGGTTGCATGATTCGAACCAGCCGAACTCAAGAAGAGTGATCGGACGGGACGACCTCAACTTCGTCCGACAGACCCAAGGCGCGCCCGAGATGGACATACGAAAGTTGGACGATGAGCTTTTCAACCGCTACGTACACAAGTCGGACCAACTCATCTGCGCGGTCGAAAGCTGCATGGACGAAGTCACCAAGTACCTGCAGCCACAGTTCGACCACGAGGACTCGAGGACTGGGCAAGAGTGTAGCATCAACGCCGATGTAGCTGCCGCATACACTCTGGGTCTTGCACGTGTCGGTCTCTGGACCGTCCATTACGTGAAGCACAAGCCCATCGAGCCCATCCGAGAGGCAATGGCAGACTTCAAGATTCCAACAGTCCACAAAGACCGACCTTTCTGCGGTAACCCGTTCTGGGGACACGACAGTAAGGCTTAGATGGCCGCAAACTATATGAAGAAAGAGGCAAAGAAGTGTTGGTTCGGCCTGTGTCTGGACTGTTTCGAGGACAACTCACTCCGATACACCGCCCAAGGTTGCAGAGTCCTACATCACAGCGATGTGAACGATATCGACGACCCCCGCCAAGCAGGACAGCTGAGATAGAGAGGCTTGCATCGGATACGAACTTCATCAGCCAACACGATATCCCGCAAGGAACTTGAGAAAAAGGTTGAGGCAGCGCCAAAGGGTAAGGGACAGGCCGCCCTCCATGCTTACGCGCAAGCTCAGATGAAGGAGAGAAAACAAACAATCAGCAGCTGAATCCAAAGGCACCCGCTGCTCCTGCTGCAGATACACTCTCCTCCACAGCCACTGCAGCACCACATTCGTCTCCGTTGGCTCAAAGACCCGGGCCTGCGCCATTAGCAGGCATTCCCGCAACACCTTCTGCACAGCCTACTCAGCCAGCTACCTCGTCGCCAAACCCTCCAGCGCCGTCTCTTGCCTGGAAGCAACGCAGACTCCAGCACTGTGGCAGAAACGCCTTCGCTTGCAGCTGCATTCGATACGCTCGTGAAAGGACTTGCGGGTCCTACGTCGATGGGCAGGAATGGAAAGGTGGACCTCGTTTTACAGTCAATTCATAGCAAATACCAACCTTGTGTTACCTGTTGACTTCTCGCTTTACTTTGAACAGAAGAAAAGATTACACATAGAAGTTTCTTAGTCTTTATTCTATTATTTCATAATGCTGTGGCTAATTCTCAAAAAAGCGTGTATCAAGCAGTCACGTGCACCAAGCCATCGAGAGTCGAGACTTCTGTGGCTATCTTCAATCGGCTAAAGAGGGCAAGCCAGGTCCGAGCTGCGGAACGGAGGTCTGAGGTTTCTGAGACTTCACTTCTCTCATCTTCCCCCGTCCGTCTCTCCTTCGGCGTCACGCCTACGACTGCGACTTGCAACACCCACTCTTTTCTCCGCCGATTCCTGCTGCCAACTGATGATCACAACACCGAGCCACCATGGCACAGCCAGCCCCCGATGAGGTTCTCTCCATCGCGCAGGCGGCTCCAAACGCCTCGTCGAAACCGGCATCTCGTGCTGCTACTCCGGCATCGACTCCCATCGGATTTCAAGCAGTCAATGCAGTAAATTTTCGGGCGGTCGCCGAAAATTTGGCGGCCACAGGCAGCGATGCGGCTCTCTCTCAGAGCGCACCGTCCACGGCCCAGCCTGCCAAACCGCCGTCCCAGAGCGACGCTCTCGATGCCACCATGGCCGAAGCTTCGTACGGGACGCGCTCGCGTAACAGAAACAACGCTCGACCTAACTACGCCGAGGACCAAGACATGGATTTCGAGTTTGCGCCCGCAACAAAGAAGAACATGAAGTCCAGCGAAGTGCCAGCCGCGTCAGAATCGAGGCAAGCACCGCCGTCTTTTGTCGCGGTCAACAACAGCCAAGCCTCGTCCGCCACCACCCCAGCTCACACTGCCGTTCCTGCTGCGTCTGCGGGCCCGACGAAGAAGCGGAAAGCTGCTGGCACGCCCGCTGCCTTGCACACACCCACCGCTTCATCAACGCCGCCGCCAGCAGCGTCGCGCAAACCAACCGCGTCCGCGGCCTCGTCGACCATGGCACGTGAGACCAACATCATGACGTTCACTAAGCACCGAAGCTCCCTCAACAAAAAGGGCGAGCTCGTTGCCGACGATGGCACGAAGCTCAGTGTCAACGGTAAGCCTTCCTCTCCCCTGATTCCGACAAACCCAACGTTGCAGGTTGCAGGCTTGCAAGCCCTACCCCGCTTGCGACAGCGAATTCGTTCCTGAGGCTAACATTGACAAATTAGATCACGTGTACCTAGTATGCGAGCCACCCGGCGACCCATACTACCTCTGTCGAATTATGGAGTTTCTGCACGTCGACAGCGGCAACCCCAATTCGCCAATCGATTCTCTACGGGTCAACTGGTACTATCGACCTCGCGATGTGCAGCGATTCAGCAACGACACTCGACTGGTCTACGCCACCATGCATTCCGACATGTGCCCTCTCACCTCGCTGCGTGGGAAGTGCACGATCAAGCATCGATCGGAGATTGAAGATCTCGAGCTCTATCGCAAAGAGCGAGACTCGTTCTACTTCGTGCAGGTGTTTGATCGCTTCATTCGACGAACATACGAGTGCATTCCCGTACAGCAGATCATCAACGTGCCCGATAAGGTCAAGAAGGCGCTGGACGAGCGATGGAAGTTCGTCGTCGTCGAGATCGGCCGTATCAAGGAGCTCACAAGTGCCGCGAAGACTTGCAAGCGATGTGCACGGTACTGTGCTTCGAACGACTCGGTCGACTGCGCGATATGCAAGAACTCCTACCACATGAACTGTGTGCAACCTCCTCTGCCGAAGAAGCCGTCACGAGGATTTGCTTGGGCCTGTGGTCCTTGTAGTCGTGCGTCGGAAAAGAAGATGGAAGCTACGCCCACCCACAGTGCTGAGGCCACCGAGGCGGAAGAAGAGGAAACGGCAGAGGAGGAGGCTCCAGGTGCTTCGAATGACACGACTCGAGCTCCTAGCCCAATTGCTGACGACATGATCGTCGATGACCATCCCGCGACACAGGCGGAAATCGCACTGGCGAAAATGTGGCCGATGCGATATCTTGGGATTCATGCTCGAGTTGAAGACGCCCTCCAGTACGACGATCGAGCCATCTATCCAAGAGCCAGTTCGCGACTTGGCCCACGACATCAAGCCAACGTGTCAATGTGGCATGGCCGTCCGGTTGAGCTTGTGAAGCCTGCCGAGATTAAGAAGCGGTACAACAAAGCCCCTGCTGGAAAGAAAGAGGGCAAGCTCACGAAGGAGACTCTCGCGGCGATTGAGGCAGATCGCGAAGAGAAGGCAAAGCGACCAAAGTGGGTTCAGGATGAGCCAGCTGGGTACGTTGCTCGAGGCGAAGACTACGATGCCAAAGACCCCAGATGCACCGCCAAGTTGATGTTCAAGATGCCGACTATTGAGGAGCACCCACAAGCCCTCGCGGGTAGGGAAGGCGATCCAATTCCGAAGCGACAGGAACTGTTCATGGACATCTACTTCGACCGCGCTAAGAGTCTGGCCCGCATCGTTGGTGTACCTTCATTCGGCACAAATTTCACCGACAAGGCCATGGAGCTGCTTGCCGCGAACAACTACAAACAGGATGCCGCACTCAAGCAGCTATCCAAGATCGATCGTGTCAAAGACCTTCATGAGCCGGTACTCAGCAAGTCTGATCTGGTGAAGTTTGAGGAGGGTGTCGCCAAATACGGCTCTGAGCATCGTCTCATCCGCTTGCACATGAAGACCACTTTGCCACACTCAGATATTGTGCGCTTCTACTACCTCTGGAAGAAGACGCCAAAGGGTCGTGAGATCTGGGGCAACTACGGTGGTCGCAAGAAGCGAAAAGTGGAGAGCGACGTAGGCGCCAAGTTGCAAATTGAACTAGCGAACGACGTCGATGATTCTGCATTCGACAACGACAAGGCCGTCAAGCGGAATCGTGGCTTTCAGTGCAAGTTTTGCAACACCTATCACTCGCGTCAATGGAGGCGAGCACCTGGCGTGTCCCCTGGCCAGCTTGCACCGCCTGACAGCAAAGCGGAGAAGAAAGACAAGAGAGACCGCTCACTCCTTGCCCTCTGCCTTCGGTGCGCCGGACTTTGGCGCAAGTATGCCATTCAGTGGGAAGAGATCGACGAAGTGGCTAAGAAGGTTGCTTCTGGTGGCGGCCGCGCGTGGAAACGCAAAATCGACGAAGAGCTTCTGCGCGAGCTTCTCGCCGCCAACGAGGCTGCTACTGCGCCTAGAGATGACCCAGGCTTGCTACTCGAAAACGGCGAGCCGCCGAAGAAGAAATCCAAGACGGACAAGGAAGTTGCACAGGCTGCTGCGAAGAAAGAGAAGCCGCCGCCACCACCAAAGGAGCCAACTCCACCGCCTCCCCCGATCATACCTGCTCAACCGACTTGGAAGGTACTGCCATGCGCTGTCTGCAAAATCAGTGGCGAAACGATAGCTTGCGCACATTGCAAGTTGACTGTCCACCGACGCTGCTTTGGGGTCGGTGCGGAAGAGGGGGTGAGGGCCAATGGCGATGTTCACTGGGTCTGCGAGCAGTGCCAGAATGACCGCAATCCTACGGTTTCGACCGACTACTCTTGCTGCTTGTGCTTGACCGAGGAGACACAGGTGGATCTCGTGGAGCCGCCGAAGATATCGCACAAGAAGAAGACCGATCGTGAGCGTGAGAAGGAACGCCTTGAGAAAGAGCTTGCAGATGGCATGCGCGCTGAGTATCGCAGCAGGCAGCTCATGCACAACAGGCCCGTCATTCCTCGAGAGCCGCTCAAGCGAACCACTGGCAACAATTGGGTGCATGTTCAGTGCGCAGTATGGGCACCGGAGATTCGCTTCAGCAACGCCAAGGTCTTCGAGATTGCCGAAGGCTTTCAATTGATACCACAGCAACGATACGAAGCTGTCTGCAAGTTGTGTAAGAACAAGGATCATCAAAACCGACTACGGGAAAATGCCGGCGCATGTGTGAATTGCTTCCACTGTAGTGCAAGCTTCCACGCATCGTGCGCCTTCGAGGCTGGCTACACATTTGGCTTTGATGTTCAGCCAGTCAAGGGTTCCCGCAAGGACCAGATCATGACGGCTACTCTCGGACAGGAGACTGGAGCACTGACGGCAATCATCATCTGCAAGGAGCATACCATCAAAGGCATCGTCCACCCCATCCATGAGATCGTAGACGACAGCGGCAAGACAGCGCTGCAGGTCTATTCCGAGGCTTACAAGCAGGCCGATCTCACCTTGACTGGCACTGTTCGGAAAGCGGCGCAGGCGCAACTTACTAAGGATAAGGGACTGCAGCCGGCATCTGCACAAGGTGCGAACAGGCGTGAGTCCGGGGCGCATAGTATCGCAGCGGCAGTGAGACGTGGAGCTAGGACTTCATCACTCGCAGACACCAAGGCTGAAGCAGACGACGGTTCAAACGACCTGGCCAACGTCGCCGAATTCCAGGAGCGGCGTTGCGCCAAGTGCAACATCGACGCCACGCCCAAGTGGCATCCTGTGATTGAAGACACCAAAGTCGAGCCGGCTCCATCGCCACGCCCGCAGGGAGACACGAACGATGCAGGTCAAGAAAATCCAGGCGAGCCACCGCGGCCGCAGAACATTCGCTTCATGGCTCCGGGTATGAACGGGCGTGCGTGGGATGGCATGCCTGATCGGCATGGACCACGACCCATGTCTAATGGCGACCGTGTCATGAGCGAAGCTCCTCCGGGAATACCGGTCGGAACGCCTGTCAGGGACGCATCTCTACCACTCAACATCAACGGAGATCGGCCAATGACCGACGACTTCCCCAGGCGCGAGACTGAAGAGGTCTTCCACAACCACGCTCTGCCGCGATATCAGAACCCAGCAGAGCACACGCCGCCGCCGTTGCCAGAGGACGAGCCGAAAGATAAGCTACCTGAGGCCTGGCTTTGCCACAAATGCTTCCTCAAGAAGAAGCTCGATCCTACACCACCTCCTTCTCCCGGCGATGGATCGCGTTCGCCGACCCGCGTTGTCAACGACCTCGACATCCTATTAGACTCCGATTCATTGCCAAAGCCCAATATCGAGGAGCAGTTTGAGCTATGGGATAGACCACCCGTCCGACCATCTGTGCCGCCTCCACCCCAGGCGCCGATCAATGGCATGGGTCCCCAGCCTCCTCACTTCGGGTCAGGACAGTCACTGCCTCCTCCTATGCACGGGTATGGTCCACCACAGCCCAATTTTGGCCAGCAGCCAAATGGGTACCCGGAGCCGCCTCGACACCATTACGACCAAGGCTTACCGCCGCCCCCTGTCCCTCATCACCACAACCACAATCCCAATCCATTCTGGGATCCACAACTCGAGAGGCACGGCGCGATGGGCTACCAGCCTCCATCTCAGACTCCTCCAAACGTGCCACAGCACTCGCGACCTCCTTCGCTGAATGGATACCCGCCACAAGGCCAGCCTATGACGAATGGAATGTCGTCGCCTCGTAACGGCGCGCCTCCCATTCTACAGTCACCGTCATTCCCTCATGGTCCTCCGCACCAGCAGCACCCGAACCATCAGCAGTATCAGCATGTGCAGCAAAACATAGCTGGCCCAGCCGCGACTGAGGTTTCGAGAACGCTGCCAGTCTGGGGATTTCCCGACAATTCCACCAACGATCCGACCAATCCGTACAGCCGACCGCGTTCGGAAGTCATGAACGGGCAACCACAACAACATACACCAAGTCAACCGCACATGGCTCCTTCGCAGCCCGGTGCGAGCCCTCAAGCTCCTATGACTTGGCCGGATGGGCAGCCTCCCAGACCAAGCACCCCTCGAGATGCACAGACGAATGGGTTTCCCAACACCTCAGGTGCGAGTGCTAGCCCCAACCTGATGAATTTGATACACTGAGGATGGCATGGAAGACATGTACAGTATGGGGTTGACTTGTGCAGTGCGCACCTGGAGGCATAAGACGATGTATGGAAAGAAGGCTACAACCAGCCTGGATGAAATGGTGGTAGAATCGATGTACACTGTAGCATTATGGCATGATTATTGTCCTAACATTCAAATATGGTGCTTTTCCGTTACAAGCTGTACTCGCGAGGTGGAACACGTGACTTTCGGAAAGCGGCGCTTGCCGTACTAACCACTTGACTTGTATGTTTTGAACCACCCTTTTTCCAGCCGTCTCGCCGTCTCGCCCGAACAACACTTCTGTCACGATGGGTCGCGCATACTCAGAAGAACAACGAGAAAAGGTGCGCCAGCTACTCGAGGACGGCAAGGATGAGGACTACATCGAGAAGGAGACTGGCGTGTCCGACCGCACCGTGCGACGCTGGAAACTCGAGCTGGAGCGCAGTAAGTCCATGGCCCATACTACGATCGCTTGGCCCATTGTACGCGCGCAGCGATATGGCTGACACTCGCTCACCCAGCTGGTCGCATAGGCAAACCACCAGAGAGCCGCACTGGCCGCCACCGCGTCCTCAACCCCGACATCGAAGCCGTAAGTCCAGCAGCTGCCCGTTCATGTACATCCGATCCTGGGGAACGAATACCCCGCTGACGCGTGCTTTGGCAGGCACTCTTCGAACATGTAAAGGACAAGCCCAACATGTCGGTCGACGACATGTTGTGGTGGCTCTACGATACGTACAAGATTGTTGTTGCGACACGCACCATCCGTCGCGTGTTCGAGCGCAAAGGCGACAAGGTCAAAGGCAAGAGCAAGGGCGGACGGAAGAGTAATGCGCAAGGCGACGACGGCGACGACGACGATGGTGACGACGATATGGATATCACGTCCCCTGTACAACAAAACGGTCAATATCAATCTCCATACGCGCCGATGGCCCAGCAAGCTGCCAGCTCTGCGGAACAACAGCTCGCGCAGGCTCTACAACAACAGCAGACTCCTCAGCAACAACAGTTCACAATGCCCATGGAGATGGAAGGCGACTTACCGGAGGACGAAGAGACGATTCAGCTGCAGCTCCAACAGATTGCTCTGCAGAAGCGTGAAGTCGAGTTGAAGCTTAAGATGCGGCGACTTCAAAGCGGCAAAGGAACACCTGGATCAGCAGCATCGTCGGCTTCGAAGAATACCAGGACACCGAGCGGGACCAGCACGCTCTACAATCCCAATGCCGTGGTACCGACTGGTCCAAAGCGGGATTCGCGCAGCAAGAAGAAGATTGAGGAGTCGAAGAAGCGGACAGCAGAGCGACAAGAGCGTATGTTGCGAGATCTGGAGAGACGTAGCAGGCGGCGGGACCACTTGACTGCTGAGTGGGTGCAGAGTAAGGATATCTGGCCGTTGCGCGCACAAGGCATGCTCGCCGACCTCATGCATCAATACGGCTGCTACACCTTCAGCCAGAACCAGATCGATACCTTCGAGGCTATGTACCGGGAACTCTACCAACTGGTCGACCTCACCAAAGGTGATTGGCTGCCGCACATCCACGACGAGATGCTTCGAGAGCGGATGAAGAGGAAGATGGGCCAGCTGCGGACTAAGATGCAAAAGACTGGCGAGATCATCGGTCGCACGGATGGCTATGGCGGCTTTCAGAAGGCGAAGGACTACACGGGCGAGCAAGCTGGCGCGACTGTCGGCGATGAGAATGAAATGGTTGCGGACATGCAAGCCGATCCAGGTGCTCCAATGCCAGACCAGACGATTCACTACGACCCAGTGCCGGATCACCAACAGATGCAACCTGCGATGCCGTACGCGATGATGCCGAACCAACCGCCTCAGTATCCACTGATGGATCACAACAACCCAGGAATGCTGCCTTATGGTCACATGAATGGGCAAATGAACGGTCAAATGAACGGGCAGATGAATGGCAACCCAGGCATGGGCATGGGGATGTAGTACTCCGCCGTGTGATGAGGACATTATCCCTTGAGCATTGGCGTCTCGCTCTAACAGACTGACGAAGGAGTGTGATTCTGGTTTCTGCTGTTTTACCGTGTTTGATGATACCACTGCAGTTTAGCGTTTTATGGAGCAAAGAGGGAGAGGGGAAATCAAATGGTTCTTCTTTGGACATCCAGTCTCTATCATAGTGAGCTGCCTCTTTGGTCAAGTGCCTCCACGCCACGCCTGAAGACCTCATGACCTGCGTTCACAACTCAACTGACTGACAAACAAACTTCCACACCAAACTCGTAAAGCAACCAGCCACAAGTCACCTCTTGCTTACGCAGTGACACTGACACCAAACTCGAACGTCGTGTGAAACCTGTTCTCCAACAATTTCAACTGCTACATCGGATCGGTCATTACTACCCTGTCGACTTATGACGTCGCCTGCATATGCCCCTCCAAGTCCAAGTTCCAGCAACAACCACACGACACACGACCCTGACCCCGCTGCCGTGAGCGCAACGCAAAACGACCCTTCGGGACTTGACTGCACTGGAGTGGTTTGTGCCAAGTATTTTCACAAGCCGTGGGGCATAGGCTGTCAGGGACACGGACTGATACTGGCATCTTTCTTTACCGATCCGTCGTTCACTTCCTCCTACGACTACGAAAGGACAGGGCAAAGGGCAATCCAATGTCTCAAACAGAGCCCTCTCCCTCCAAACCTCAAACCCCAGCATCCCAGACTCTCACCCTCCCCTCCCCAGAAGTCTTGAGGGAAATCACCAGGAAACAAGAAGAACGCGCCAAGATAATCCGAGAAAGGAGGTTGCAGGAACGGAAGAAGGATTTATTTGGACGACAGGGGGAGGGGGAGGGTGATGAGGAAGAGGAGAGAAGTAATGCGGCCAAGATGATTCAGAGGAATTATCGGGGACATAGGGAGAGGAGGGCGTTGGAGGGGTGTGGGTTGAGTACGGGGACGAGGTGGCTTGAGGTATGATCGATTGCTGTTTGCTTTTTGTTCCTTTGAGTTTTGGGTTGTTGGATTGGGGAATGTGATTTTGGCTGATGTTGTGGTGATGTAGGCTTTGAAAGATGGTGAGTAGTGGACCACGAGCTCGCGTGCTTCGTCGAGGATCAACAACCAGAAGGTATTTGAGAACTGATAATCTGACTCTCTAGCCGAATACACAAACTTCACCACCCCCCAATCCCGCGCCGCGCGCTTCTCCCCCTCAACAACCACCACCCAACGCGTCAAAGACCGCTGGGCGCACGCCGGCGCCGTCGCCAAACGCGTCGGCAGCGACGACACAAGCGACAGCGAACCGGACGACGCCGACAACGATCAAACCTCCCGCGCCCGCCGCAAACAGCAAAAGAGCGAAAGGGAGAAATACGCCAAGACGATGGGGCTGGAGTACTTCCTCGAATTGGTGGATCAGAAACACCGCTACGGCAGCAATCTGCGGCGGTACCATCAGGAGTGGAAGAAGAGCTCGACGCAGGAGAATTTCTTTTACTGGTTGGATTATGGGGAGGGGAAGACGGTGGATCTGGAGGATCGGCCGCGGGAAAGGTTGGATCGCGAGCAGGTGCGGTATCTGTCGCGGGAGGAGAGGAAGAATTATCTCGTGCGGATTGATGGCCAGGGACGGTTCGTGTGGGATAAGGACGGGAAGGCGATTACGACGTCGCCGGATTTCAAGGATAGTGTCGAGGGGATCGTGCATACGAGCGATGAGACGCCGACGTGGAGGGAGGTGACGACGGGGGAGAAGGTGCAGCCTTCCAAGGAGGAGGACAAGTCGGATTCTTCGTCGACGAATACGTCCATCAGCACGGGGAGTCAGGAGGATGGGTCGAAGTATGTGAATGAGGAGTTTCATGATGCCAAGGGCGTCTCGAAGCTCAATCACGTATCCGTCGACGCGCTTATGAACCATCTCTTGAGGAAGACAACCAAGAAGAATACCTGGATCTTCGTGGCGGATACGAGTTTTCGGTTGTATGTGGGGATCAAGCAATCGGGAGCGTTCCAGCACTCGTCGTTCTTGAAGGGAGCGAGGGTGAGTGCCGCTGGGTTGATCAAGATCAAACGAGGCCAGATTCGAAAGCTCTCGCCTCTGAGCGGACACTATGCGCCTCCGGTGCGGAATTTTCGCGAGTTTCTCAAGAGTTTGAAGGCTGCTGGGGCGGATCTGAGTCGGTTGAATGTCAGTCGGAGTTATGCGATTATTTTGGGGTTGGAGGGGTATGTCAAGGTGAAGAAGAGGGGAAAGCAGGCGAAGAGGGGGGTTTGGGAGGCGCTGCATCCAGATGAGAAGAGGAGGAGGGAGGAGGCGGAGAAGGATAAGAGTCAGAGTGCGGAGAAGGAGAGGCAGGTGTTGGCGGAGGAGGAGAGGGTCAGACGGAGGGAGAGTAAGAGTTTCAAGTTTATGAAGAGGGTTGGGTTGAAGGAGGATGGTGATGGTGGTGGTGGTGGTGATGTTGTGGGCAGTCCAGCTGGGGCGAAGAGTCCGACTAGTGGTGTGAAGTCGCCAGCGGGGACAAAGAGTCCAGCGAGTGTTTTAAAGAGCCCCGTGGGTGTTGTACAGGACAAGCCCAAGTAGATGCTTGGTGAGGAGTTCGACAGGCTCATGACTTTGGACGATTGATGATTGCTGTTTTGATGACTTGCATTATTCTTTGCATGATGAGCGTTGATACCATCTTCTTGCGAATGATGCGTTTGTGGATTTGTATAGTGTCGATTGAAGAGTTGAGAGTCTTGTCTTTTTCTTTCAATGCGGCGTCTTTGAGGTTTCATATCGCGCTTGAGCTCGTCAAGTTGTTGAAGCTGAACAAGCCCGTACAGCTGAAGCAGACTCGCTTTCGTGTCGAAGGACTGCTGGCGATGTGGTAAGGTAAGTTCTGGCTCGTTGGTAAGTGCTAGAAGGTGTTCTTTCTGCAAACGTAGCAGCTTGCTCGTCGGTATCGAAAAGACGTGTTCCCCCCTCGTTGCAGTACGAGCTGTCA
The DNA here is from genome assembly GCF_010093935.1 of Zasmidium cellare ATCC 36951. Lineage (NCBI taxonomy): Eukaryota > Fungi > Ascomycota > Dothideomycetes > Mycosphaerellales > Mycosphaerellaceae > Zasmidium > Zasmidium cellare. The sequence continues at coordinate 126,524 of NW_022986972.1, forward strand.
ATGTCGATCAAACCCGACGCACATCATCGGAGAGTTTGTGAGCGCCACGTTCGTCAGGAACAGGAAAATGCCACGACGTCGGCGAGGTCCATCATCGATCAATCAAATGATGAGCATCGTCCGTGTGGGCGTGGTGGGGAGAGACGTTGGGTGGATTCGTGCATTGGAACGCTTCGTTCCGACTTGCCGGACGTTTCTCTGGATGATGTCGCGATCAGAAAGGACTGCCGGCATCGAGGAGGATCGTGATGTTTGGCTTGCATCATTGTGCCCCTGACATGTGCTTATGGTTGATATGGGTGAAACAGCCGGTTTGCGGGAGTGTGCATAGTGGGATTTGTTGGCAAGTTTTTGTGATGCTGTAGGAATTGGATTGGATCGGTACGTCATTCGCGTGTTGTCTTGGCAGGTACGCGTCCGAAGTGGTGATTGCAGCTGTGGCGAGTGAGGGTTGCGCCGCATGTTCACGACCACGGTCCCCTCTGTAAAGTGTCACTTGCCGGTTGATTCGAGTCAGTGGCAGCAGAGGGATATATGAGGAGCCGGACTGCAGTTCTTGATATTCCGGCAAGATGGATGTTCGTGGTTGATTTCATGCTGCGACGAGTGCGATACTCCAAATCCGTGGACTAGTCGACGAACTGCTGGACAGTGAGTCGAGCTCACCAGCCACAGTCCTCGAGCAATGCTGGTCAGGTCGAGCCGACTCCGCAATGCACAAAATGGCACCGCGCGCTGACATCAGTCTGGACCACCCGCTCCAAACATGGCCAGGTCACGACATCAAATTGGTGGGACATCGGACGTGCATCCGAATGTCCTTTCCCACCTGTCGCGTAATGCTGGTGAGAATCGCGTAGACGCGACTGTCGACCGATGATGTCAGTTCCGTGTGCGACAACCCGGATGCGTGAGAGAGAGAAGGGTCTTGTGGCTGTTTGATGAGATGGAAGAGAAATTGGGAGAGAGTCTGAAGTCTCTCGCCCAGAACGCTAGGCCTGAGAGTCATTGGAGAGTTGGCCTTAGCGCGACAGCCCGTCGCAATGGTCCTCGACTTCACCTGCTATGAAACTACCGGAATAAATATGATATAGAATGGAAACGCGTCGACCTGTATACTCGACTGACGCAGTGTGCATGGCTGGGCTGCCACACGATCGGCTGTGGTGCAGAGGCGTCTCGACGCAGGCGTTGCGTCTTGGCCCGATCCCCATCGACCGATTGGCGTCCAAAAACCTGGCAATCCGGATTGTCATCCCCTGATCCTGGACCCATCTCCACCTATCTGCGTCTCCAGATCGCTCACGTCGCCGCTGGTTGCGCTCGTCCAGCCACACGCACGCGAATGCTGGAGTGCTGCCGCCGCCAAATGCTGCGTTCTGGAAGAAGCTTAAGCAGGACAGGAAGGTCGACTGCGCGCTTCCCCGTGATTGCGGCTGGCCGGTCGCCCAACGCAGACGTGCAGCATCAGCCATTGTAATTTGTTGCAGAAGATGGCTGGAGAATTATTGCGGTGACATCACGATGCCAGGCCTGGGGGTGGCCAGCATGAGGTCAGGCGCAGCGAATCGATCCCATCAGTCGAACGGCTCGCCGATCAGTCGTGGCGCCCATCGACGCATGCCTGTCTCGAAACCTGCTTGGCCAGCCCCATCTGCGCCCACTGGCCACACGAGGCGCGAGCTATCGGACCTCTTCCCCGTGCGCATCCAGAGCACAGGCTGGTCGGCAAGCTCTCAGTACGTCATCTCGATGGCACACTGCTCCTCTGCCCGAGCCTCTTGTACCAGTGCAGGAAGCTTCCCTCCCTACCGTTAATGACCTGCACGATATATCACTGCCAGAGCCCAATTCCCTAGCCACATTCCCCAAAAAGATCCTTCCCTCTCCCACTACACTCAGGTCTTGCATAGTGATTGCATGACCAGCAATTCCAATTCATACGCATACTATTCCTTCCCTCCCACCCCTAATAGGACATCTCCTTCGCGACGACACGCTTCACGAAACACTACTCCCCTCTCAGACCAGACCACAGCAACAATGGCCCCATCTCCAGCAGCTGGAAAGCAGACGGGCGCACCCAAGACCCCTACGAAATTGACACGACGACCAGGACAGACACCCCAGAAGCCTGGACAGACTGGTTCAGCAAGCAGGCCAGCTCCTTCAACACCCAAAGCTTCGCAGGCAACGAAGCCAGAGACAGAATCACCCCAGATCCCATCCCGGCCAAAGGTACCCGGAGGCAAGGGACAGCAAGCTGCCAGCCAGGCTCAGAGCACTGCAGAGAGCACTGCCGGCGATGCTGAGGACCAGGCTCAGCAAGGGCAGAGCAGCGTTGAAATGAGAGACGACGATGATGACGACGAAGGCCCAATGAGCAAAGTCACCGAGGCAGGCCAGCAAGGCCAACAAGGCCTCGAGGAAGCAGCACCAGAGCCCATTGGTGATGACGACGATGACACTGTCGGCGGCGCTCAAGGCCAGGCGGAAGACACCGCCGAAGAGGCCGAAGAAGAGGGCCAGGACTTTGCCGACGACACGACAGAGAAAGCTGGCGACAACGTCCAATCCGCAGACGATGAGGACGAGAGCCAAGAACAAGATCAGTCTCAGCAGCTTGGTGACAAGGCCAGCGGTCTCGCAGGTCAAGCCAAAGGTCTTGCTGGCAAAGTTTCTGAGGGCAAACCCACCGAGGCAGCCCAGGAAGGCGCTGAAGATGTCAAGGAAGGTGTTGAAGATGCTGCCGAGAATGCCCAGGATACCGCACAGGAGGGTCTCGACGAGAGCCAAAAGGTGGCTGGCGAGGCCACTGACGAGGCTGGCGATGCTGCCGAAGGCGCAGTCAACGGCGCGAAAGACGAAGCCGAAGAAGCGACCGGCAAGGAGATCAACGTGCCCGAAGGCCTGCCAGTCGATCTTTCCGTGCTGAAGGGATTGGAGGTCAACGAAGACGGCGGTGTCTACGATCAAGAAGGCAACCCCGTTGGCAAGCTCGCCGAGGGTGACGCAGAAGACTTGGCCGGATACCCCATTGGCGACGACGGCGAGATCCTTGACGACGATGGCGATCTCGTCGGTCGTGTCGAGCTCCTACCTGACGAAATCAAGAAGCAACTCCAAGAAGCTCAAGAACAAGGCGAGGAGCTTCCTGAAGGTGCGGAAGAGTTCCTCAGTCAATACCAGGACGACGCCGAAGACGCCGTTGACGGTGTTGAGGATGAGGCCGAGGGCGCGGTCAGCAATCTGCCACCACTTTCCATTCTCGAGGGCTTGACCTGCCAGGTCGACGGCCTCATCTACGACTCTGATGGAAACACCATCGGCCGAGTCACGGATGGCGATCCTCAAGATCTGCAAAACGCTGTCCTTAATGACGAGGGCGAGTTCATTGACCAAGATGGAAACGTTGTTGGTTACGCCGAGATTCACGAAGATGCTGAGGACCTAGTCAACCAAGGCATCTACGAGCCAGCTCAGCAAGCACAAGAGACTGCTGAGGACGCCGAAGACCAAGTCAATGGTGTCGCCGAAGACGCCGAAGAGGATGTCGACGGTGTCGCTGACGAGGCTGGCGAGGAGGCTGGTGAGATTGAAGACCAGCTGCCTGGCATTGAAGCTCTCGAAGGCAAGGAGCTCAACGAAGCTGGCGACATCCTTGACGACGAGGGTAATGTCCTCGGCGGTGTCGAGGATGAGGAGCTGAAGCAGAAGATCGCTGACGGCGAAGTCGACCCCAGCACCCTCAAGATCGACGAAGAGGGTAACATCCTCGACGAAGATGGCAACATTCTCGGCAAGACCGAACTTGCTGAGGGCGCCGCTGAGAAGATCGCCGGCGTCGGTCCATCTCTTCTCGACATGCGCATCCTCGACGGCAAGAAGGTCAACAAGAAGGGCAAGATCTTCGACGACGATGGTGAGGAGATTGGTGAGCTTACCGACGGCGAATTATCACAGTGCGCCGGAGGCAAGGTCAACGACAAGGGCGAGGTGTACAACAAAGCCGGAGAACTTGTTGGCCACGTTCGCATCGTCCCTGGCGAGGCCGCTGAGACTGCCACCAAGGAACTACTTGAAGAGCTTGGTGAGCTTCCCGAGGAGGGAGAGGAGGCCGCCGAAGACGCAGAGGAAGAGGAGCCACAGTTCGAAGAGCCAGACATCTCCATCTTGGACGGTCTCAAGGTCAACAAGAAGGGACAAGTCCTCAACGAGGACGGCGAGCCAGTTGGTGAGCTCACTGCTGGTGAGCTTTCGCAGTGCGCGGGCAAGAAGATCAACTCCATTGGAGAGGTTCTCGACAAGGATGGCAATGTCATCGGACATGTTCGCACTCTGCCACAAGAGGTGCAGCAGGCCGCCGCTCCTCTCTCTATCCTCGATGGACTCAAGGTCAACAAGAAGGGCCAAGTTCTCAACGAGGATGGCGATGTCATTGGTGAGCTCACCAGCGGTGACTTGTCCAACTGCGCCGGCAAGAAGATCAATGCTCAGGGCGAGATCCTCGACGACGAAGGCAATGTCCTCGGCAACGTTCGCACCATCGGCGGCACGGCTGAGGAAGAGCCAGCTGAAGAGCAAGGTGAAGGTGAAGAAGAGGAGGGTGAGGAACTTCCACCACTCTCCGTCCTCGAAGGCCTCACCGTCAACAAGGCCGGCAAGATTGTCGATGACAATGGTGCCGTCCTCGGTGAGCTCGTTGAGGGTGATGCCAAGAAGCTGTCGAAGCAGGGCATCACTTGCGACGCTGAAGGCCAGTTCTGGGACAACAAGGGCCATGTCATCGGACGTGCCCAGACCCTGCCACAGGCCGACCCAGAAGAGGAGGCTCCATTCGCAGGTCTCGAAGGACTCCACGTCGTCGACGACGGGTGGGTCTGCGATGAAGACGGCAACTACGTCGGATACATCACCGAGGGTGATGCAGCTTCTCTTGTCGGCCGCACCGTCGACGAGGATGGTGATATCCTTGATAAGAAGGGCTCCGTCGTTGGCCATGCCGATCGCTACGTCCCAGAGGAGGAAGAGGAGGCTCCAGAAGAAGCCCCAGACTACTCGTCGCTCCAGGGCAAGACCATCACCAAGTCCGGTCTGGTTATTGGCGACGAAGGCATCCCCGTCGCACGCCTTGCAGAGGGCAATGCCAAGGAGCTTGCTGGTCGTCAACTCGACGATCAAGGCCAGTTCTGGAACGACACTGGTAACGTCATCGGCCGAGTCGAATGGATCCCCCAGGAAGAGCGTGAAGCCAAACCAGAGGGTCCCTTCGCCGGCCTGGATGACTTGCGAGTCATTGAAGGCGGCAAGATCGCTGATGAAGACGGAAATGTCGTCGGAGAAATCACTGAAGGCAACCCTAAGCGTCTTGTGGGTTTGTCTGTCGACGAAGATGGAGACATTGTCGACAAGTACGGCAATGTCAAGGGTCATGCCGAGCCTCTGCCAGAGGAGGAGCCTCTCGACTACACTATTCTTGACGGCTTGACCTTGAACAAGCAGGGCTTCGTTGTTGATGAGAATGGTACGCCATTCGGCAAGATTGTTGAGGGTAACCCATCCGACCTTGCTGGCCGCAAGACTGACGAGAACGGCTATATCTACAACGACACTGGAAAGGTTGTTGGCCGATGCGAGCCACTCCCTGAAGAGGAGCGCGTTGCAAAGTCAGAAGGCATCTTCTCTGGACTGGACGGCTTGCACGTAATCGAAGGTGGATACGTTGCAGACGAGAACGACAACACCGTCGGACAGATTGTCGAAGGCGAGCCGAAGAAGCTCCTCGGAATGCACGTCGACGAGGATGGAGATGTTGTCGACAAGTTCGGCAATGTCAAGGGTCACGCAGAGCGCCTCCCCGACGACGAGGAGATCGACTACACTATCCTGGATGGTCTCACTCTCAACAAGCAAGGTTACGTCGTCGACGCCAACGGCATTCCATTCGGCCGTATCATCGAAGGAAACGCTTCCGAGTTGGCTGGCAGGCAGTGCGACGAGCAGGGATACATCTACAATGATCGTGGCAAGGTCGTTGCTCGTTGCGAGCCTCTTCCAGAAGCGGAACGCGTTGCCAAGCCCGAGGGACCATTCGCAGGTCTCGAAGGTCTTCACGTGGTCAAAGAAGGAAAGGTTGAAGACGAGAATGGCAACGTGGTTGGTGAGATCACCGAGGGAGATCCTAAGCGCCTCGTCGGCATGCAAGTCGATGAGGACGGTGATATCATCGACAAGTATGGCAACACCAAGGGCCACGCCGAACCGCTCGTCGAAGAAGATGTCGAAATCGACAACAGCCCTCTCGAGAACAAGGAGCTCAACAAGCAAGGATTCGTTGTTGACGAGACGGGCATTCCTATCGGACGTCTCGTCGAAGGCAACGTCTCTGAGCTCGCGGGCCGCCGCTGTGACGAGAATGGTTTCATCTATGGTGATACCGGCAAAGTGGTCGGCCGCTGCGAGGTCTTGCCAGAGAACGAGCGTGTCGCCCGCCAAGAGGGACCATTCGCTGGCCTCGAAGGACTCCGAGTTGTCAAAGACGGCTGGGTTGAGGACGAAGACGGTAACCGTGTTGGCCAGCTCGTGGACGGTAACGCCAAGCGACTGGTTGGTCTTCATGTCGATGAGGATGGTGACATTATCGACAAATACGGAAACGTCAAGGGCCACGCCGAACCCTGGGAGGAAGAAGACCCCGAAGCTGCGGATCTGTCCAGACTCGCAGGCACCACCATCAACAAGGCTGGTTACGCAGTCGATGGCAGCGGCCAGATCATTGGTCGTGTTGTTGAGGGTGACCCCAACATCATGATCGGTAAGAAGGTCGACGGCCAGGGTCAGATTTGGGACGACGCTGGCAACGTCATCGGACAGTGTGAGATGGTGACGGGTGTCAAGGCTGAAGAAGGTCCATTTGCTGGCTTCGAAGGTCTCCAGATCAACAAGGACGGTACCATCACAACCCCAGCAGGTGACATTGTCGGTCGTGTCATCGAGGGTGACATCAAGAAGCTTCTTGGTCACACCGTCGATGAGGATGGAGATATCAACGACAAGAATGGCAACACGATCGGAAAGGCTGAGCGATGGGAGCCTGAAGAGAAGGAGCGCCGCATTAACCCCATGTCTGGCATGCGTGTCAACAAGGAGGGTGAGGTGCGTGACGAGAACGGCGACCTCATGGGCAAGCTTACCATGGGTGATCTCGGACATTGCGTCGGACAAGAGATTGACGACGCCGGCAATGTCGTCGACGTCGAAGGCAACAAGATCGGTGAGGTCACCCTCATCGAAAACATCGCAGAAGACGAGTACGAAGGCCCAACCGAAGAGGAACTCGCAGAAGCCGCCAAGCGTGAAGAAGAGCGTCAAGTCGCCGAGAAGATGGGCGCCATCTGCACGCAGACCCTCGAGCGTGTGCAGCCCATCTGCAAGCAAATCACCGACCACATGGAGAAGGCCGATGCCACGCCCAAGGACGAGCTCGACGAAGAGGAACTCGTTAACAACGTCAAGCCTCTCATCGAGGAAGCTGGCCGTATCCTGCAAGAGTGCAACGGCTCCCTTCGTGGTCTCGACCCCGACGGCCGCATCGCCGCGCAAGCCAAGGGTCGCGCTGGTACGGGCGAAGCCACTCCAGAGGAATACCGCCTCGCCGAGACCCTCAAGGAACTCACCACGACCGTCGTCACCACCATCGATAACGCCAAGAAGAAGCTCAACAACATGCCCCACGCAAAGAAGAAGCTCAACCCAATGTGGGCGCTCCTCACGCAGCCGCTCTTCCAGATTCTCGCCGCCGTCGGTCTGCTCCTCACCGGTGTGCTCGGTCTGGTGGGCCAGCTGCTCAACGGTCTCGGATTGGGAGGCCTCGTCAACGGCCTCCTCGGCGGCCTGGGCATCAACAAACTGCTCGCCTCCTTCGGCCTCGTCGACGACGACAAGAAGAAGAAAAAGGGCGGCGAGGGCGGCAGCAAGCTCTCGTCGCTCCCGATCGTTGGTGGGCTGTTTGGCGGCAGTAAGTAATTCAACATCAACACACACCACACCTTGCTTGCTTCTGCGATATGCCACACTATACAGGCATGAACACGAAAATTTGTGCTTCCTATCGCTGCGCCTTCCCCCTTTACCTCGATGGGAAGCGGCGCAGCTTGGTACGGTGCTTACTTTGGCTACACGGTGCGGTGACGGAAACGATTCTGATTCTCTCCCCCTCTCTAGAAAAAGACGATTCGAAGGGCAGCAGCAGCAAGAAGGAGGAGAAGGAGGGAGAAGATGTAGCGTCCGAGGCTGTCGACACCGCCCAGGCTGTCAGTGGTGGTGGGCCGGTGTTCATGGGCAATGCCGAATCTTAATGTATGCTTGCCTAATGAGCACTCGGACGACAGCAAGCAAGAAACAGTGCAGATTGATTGATTTTGGGATTGGTAGCGGGTTTGGCGCTTGAGAGGAGTATTTGCTTTCTGGCTGGTTGGGTGGGATATGTTTTGGGAGCATTTCCTACATTGTTCTCGTCAGAGCGTGTCCGCTGGTTTCCTTTGTACGAACAACAGAGTGTATGTGTATGTATATTAGTTGTTTGGGTCTTGGGAGGGATCTTGACAATGACAAAAGTTCAGAAAATAACCTCATCTCATTCTCGCCTCTTTAACTTGCTTGACACTTATAGTCAATCGCTCGCGAGACTGTTCTTCTTCGTGTCATCTCAATGCACTCAAACTTTCCCCCTCAACTCTCCCACTCTCAAATCTCATCCAACCCCTCCCTCGTCCACGCCGGAAACACAATGTCCTTGTGTGGAATCGACATCATATTCCTATCCTCAATATACTCCTGTATATCGAGCTCCTCGAATTGTGAGCGATTCCCGATTCTCACCCCTTTGGCCTGGACATCCCTCGCGTACACCATCACCCTCTCCACAAACTCACCCCTCTCAATATCCCCATCCAACCACTTGACCAAACTCATAACATCAAACGCCGCCTGCGACGTCGACGCCACAGTATGCGGCCGGAACCCCGCCAACGCATCGCCTACCAGCACGACTTTATCGTCCATATACAGGTTCTTAGGCGCAATGATGTCCGTGATACACTGCACGAAAGGCGTCTGCGTCTTCTGCGCCATCTCAGCCATTTGCGGGGGCAGCATCTCCTCCGCTTTGGATTTGAGCATCTCCCAGGCCTCCCAGGCGATTTTGCCGGGCGGGATGGTGATGTGGCGACGACGGCCGTCTTTGTCTGTCAGGAGTCTTTCGAGCTCCGGGGATTCTGCGGGGAAGTTGGCGTACCAGACGAAGTTTAGGAGGCGGGTTCCGGGGGCTGTGGTGCCGTTTTCGCCCGCGATGGTGTAGGTGAGGTTTTGGGTGCCGGGAGCGTGGAAGAAGCAGAAGCGTTCGCGGAAGACGGAGAGGGAGGCTTCGGAGGCTTCGGTCTCTGGGACGGTGCCGCGGATTACGACGTAGCCCGCGTAGGTGCGTTTAATCTGGGGTTCGAGGAACGAGCGGATTGTGGAGGAGGGGCCGTCGGCGGCGATGAGGAGGCGCGTGGTTAGGGAGTTTGAGATGGTGGTGCCGGAGTCGTCTTGGTGGGTGAATTTGATGAGGACTTTATCTCCTTGGTCGATTATGTCGGTGACGGTGCAGCCGTAGCGGTAGTTTGTCTTGCCGTCTGTTGGGCGTTGTTCGGGGAGTTGACCCCCTTGGAGGTAGGCGCTGTCTACTCGGTCGTAATTCTGTCGTCGGTCAGTCTTAGAAAGGCCATTGCACTGAAGAGGGGGAGATGCACGTACTGCTCTCAACAGATAGTAAGCCAAATCCCACGAGGTCATATTCTGCCGATTGACTTCCTCATGGATAACGTCTCCTTTCTTGTCCAAGTACAGTCTCTTGTAGCTTGGCACGGCGACAGGCTTCCCGGTGCGATCATATTTGTCGAAGAAGTCGATGGTGTCGCCTCCAGCTACGATGCCGGCCCCTTGATTCTCGAGCAAGAACGTAGGTGTTCGTTCGAGCTATGCAAGTCGGATCAGTTCTAGTCAACCAAGCTGTTGGTAAGATTGACATACAATGGTTGTGTTGTATCCATGGCTTTTGAGAGCAACGCCGGCGAATAGTCCGCCTAGTGAGCCCCCGACCTAGACATTGGTAAGTATTCCAGCAGCTTGTGTAATTGAGCGGGATAGCAGACGATGACAATGTATTCCTCACTATCTTTCAAAGAGCTTTGCTTCGCTCCATTGACGCCGTTTGTCACTTCCGCAGAGGGCATATCGTGTCGCAATCTTTCTGTACTGTAAGGGCCGTCTTTCTCAATGCCTTGCATGTTGATCCATTGCAGTCTGCAAGACGTCACGCGCCATAGTACCCACGCCCCGCTTGAAACTCGGTTGGAAGGGCGCTGCATTTGAGATCGCTGGAGAGCTTCAACTCGTTCCTAGTTATCAGTCTTTCGCGGCCCCGATTAGAAAGTCTAGGAGACAGAAAAGAAGCTTTTACGAAATGACAATGAACAATACAGAAAGCGATACTTCGCACGGGAGCGACTCTCTGCCATCACGGCTATCTGTAAGCGTTCTGTTCTTTTCCTGTAGCTTCGTCGGCTGTTGTATGTTGGTACAATGGCGTTCTTGATTAAGCCGTACACTTCAACGCCTTTGCTAACAAGGCGGTCGTCTTGCGGCAAGAGATGTTTTGATGCTGATGAGGCTCATGTCGTTATCATTCTCAATGCGACAAGAAAAGGGGCAGCGTGTCAATTCACGCACAGACCAGATGTGATTGGTTAAACTCGGATGTTGCGCCAGAGGCAATGTATCACGCATCCGCCGGCGCGTACTTCACATCATCAGGCTCTCTTTCAGTCCTTCACCTCTTGCGGCCGTCCACTCGGTTCCATCACCACAACAGCGTTGTGCATGTTGATAGTCTCAACATGATGAGCTCCACACCGGCAGTCCAAATCCAAGATTTTCTACGCCTCTGGTTTCAGCAGGCGCTTTGACAAGATATGCGCTCAGCCGCAATGAACGACGGCGGCACAATATGCACTGGCCGTCTGCTCCATCATGCAGGGGGTCGTATCGCTATCCCATGAGCCTTCCAGTTTCCTGGCATCCAGGTTGAAGATCATTGCGGCACAGAAGCTGGTCCGCAAGAACAGCCTCTCAGTGGCCAACCTGATGGGCGCAGCAATGCACAGAACGGCCTCACATGCCCGTGCCAGAACTGCTTCTATAAATTGCTGGGACTATCGTATCATGCCGCGATGAACCCAGCCTAGCGACTTGGGCGAGACGGTAGGGATGAGCAAGTGCTAGGGGCAGCTACCACTCCGGCTTCCCCAGCTCATCCACCTCGTTCTCTGTTTTGTTGTGAAATCTTCGCACTATTGATTCTTCAGTCTCCAAGTCACCCGTTCATTGCCTGAACGACCTCCGATACTCACCGCTTCCCAATGGCGAGCATAAAAGTGGCCAGCGATGAAGCCATCAACCAGATGAAATCGAAGCAGCAAAGCGAGCTTCTGGATGCGATCGACAAACTGCGGCGAGAGCACATTGACGCTGAAATCAGCATACCTCAAATTGTTGTATGTGGTAATCAGTCCAGCGGCAAGAGCTCAGTCCTCGAATCGCTGGCAAGAGTTCGGTTTCCGGCTGGACAGGGCGTGGTAACGAAGTTTGCTACTGAAGTCGTCCTTAGGAACACCGAGCATCCAAGCATGAAGGTCAGCTTGAACGCTTTTACACAGCGAAAGACAGCATCGAGCCTTCCAAATCCCTTTCCACAACACGACCAGGATCTGATCGACAAGATTGAAGCTTTTCGGCCAGGGTTCAATGTCGAAGGGCCAGAAGACTTTCCTTTGGTCATCAAAGCAGCGACTAGCCATCTCGCGCACTTGGGAACAACAGGCTCAATTTGCAGTCATCTGTTGCGAGTCGAGATATCAGGCCCAGAAAACCCCCATCTAACCTTAGTCGATCTTCCAGGGCTCATATCTAACGACCAAACCAGCAACGTGGAAGCCGGGGACATGGCAAGGATCGCAAATCTTGTTGCTCGCTACATGAAAGAACCTCGCAGCATTGTTGTAGCCATCTTCGACGCCTTGCTTGACCAAGAGTCACAGCATGTCTTCAAAGTCGTGACATCATCAGCGGCGACACAAAGAACTATTGGCGTTATCACAAAACCTGATCGACTCGTACCCGGCTCAGACCAAGAGAAGTTTGTTGCCCGCTTGGCTGAGAATGAGCAGATACATCTTGGTCTTGGCTGGCACGTCGTTCGAAACTTGGCTCATGAAGATCAGGACCGCTCGCTTGAGCACCATCAAGACCTGGAGGGTAGCCTCTTCTCCAGCGACATTTGGCACACCCTTTCCAAAGCAGATCTCGGGGTCACGGCGCTCCGACAAAAGCTTGGCCGTGCACTATTCCACTCTATACGTGGCGATTTGACCGAGTTGATCGCTGAGATGCGCCGAAAGCTAACTACGAAACAACTCGAGTTGGAATCGCTCGGTTCACCAAGGGAGTCAATCGCGGAGCAAAGGACTTACTTGAACAGCGTCGCGCAGAAGTTTGCCCGCCTCGTGGAGTCGAGCTTGGAGGGTGATTATCTCAAGCAAGAATTCTCGACGTTCTTTGCAAATGACAGCAATAGGACTCGCGAGACCATACGAGAAATTGTGGAGACGTTCGTGGCAGATATCCGCGTCAATGGGCAGAACCGTAAAGTGCAGGGAGAAGGTGCAAAATCAAGGTATGCAGTCCCTCACTCTTCATTCGTCTTTCACGAGCTGACTGGTAAATCACAGTAGCGACGAGAAAGCCACCCTCACCGCAACGGAGCAAAAAGCCTCTCTCCTCAACGGGACTGCTGACCCATCACTCTACTGCAAGAAGGTTGCCACCATCATGTCCAAATGTCGAGGAAAAACTCTGGTGGGTCAGATCCCACTTGAGACAGTGACTGCTATATTTCGCGAGCAGTCATTACCCTGGGAAGCGATATCGACCAAATATCTCGACTTTTGTAAGTCGGAAGTTCAACGCTTTATGAGATCAGCGATCTACCACGTCGCCGGTCAGCATACCGGAGACCTTCTCTGGCAAGAGTACATTTACCAGGTCCTCGTGGCCAAATCTGCTAGTCTCGATCTGAAGCTTTCAGAACTCTTGTGGCCGTACCAAAAGTGTCATCCAATGACGACGAATCGTCGTTATTGGGAAGAAGTCAAGGCTCTTGGCCCTTCAGAGACCGTGACCAAGATTGCTGACGAACCGGTCGTTGTTTTCGGCCAAGTCAATCCTATCAATGACAGATCGGGTCCAGCACCGTGGAGTCGTGCAGCTCGTGATCGAAAATGGAACAGCGAGCTGTTAGTCGCTGCAGAAGCCATTGATAGGGCTGAGGCTTACTACAACGTAAGTAGTACCACGATCGCAGACGTATTGTTGTGCTAATCTTGTGGTCTTTGCAGATCGCGGTCGAAACCTTTGTTGAGAATGTCGCTACGTTGGCTATTGAGGCATGCCTTCTGGCAGGTCTGGGCGAAGCCATACCAGCAGAGACGGTATGGAACCTGGACGCGGATGCCATCGCGAAGTTGGCTGCTGAGCCACAAGGCATTGCCGATACGCGCGAGAAAACGGCAAGACAGATCAAGGCACTCAAAGAGGCCATTGGGACTTGTGAACGGCACGTACAGCAGCGGAAATGTGAGCAAATTCTCTAAACCATGCTGGCTCCCCTACAAGCTACTGACTAGCATTCAGTCATCCCGCATGTTCCAGAACGGGCAGTCGACGCCACCCCTGGAAGCCAGCTCTTCAAGTCTACAGCCCCAGAATCTGTCGCTGAAAAGCCTTCCAGCTTCAATAGCGGATCAGGATTTGGGAGACCAAAGACTAGAAGCCAGCCTATGTGGTCTCGAAACAAGTCGCCTGCTTTCAATCATGTCGAGGATACCACGCCGCTTCACCAGAGGCTGGGGTCTATGAATAACGGAGACAGCAACGCTATCTCGTCCAACTGGTCTGGGATCACGCCGCCGAAAGAAGGCTTTGAGGTAGGAGGCCACAATCATGGGCTCTTTGGTCAACCTTCGCACGAGGCCAGCAGTCTTTTCGGATCGAAGAACACGCCATCGAAGGATCGAACCACGTTGCCTGAGACTCAAAATTTGGCTTTCAGGATGCCTGGGACGAGTGACCCAGTTAGCGGTGAGTGGATATTCTCCCCTAGAGCACATTCGAGCGGCATGGGAGGGCGACACGACCCGCAGCTAGATGTCGTGGAGCACTTCCATAGCATCACAGCCCACAGTCCGTTTCTGAAGTCGTCTTTTGAGGTCAGAAGCTAGGCGACATGAGAATCAAACAGGTTGCTGACAATTGGTAGGAGATACGACTCGCTGATTATAATGCGGATTCCCCACCAAATGAAAGGTGCAGCAAAGCGTCACCAGTTTTCGTTCAAAGACACGGTGACGATCACCTTTGAGGCTATTTAGTGTGCGGAAAACGCTGTTGATATATGATGCATGATCTGTCTGTACCTTAGTCGTTCAAAGTAATGTTCAACTTCCACCTCTGTGCACAGACTTGAAGCAACCGCTCTGACCTTGCACGCTCTTTGGCGAAGATGACCAATAATTCATTGATGCAATCCAAGTGTGCACTTGTAAACTTCTGTTTTAATCATGATAAGTTCGCCCAAGTTGCAGCTACTGCTTGGCATGGAAGAACGACTCCATCCGACGCTGGGAACGACCACATATTGGAGTGGTTGATACGCGCGATCGCAGGATGGGCATATAGATTTGTCGCGTCGGCACTTCCACGTACCCACAAATCCTGACTGCAATGAAGGAGGTCATACTACCCCGTTGGTGCAGTACAACCCGTATAAACGGGAATAAGAGACTCGTTAATGTTCACGTCGCCGGGGCATGGACCGGGGTTCGGATCGGGATCGAACGACCCGTTAAAAGGTGGGGACAAAAACAGCATCTGCTACTTTTTACCGCCTTTGCCGCTCGATAATGGCAATCTTGCCAGCGCAAAGGAGGCATGTCAAGGATGCAGAAATGGTGAAATCTGTCACGCGTTCGAAAGCACAGACAACATGTTGAAATGAATACTGGTAAAGGTGGACCAGAAGATGGGGGCAGAAGGTGAGGTCTCGATCGCCGGAGGAGAGATCCGTGCGCTTGGCGCTAATTTGACTTCACCTCCTCTCAGTTGGACGCGGCAGTAAGATCATCTTCATCCCAGTTCTCCAATTACTATCCTACAGTACCTATCGTCATGTCTTGCGACTCTTCATGACAGCAAGAGCCGATTCCATCTGGGACGGCTACAAGCAGCTGATGCCGCCTCACCTTTGCGGCACAGGAATAGGCTTGGCACGCATTGATGCAGTCCTTCACCTCGAATAAGCTTCTGTAGCGCCGCGCCTCCCCAGCTTAAAGTTCACACTCGCACGTGAAGGTCTGGAGAAATCGGAGATGACACCTCCCACTCACCTTCCTCCTCCCGAATTACCTACGATCCCAGCCAGTGCGCTACCGATGCCAGCCAAAAACTAGGCCACACGACCCTGCGGTAATCGTCCAGAGGTGCCGGTGTGTGAGGCACGACTTTGCCTTGCCTGGCCTTTCCCTTGTGGCAGATGAACGGCTGTGTTCGAAGATGGCCGGGAAAAGCACTGATGGTGGGTTGAACCGGCTTGTGGCTAAGACGGCAGACGCTGGCGTGGGACCCATTGAGAATTCTGTGGTGATGACACCTGTTTGCTTTCTTCTGAGCCGTCTTGGTTAAAATGGGTTGGTCTTGCTCCTCTTTCTTGTTCGTTGCTAGCTATGAGATTGGTATACCGCTGACGTCACTTGACTTGAGCTGCTCATATCGCAAGTACCTAAGTATTCGACATCACTGCAATTGCTTTGGATATTGAAGGCAGCTTTCTGGGTCGGCAATTTCATTCATCCATTGGTCTCGCCGGAGGTACACCGCCAAAATGAACGGCCAATTCTTGCTGAATGGTCCTCGGTTCTGGAACAATGAGCACGAGAGCCATCGAACAGGACCTGAAACTTCGCAAATGCTCACAATGGCCAAGATCGAAACGCCTTCCAAGATTGAGCTCCCGACAAGAATTGAGATCCCACAAATGCAACCCCCAAGGCAACGGCAACAATCAACCACATCGACAATGAGCCAGTCATCATCGGCAAGCAGCCCTCAAAATCAAGGAAGTCCAGCATCATCAACAGGAGATCACTGGGCACAAGCCATGTCCCCAATGTTTGGCGCTGAGGATGAATGTCTGGCATGCGGCTATCGATATAGTTCGTTCGAGGAACTCGCAGACCATCAGAGAATAAACCACGGATTGGCAGAAGTTATCTTTTAAACTGGTCGCCTTTGAGCTATTTCCCTCGGTTCTCGAGCAACATGCCCTAGGATGGAACCGGTTGGTCGGTTATTAAGGTGTTGGAAGGTCTGGTTCTTGGGACACGTTAGGGACACGTGCTTGGGGTTTGGGCAGAAGGAAGCAGGTTCATTGTATGGGTCTTAAGGCCATTCTTGGCTTGGCGTTGGGTGAAACGACCTATGATGGCATGGTGTACATGTACGATTGGGATGTATGGCTGACTCGGCTGTGCAGTGGTCATTCTATGCGTTTTTATCTGCAACTATCTCAAGTACTTTGGTGGCTACAGCTCATGCTGCACGAAATGGGCAATTCTCTTCTCGTTGTTCAGATTGCAATCCTATCTCATCGCTCCAGCAGAAGTGTCCGGTCGAGCGGTTCGGCGAAAGTGAGTCCCGACGCCAGCTCCTCCTAACTCGTTGTCATTAGCCGTTTTTCAGAAGACTTGCGTGCTTCTGAGTCGCGATGAGCTCAGGAAAATACTCCACAGACTATGGACACCACATGAAACAAAGCAGAAACGACGAGGTTCCCTCACCGCCTAATCAACAACGACCATTCCGCGAAGCACAGCACCAAATCTTCCAATCCCAAAAGCTCTCCACCCCGCCAGGTCACATTCGTCGAATCTACCTATCCAAGAGAGAAGTCCGGGGCCCCGCAATAGGAATGCTACAGTACACTCCTTCCACAAAAAGAAACTTCGACCCAAGTGGACCTCTTTTGAGTTCGTAAAGGCACACGATGGGGAGGTGCGTTGCCGATTGCTGTGGTATGCATTCCTGTTCGGGAAATCGTATAACCTTCAGAGATGCCAGATGGATGGATTGCGTGGAGGGATGGATCCGGACACCATGTTCTTCGTTACGATGCCGAGGTTGGGATGGAGAGTGGTTGCATGCATCGTGAGATCTGCGAGATCTCGTAGGTGGGATGGTGTTTTTTATTGCCTTTTTGCATTGTAGTGTGGTCCCGGCTGTTGCTGGCTCCGAGACGCAGTGTTCCTGCGTCCATGCTGTGCGATTCAGTGAGGATGAAGGGGCCTCAGGCCGTGCATCTTTGCGAGGGGTGCGTTATTGGTTGGTACGGTCTTGATCACACGGCAGTCTACATTGCTCCCGTGGCGAGCGGTTACAAGCATCCATCGATATGATAAATGCCTCCAGGTCCCAGGACAAGCTTCAGTCAACGCGGCCAAGAGCGATGTACCACCTCAACCTCTCGATACTGCTCTCAGCAGCAGCAGCTCTCGCCACGCCCATACACGAACGCCAACCCTCTCCCTCAGTCACGATCCAAAACGGCACCGTCGTCGGTTCCTCCTCCCTCGGCATCGACAGTTTCAAAGGCATCCCCTTCGCACAACCCCCAGTCGGCAACCTACGCCTTCGACCCCCTCAACCGCTCACCCAAGGCTTCGGAACGATCCAAGCAACCGCACAGCCCAAGGCATGTCCGCAGCAGTCCAACCAAGTTGATACGAGTGATCTTCCCAGCGATGTCATTGGCGAGTTGATGAACTCGCCTCTATACCAGGCCGTGACCAACGCCGGGGAGGATTGTTTGACGGTGAATGTGCAGCGGCCGTCGGGGACGAATGCCACGTCGAAGTTGCCGGTGTTGTTTTGGATTTTTGGCGGTGGGTTTGAAGGGGTCAGTATATGGACAACAGCAAAGACCCATTGAACACAACTGACCGTGTCATTTCCAGGGCTCAACATCCCAATACGACGGCTCGAGCATCGTTCGAAGATCCATCGCCCTCGACGAACCCATTGTCTACGTCAGCGTCAACTATCGCTCATCAGGCTTTGGATTCCTCGCCGGCCAGGAGCTCGCCGACGAGCATTCGACGAATCTCGGATTGAGAGATCAACGTCTGGGGCTCCAGTGGGCAGCAGAGAATGTCGAAGCCTTTGGTGGTGATCCTGAGAAAGTCACTATTTGGGGCGAGAGTTCGGGGTCGATCTCTGTGTTTGATCAGACGGTCGTAAACGGTATAGGAGACGAAAGGTCATAACGAGAGTAAGGCTGACCTCTTCCCAGGCGGAGACAATACCAACAACGGCAAACCCCTTTTCCGTGGTGCGATCATGGACTCCGGCTCTGTAATCCCCGCCGAAGACGTAACGACCTCCAAACCCCAAGCCATCTTCGACACCGTTGCTGCATCAGCTGGTTGCGGTTCTTCGACGGATAAACTGTCCTGTCTCCGTGCCGTCGACTACACGACCTTCCTCAATGCCGTCTCCTCGGTGCCACCGCTCACATCCTACTCAAGTCTCGACCTCTCATACCTCCCACGTCCAGACTCCGGTGACGATTTCTTCGCCGAGTCCCCAGAAATCTCCCTTCGTGCTGGAAGATTCGCAAAACTCCCCCTCATAATCGGCGACCAAGAAGACGAAGGCACCCTCTTCGCCCTCAACCAGGGCAACATCACCACCAACGAGGATCTAGTCGCCTACCTAGCCTCCTACTTCCCCAACAGCCCTAACGCTCTCGAGGACGTCGCAGCCCTCGCATCAAACTAGTACGTTTTCCCTTCCCTCCCCAAAAACAGAAAAAAACCCACTGACCCACCACAGCCCCGACCAACCCCTCCTCGGCCAACCCGGCGGCTCCCCCTTCAACACCGGCGGGCTCAACAACCTCTACCCACAATTCAAACGCCTCGCCGCAATCCTGGGAGACATAACATTCACCCTAACCCGCCGCCTCTACCTGCACAACCTCCACCTCCTCCCCCACCTCCCTCAAAACCCCCCCTTCCCCACCTACTCCTACATCTCCACCTACCTCCACCCCCTCCCCCTCCTAGGAACCTTCCACGGCAGCGACATAATCTACGCCTACGGCCTTCTCGGAGACCAAGACCCGATCACGCGGGTGGTGCAGACGTATTATGTGAGGTTTGTGAATGCGTTGGATCCTAATGCGAATGGGACGGTGGCGTGGCCGCAGTGGAGTGATGAAGGGGGGCGGATTCCGCAGGTGTTGAGGTTTTTGGGGGATGGGGAGGTACAGGTTGGTGGGGATGGGTTTCGGGAGGGGGCGTATGGGTATTTGGTGGCGAATTGGAGTTTGTTTCGGGTTTGATTGAGGGGATGGGATTTGATGGTGATGGTGGTGATAGAGGGCGTTGAAGGCAAGACGATCAAATCCATCGAAAAGCATCCGCGTTTCATTGTACTATTTCAAAACCCGTAACAATCCAAGAGGTATCATCTGTACGTAAAAAAAGACACGACAACACTTCACCCATACCTAGTATATCAAAAATTCCAAGTTGTTTGATCCACCAGCTCCATGCCGAGTAAATGCAAATCCCAAGACAATGAAGCTGTGAACTGATAAAGAATCATAACGCTGTTACCGCTGCCGTACCCTTCTTCGACTCATGTACTCATATACATCGTACGTTCTGTGCTTGTTTGTCATTCTGGTTGCGTGTCCATCCTTGCTTCGACTCAATCATCGCGTGGCTGCTCCTGCATGCCCAGATCGAGGCTCGGATGGTCCTTCCGGGATTTGTAGTGAGCTTTCACGAGCTGACCCAGGCGCTTCTCCATCGTTTGACGGCCGTCGTAGGTCAGCCACACGTGATGTGGGGCTTTGTTGACGATGTCCCAGGAGAGGAGGTTGCTGGTGATGTTGGTCAAGTCCTTTTGCTTCTCCTCCCACTGGTCGTCTTGCTTCACACGTTCACCTGAAGTGATGATTGCAAGTGGGGTGTCGATGTCTTGGATGACTCTCGCAGAAGCGAGCTCACTCTTGGAAAGTGAGTTGGCAACGAGGTTCTCCTGGAGCTTGGCTTTAAGGAATTTTCCATTCTCATCAGCGGCAATGCCGTAGACGCGGTCCTCCCTCGTCTGACCCATGAAGATGGAGCCAATGATGCGACGAAGACCGAGTGGGCTGATGATACCCCAACCCCAGGTTATGAAGCCGCGAGTAGTGTCGGCCATTCTCGAAAGCAAGTCCTCGTGCAGACCATCGACCAGCATGATGCCTACGACTTGGCGGAAGTGCCTCGCGCTAAAGATCCGCGAGACGATGCTTCCATATCCGGCAGAGACCATAATGTACGGTCCCTCCTCTCCCTTCAGCGTGAGGGCTTCGGCGAGAACATCTGCCGACATGCCAGCACTGTGAGGTGATGGGGCGTTGTCGGACCACGCGTAGCCAGGGCGGTCCCAATAGCAGTAACGGTCGATGGTGCCGTTCTGCACGGCAAACCAAGCCCAGTGTTCAAAGTCGTACTCGACAGGGAATCCTGCCGCTTCGAGAAGGACAGTGGGAGACTTGTTACCCTTCTTGTCGGTCGTTGCGTTGCCCACACAAGCCAGGTGGACTTCGTACTTGCCGTCATCGACCAAATAGCGCTCGCCGTCCATAGGAAGGCCAGCATCCAGACTGCGAATGATGAGTGTCGCTGTCATAAGCACTGATATGATGATGAACACCACAAGGATAACGGTTGCTGTGAGCACGGAGAGCCACTCCTTTAGTGTTCGTCTGGTCTCAGGGCGGCCGGTCAGGCGTTCCTCTTCCTCTCGCTTGCCCCATGTCACAATGCGATCGGTAAATATGCACCACGCAGTTATAGCTGTGGCCCAGACCACACTCGAAATACCAGGCGGCCCCTCTTCTGCGCGTATTCTCCCAACTGCCACAATGATGATGAGGTCTGTCAAGAGGAAGAGCCCAAGAATGCCCTGGGCGACTCTCATGGACATGCTAGGTGCCGAGAAGAAGAGCAGCGAGGTGAGGAGGACGCCAATGGTCAGGCAGGCGTACGCGAAGTCGAAGAAGCCTGAGCCTCTGGTGTGCAGTCCAGGTGGTGATACGAAGATGCTAACAAGGAGCAGCACCCACCACAGGAAGGTAATAGCGAGGAAGAGGATAGAGAGATATCGCAGGAATCGAACGGTCCATAGGTTGTATGGCGATACCTACAAACATCAGTATCTTGTTCGTTGTTCGAGGTAGTTTATCACTCACAGCTGGATCATCGGGATCAAGGTAGCCATCTGCGTGCGGTGGACGGTGGTTGTCTGGCAGCAGCCTGTCTCTCTCCGTGGGTTCCCTCATGCTTCTGCTGTCCGGTCTACTCTCTGGCCGACCCTCGCCGTTCTCCTCGCCGTTGTCTTTGTTTTTGGAGCCCCACAGCGAAGGCATCCTGGCAGCTATCCTCTCTCTTCACCTGGTCGCAGCTCTTGAACCTTCTCCCGCCAAGCTCTTGCTTCTGTTGCTACCGGGGTGAGGTCAGAGGTGCGAAGGGTCTGTCGTGGTCGAGATCAAGGCAGCACACAATCTTTGACCTGCCCCGCGAACAGTACTTCTCATGTGCGCACGTAAAGCTACTACCACAGGCTGCAAAGTCCCGCGCATGCGTGGCTGGTGTGGTGTGGGAGGGAGCTTGCTTGGGATCGTCGACGCCTCTCCGCCAATCTCAACGTCATCCGCATCATGCGCACGCTAAGGAATGAGCCAAACTCTCGCGACGAAACAGGGAAATGCGAGTGAAAGGTGATGCGAACGATGCGGTCAGAAGATGTGGGAGTTGGCAGATGTAGCCAGGTCCATATTAATGGTGGACGAAGTAGCAGGCATTGTTCGATCAGATCGGCATCGCAGACCAGTTCGTGAAACATTTCGCCGGCGTCTTGGAACGGTCTGGCCGCCGCAGAGCATTGTGAATCGTTTTTCTGCCTGAGGCTGCCGTATCAAACCTCACCTCTGTCCATACATATTCAAGAAGCAAGCGAGCGCATATCACATCGAGAAGGTGCCCTCTTTCCCAACCCAACGTCGAATTGTTCGTGACCGCCGATCTCGCCCCTCTCCCCATCGTCGACATGTGGAAAGATAGCTTCCACCACTTCGCCACACGACAACGCACCCAACTCCGCACCAATGCTTCAACCTCCTCCTCGTCAAATGACCCAAGCTACCCATAGCTGCGCAACGCCATGTCAGACCTCTTCCGGCAAAGCGTAAACACGCAGCCACCACCACCGCAGAGCCAGAATCTGCGCCCAAAGCCCACTCCCATCCCCACGCAGGGCCGCTCGTCAGCAGAGTATGACGACTACAGCTCCTCGTCCGACTCGTCTGCATCTTCGGCGGCGAGTGTGGCGACGGTGAGGCCCTCTTCTCGGGAGCATGAGGCTCCGCCGACGCACTGGACGAATTACTTCGAGCAGGAATTGTTTTTGGAACGGCGGGATGGGGAGCAAGTCGGGAAATATCATGTCTATTTGACGCCTCCGACGAATTTGAAGAAAGGCCCCTTGTTTATCTGTCACCATGGCGCTGGTGCGTCGGGCATGTCGTTCGCCATGTTCGCGCAGGAGATTCGGAAGAAGTCACCAGAGGCCGGGATTCTCAGTCTCGAAGCTCGCGCTCATGGATCCATCGTCACCAACGCGTCCTCAGGAGAAGCAATCGTCGACTTCAGCCTCGATGCCCTCGTCGCCGACGCCGTCGCCATGATCCAACTCACGGCCGAGAAGCAATCATGGACCACCCTCCCACCCATCGTTCTGATAGGCCACAGCCTAGGCGGAGCAATCATGACAACCATCGCGAGCACACACTTCAAAATCTTCGGCTCCTCCCTCATCGGCTACTGCGTAATCGACGTGGTCGAAGGCTCCGCCATCGAAGCCCTCTCGCACATGAAGACATACCTCTCCTCGCGACCGAGCATCTTCTCCAGCGTCGACGACGCCATCACCTGGCACGTCCGATCCCGCACGATTCGAGACCAACGCTCCGCTGAAGCGTCTGTCCCGAGTCTCCTGGTCTCTTCGCCCACGGGCAAGGGGAAATACATCTGGAAGACGGACCTCATGTCGACAAGTCCCTGGTGGGATCAGTGGTTCCAGGGGATGTCGCAGAAATTTCTCACGGGGAGAGGGGCGAAATTGCTGATTCTTGCGGGAACGGATCGACTGGACAAGGAGTTGATGATTGGGCAGATGCAGGGCAAGTTTCAACTTACGGTGATTCCTGAGGCTGGACACTTTGTACAGGAGGATGTGCCTGAGAAGACGGCAAACTTGTTGAGTGAGTTTTTCAAGAGGAATGATAGGAGCCAGATGGTCTTGCCACCGAAAGTGAGCGATTTGATCGCGCAGGGCAAGAAGGTTTGAGATGAATAAATAGAGGGTGAATGGATAGAAGCGATTTGTTCGATGTGCCAGCGCATGCTCGTGAAGCTGGATAGAGGGTATCTCATGAAGTCAAAAACAGCATACTACTACAGACCGTTCAATCACCACCATCAGCTGCGTCAGCTTCCTTTGGCTTCCTCTTCCTCTTGCGCTTCTTCAATGCTTCTGAGCCCTCTTCGCCAGAAACGGCACTTAGGCCAGCCTTCTCAGCTGCTTGCGGATCTTTCTTCGCTGCCTTTCGTATCACGCTCTTCTCGTGCTCTGTTTCCTTACTATTCTCTTTCTTCGCCTTCTTGACACTCAGCGGATTGGGTCCCTTCGGCCCCTTCGGCTTCCTCTTCTTCGCAGGCTGCCCTGCCTGATCCCCCTCACCACCATCACCATCCTTATCTTCTTGCTCATCATCATCCTCCTCCCTCTTCCTCTTCTCCCCAACCCCACTCAACGCCGCCACACCCCTCCGTCCCTTCAACCCCGCCCTAATCTTCGCCTTGTCCTCCCCCTCCCTCACAGCCTCACTCCTCCGCGCCATAGGCTCCAAAATCATCACACTCCGCGCAATATAAATCAACGGCACCCCCGCAATCTCCCTCATCCGTCCCCTCACCTCCCCCTCCTGACTCGCAACCACATACCGATGCCGATTATTCCCACTCCCCTTCGGATCCACCACGCTCTCCAGACACTCCCGCGCACTCAGCGGAACCTCCAACTCATGGTGTCCACAGCGCCGCCGCTCCGCCGTCTTGGCGACCTCGATCCAGGCGTCTTTCTCCGGGCAAGCGGGCGCGTTGTAGAGGTGCCGGATGCAGCACTGCGTGATCATGGGTTTGATCTCGCCGTGCAGGGTGTTTTCGAGCAGCGAGCCCAGCCGCATTTTGAAGCGCGCCGCGTCTTGGATGATGTCGGCCGTGAGGAGGACTTGGTAGGGTTCGCGGAAGTTGAAGGTCAGTTGGTAGGCGTGCATCAGTTTGCGGTATTGTTTGGAGCGTTTGCCTTTCATGGTGGGCGATTGTTATCGCGGGTGGGTAGTGGATGGTTGGTGGCGCTATCGCTTCATTTGAGTGTGATGTTGTGGTTCATGCGAGGATGAAAGTTTTTGGAAATTTGGTTGATTGAAGTCCTGAAGGGAATTTGACTAAGGTTTTTAAACTTTTTGATGGGCTTCAGGGCCGTCCCGCCGGCCTGACTTGTGGAGAAAGGCTATCTGCAAGACAACTGCACTTCACGTCGCATTTTATCCAACTGTATTCGAAACGCACCCACCGCGGCTACAGACCGGCATCCTCTACTTCCCAGGCTCCAACAATGGATCAAATTTGGGAGCTTAACATCATGGGCTCTCGTTTAATCTTCCCTATGTGGAGAAGGAAGCGAGCTGAACCGAAGGACGCTTCCTGCGCTTCGTCTTCTTCAAATTCACGGCGATGGCGTTGATGGAACAGATATACCGATCCCGAAAATCTCACCAACTGCCTTGTTCCAAACAATGGGGAAGCAGCTAGTAGAGTTCGCACCCGGCTTCTCAGCTTACGCCGGCGGTGTTGAAGAAACCCGATTCATCTACAAGGAGATCTTCCAAGACCACGCCTACAATGTCGCTGAGCTGCCTGAAGACGCCTTCATCGTCGACGCCGGCGCCAACGTGGGCATTTTCACGCTCTACATGAAGAAGAAGTACCCGACGTCGACGATCCTCGCTTTCGAGCCAGCCCCAGAGACCTTCGACGCGCTGAGTGACAATGTCAAGCTCCATGAGCTCAAGGACGTCGAGTTGCACGAGTGTGCGTTGGGTGCGGAAGATGGTGTCCAGACTTTCGTCTTCTACCCGATGGTGCCTGGCAATTCAACGCTCGTCCCGGAGGAAAAGGAGCTTGTGACGAAGATGTTTCGTGGACTTGAGGACGACTTCTGGGACGAAGCGGGGAGAATGTACGAAAACAATCAAGAGGTTCCTGTGCAGGTTCGCCGACTGTCCAACTTCCTCACCGGGCGTGAGAATCTCAAAAGGATCGATTTGCTCAAAGTCGATATCGAGGGTGTGGAGCTGGAGGTCTTGCGTAGTCTGGAGGAAGCCCACTGGGCAATGGTTGCGAATGTGGTGGTGGAGATCTGTGACCTACGAGGCGGGCGACTTGATGCTTTGGAGAGCCTGTTGACGTCGAAAGGGTTTCGTGTTAAGACTGATAGCCCTGAATGGTCGCCAAAAGAAGGGAAGATGTTTATGGTCGTTGGGCACCGCGACGTAGCGGTTGGTTAGGTCCGAAGACTATGTCCGCTTTGGAGATCGACAGCCAGTGGCGGGGCGAGTAGATGGACCAGTAACTTACCTACACTCTAGAACACTGATAGATTTGGTGTCTGGCAGGAGGAGTCGATGACCTCTACGCCACCGCATTCCATTTCGTTTCCTGCTCGAATCTTACACCATCATGGGATCAAGCTGGCGAGACTGCAATTGGCGTTGGCTCCAACATCCAGAATGACCAGTCACTCAATCAGCGCCTCGATAGCTTGGTGCGCTATACGCGGATTGAGGAGTCCAGTTTTCATATTCCCAGAAGCCAGAAGCTATGCAGCGCCCAATTATGGGGAGTGTGCTTTGGGTCTCCATTCATTCCTTCACCGGGGCTGGCTTTCGTTGTATGTTGGTGTGCTACCGCTTTATATAATGTAAGATTCGAGTGCAATTCGTGAGAATGAATGTTGAAATTTGGAATTCTTAAGAAGCGATGATTGAAGTACCATGGCATTTTAAGGTTTACAAAAGCAGCGGCGGGACCGTTTAGCCGGCCTCCTGTGGAGAAAGAAGCGCAGTAGCGTGAGAGGAAGGAACGCAGAAGGGTCCACTTTCAATCGCGCGACTTTGGGTCCAGTCAGTCAATAGCTTTCACGCCCCAAAACAACGCCTTTGTTGGACAGCAGCAGCACCCGCCGAGGACTACCACGTCGCACAGCAATTACAGCATCGCCATTGACGACAGCTCTTTCGCATTGCAGTCGTTATATCAACAGCATCATCTCCATGCTATAGCCGGCACGCCTAGAGTCGGTCAGCATGCCCGCTGAACATACCGCCGAACCACCTACAGAACCCATCCAAGATGAAGCGAACCCCACCGAGCTGAAGCGCGTGCACACCAAGGAAGAGAAGGAAAAGGTCGATGAGCCCAAAGCAGAACCTGCAGCCGCAGATGAGTTCGGACTACCTCCACGGCCGCCAAGAAGGCGCACGTATACCCTGGAAGAATTGGACAGTCCGGAGGATATCAAGAAGCAGGTGATCGAAGAGACTGGCGGCGAGGTCAAAGAGCCGGTGAAAGAGCCGGAAAAGGAAGTAGAGCATGCGAAGGAGACTGCAGTGAAGGATGTGGATGAGAAACAGGATGAGGCGAAGGACGAAGAGAAAAAGCCACAGACTCCCAGGACTAGCTTAGACAATGCACGTTCGAGCGACAAGAAACGATCATCCACCGATTCGAAGGATCCTACCAGTCCTAAGTCCCCGTCCAGTCCGAGTGCGTCCAGACATAAGCAGCAGCCCTCGGTCACGTCAGTCTCAGAATGGTCCCACCAGCAGATGGCTCCCAAGGAGACTATAGTGGAAGAAGAAAAGAATGAAGAGGACGAATGGCAGGAAATGCCGGCATTCGCGACACACAGGATCTACGATGACTGGGGAAAGGTTCTGGCCAAAGAGTATGATGAAGTGGAAGACGAGACTGTTTCGTATGGCACCCTTGGCGGAGCAGGCAAAGGATACACACGTGTGCAGATGGACGAAGATGCCAAGTCGGCGACCAGCATGGACGACAATACGGCCTACCTCTTCAAGGAGCAGTATGCTAACAACACTGTATATGACGACGATGAGGAAGGACGTAATGCCGTATCGCAAATGCAGGCCACAAAGGAACTGCTCACCGAAGGCCAACGTATAGCATATGTCGGTGTGGTGAGGCTGTCGATTGCGGCAATGGGTAAAGACATGGACCAGCTTGAACGAACGAAAAACTCGAAGAAGGCTGTCAATATCGCCGTCGAAGCACTTCAAAAGTGGGGCCAGAAGATGATGCTGCGTGTGTATGAGCATATGGAGATCGACGCGAGGGAACAGATCATGGTTGAGCAGCTTGCTGAACATGGCGTGTTGCCCTCCGACTTAACTCCTGCGCTGATGGCCAACGCTCGTGTGAAGAATCCCAACGCACAGCCGGATTCTGATTCGCAAGCTTCTTCAGCAAGGCCATCATTAGCCTCGCCACGGCCGTCAAGTGCCGCTGAGAAACGCGTCTCATCCAACCCACCTTCAAAACCCTCGACACCTGCGCCGCCATCCGAGCCAACGACACCCGCCGCGGTCGATGACCCGCCACCAGCTTATGAGCAATATACGGCAGACGAACTCACGATCCAGAACCCAGACGACATTGAGGATCAAAAGAATCTCGACATTGACATTCGGTGGACGGTTTTGTGTGATCTTTTCCTCCTGCTGATAGCAGACAGCACTTACGATGCCAGGTCGCGTACACTGCTTGAGCGTGTGGGATCGGCGTTATCGATCGAATGGCAGGAGATTTGTCGGTTTGAAAAGCGTGTGACGGATGCATTGGAGATGCAAGAGCAGGCCGAGAAGGAGAACTGGAATGAAGATGATCATCTCGAGGCCAGGAGAAAGGCAGCCTTGAAGAAGCGGTACATGGTGATGGGTCTATGTACCGTTGGTGGCGGTCTGGTCATTGGTCTCAGCTCAGGCTTACTGGCCCCTGTCATCGGTGCTGGTTTGGCTGCTGGCTTCACAGCTGTTGGTGTGACTGGTACTAGTACCTTCCTCGCGGGTACAGGTGCGGCAGCACTGATCGGAACGACTGGAACCTTGATCGGAGGTAAGATTGGTCTTACGACATCGAACCGAAGGACAGGCGCCGTCAAGACCTACGAATACAAGCCTCTTTTCAACAACAAGCGAACGAACCTGATTGTGACCGTGGCGGGTTGGATGACTGGCAAAGTGGACGATGTGCGACTCCCTTTCAGTACCATCGACCCTATCATGGGCGACATATATTCAGTGAACTGGGAGCCCGAGATGTTGCAGAGTACCGGTCAGACGATTCAAATTCTAGGAACCGAAGCGTTGACACAGACAATCCAGCAGATTCTGGGAGCCACGGTGCTGTCTACTCTCATGGCAGGTCTATCAACGCCAATAGTGCTCGCCAAGATCTCGTACTTGATCGATAATCCTTGGACCTCATCGCTTGTCCGCGCCGACGCCACAGGACTCATTCTCGCCGACTCCATTATCGATAGGAATCTTGGTGTTCGACCGATTACACTCGTAGGCTTCTCTCTTGGATCTCGCGTCATCTGGTCTTGCCTGAAGGAGCTGGCCAAGCGAGGTGCATTGGGCCTTGTACAGAATGTATACATGTTCGGCTCACCGGTCGTCGCGAACAGAGATGAGTATCTTCGTGCAAGAAGTGTCGTCAGCGGACGCTTCGTGAACGGCTATGCGACCAACGACTGGATCTTGGGATACCTCTTCCGCGCGACGAGTGGTGGCATAATGCGTGTGGCGGGTCTGGCGAGTGTCAATGTTAATGGCATTGAGAACATCGACGTGACAGAGGACGTGCCTGGACACATGGCGTATCGTGGTATGATGCCTACTCTACTCGACAAAGTAGGCTGGGCAGTGGAGAGTTTGGAGTACACTGAAATCGAAGATCCAGACCCAGAGAATCACGAGAAGCGCCAGCGTGAGCTTTTGGACGAGATTGAGGAGGCGCGAAAGCAGCTCGATGAACAGCCTGAAAAGAAGGGGTTCAAGGCTTTCTTCTCGCGTAAGAAAAACGCTCCGCAGAAGAAGTCTTGGGAGACGTACGATGAGCGGTCGCAGAAGATCCTCGAGGGGGATGAGCGGGAGTCAGAAAGAGCTGCGCAAGAGAGTGCCAACGTCCTCTTCGATGTGGACGCCATTCGGAGAGAGGCGCTGGCGCTGGCTATTCAGAGTCCTGGGGATATCGAGGAGATCAAGAAGCATCTCACCGTAAAGGAAATCCAGAGCACACTGCCCGCGCTGAAGGTCTCCCTCCCGAAGGAGGAACATGAGGCCAAAAAGACGAACGGCAGCACAACACCCAACGGCTCCTCGAGACCAGAAGCCCGACACACGCAAAGCCACGACGGCATAGGCTCCAGCCAAACAAACGGCACACCCGCAGCCTCGAGCACAACATCCCTCCCGAACGGCTCTCACATCTCGTCGAAAGAAACCCCCCAAGACCACAGCGAAGCCGACATCAGCATGTCCTTCGAAGACGACGACCCACGACCCAAGACAGCAGCGCCATCATACGAACAAACCTCCTGGCCCGACCAACAACACCCCCAACCCAAACAGCGCTTCGGCTCCAGCAGCGCCGAGCGTCTGCCTACCCTGCGGAGCGTTTCCACCCCCAACCCCCCGGCCAGGAAGGAAAGCGAGGGGAAAGTCGATCCCCTGAGAAATCCTTGGGACGCGGAAGATGTCGATGAGTGGGGTAAGGAGGGGGAGGTGAAGATGGATTTTGAGTGATATTGGCATTGATTCCCCGTGTACGTGTGCGTGCGTGTGCGTGTGTGTTCGAGAAGGCAGGCGTTGAGCATTATATGGGCGTTTTTGGGGGTTGGGGGTGGAGGTCAAGGTTGGGTTGGATTGACGGTTTGGATTGCATTTGGATGGAGAATGGGGATGCTTCGTTTGCATTACGTGCGGAGGGAGGGGTCTTTTTCTCTTGCCTATTCATGTTGTTTCACGATGATACGCCCCCCAACAGCCAGCAGTAGCACTGTTTAGCATTCTTTCATTTTTATTGCTTGGCCCCTCCTCAGGAAATGGGGGAGAGTGAGAGTTATACATACATTACAGTAAGTCAAGAGAGAGAAAGAGCTTGTAATATGAACCATTTTACCAACGAGTGCATGCATGATTAGTCTCGGGACACTGTGATTCAGACTTCAACCAAGCATGCGTGAGTGAAAAGCGGGTTGTGTGATTCTTGAAATTTTTGAACACCCCTTCGATTTTTCTCTCTCTACTCTCTCATCTACCTACTCTCTCCTCTGAACTTCCCTTCCTTCTCTAGCAAATTTTGAAAAGCAATGCCCCTCCCTCCATCGCAGTGTCCTGCACACGAAAAGAACTTCGCAGAAAAAAAAAAGAAGCACAGCTCCTCTGTTGACCAAAAGACAGAGAGAAACCCACCCCCAGCCCAGCGCCAAACAAATCAAGCGCAGAGCAAGCAAAAGCAGGACAAGCCGATTTTCCTGAGCCTGCGAAAAATCCATTTGCGTCCCCAAAAGCAAAACTTCATTGCACTCCATTTCAATCATGACTCCCATCATCGTGTAACAGCAGCGCCCAAAAGGTATCACATCCCGTCACTTCGCATCCATCCGTCCATCTTTCTTTCCTTTCTGGCGCTGTTATCCAACCAAACCCCTTCAGAACGCCTCGCAAACCAAAAATCCAAACCCTCACGGTTTCCTCACTCACGAACTCGCGGCCCTCACAGCCAACGTCAACTTCTCATTCCTCTCAACCGCAATATCCAAATCCTCATCGCCCTCGAGCCGATAATATTCCCCGTCCTTCTCATCCCGATACTCTATATCGAGGATCTCGTCGTTCTGGTCCTGGCCTTTGTACTCGAGTTTCCGCCGCTCGACGATTTTGCGGTAGAGGTCGTCGAAGGAGAATTGGCCGCGGGGCGCCATGCGGATCACGACGCACGTGTCGCGGTCGAACCAGGCTTTGACTTTGACGGGGGCCGTGCTGGGGGGTGCGGAGGAGCTGGCGGTGTGGGAGGGTTGGCGGGGCGCGGGGAGGCCGCTGGCGTTGGGTGGGGATTGGGAGGTGAAGCTGGCGCTGGCTTGGGATTGTTGGGCTCGTTGGTGCCGGTAGGGTCCGTTGGAGGCTTGCGATTGGTTGTATTGGTGGGTTGGTTGTTGGGGAGGACCTCGTTGTTGCTGCGCGAATTGTTGGTATGGGTTGGTTTGATGTGATCCTTGTGAGACCTGGGAGAATCTGGCGTCCATCGGTCTCGCGTGTTCATTCAAGTCCACGGCGCCCGGGTCAACCTCGTAGTCTCCTTCCCTCGGTGCGAAGAAGTTCCTCACGAGTGACGAACTGGTCAGGTATTGCGGTAGTCTCAGCAGATCCCGCAAGTACTCGTCCAAGTTCGCTCTCCTTCCTTCACTGATATTGTCCGTCACGTATTTCACCGGTCCTGGCATATAAGGCAATATCCGCGGCTTGGTTGAGTCCTTGCCAGCTTCGTCGGGGAATGCGTTGATGAGGTTGATCTGCAGCTCGTAGAAGTCCTCGTATATCCTTGACAAGTCCCAATGTGTACCGTTCGATAACCTGCATTCCACAATGAACTGGAATTTGCCGTCCGCAAAGGTGTATCGTGGTACAGATGCTCGCACAGGCGCGAAGAGGTTCTGCTGTTGCTGTGTCGTGTACGAGTTGCTGGGTTGTCTCGAGTGGCCATTCGCCTGTCCGTTCTGCAAGCTCATGCGCTCCATGCCTGGTGTGAGGGATCCCACACCTGATGTTGACACAGTGCCAAGAGGTATGCTGGTATTCTTATACTCGGCCGCCATCTTTTTCCACTCTTCAACGCGCGGTATGCCTGCTTTTTGTACCGCCGCCACAGGATCTTCCACCGCCTGCCCAGTTGTCATGTCTCTTATCTCGATGAAGGATACCGGAATCAACCCAGGGCCTCCCAGCCGTGTTATGGGCTTTGCGACGAACCACTCTGGATTCGACTGCGCGATCACTATTATCGCCTCGCCCTCTTTCGCATCGAGCTCGTCGGGGCGTTCGGCGTGGAAGTCGTACGAGACAATGCCGTATATCCCACCCGCTTTGGTGATAGACTTCATCGATCTGTGTCCCGGTATCATGGGCATCGGCACGCCCGTGCTCATCCTCGGCGCAGATGTTATATTCGGTGGCGTGGAGCCTTCAGCGTAGCCGCTGTCGTGGGTCGTGCTGGTGATTGACTTTGATGAATCGCCGCTGTCTCGCACGGTCTTGCCCACATTCTCAAAGTATTTGACAGGTACCAAGCCGCGCTCGTTGCGCAAGGGGTTGCTCGCTTCGTACCAGTCCGAGTCGCTCTCGCGGCCTATAACGTGGAGGAAATCGCCGGCGTTGAAGGACATGTACATGTCCGAGTCGGCGGGGGCATTGTAGTCGTAGATGGCCTTGATGACCTGAAACATGTGGTCGTTAATACGGGCGAGTCGACCCCTGCAATAAGTCGGGCGGGACGTACCTTCTTTGGGGGTTCTATTGCGATGGCATCCTTTTGGGGTATTGAGACCTGGACGGGTTTGGCCGAGTCGTGCTTGTCGCTCTTTATGGATCGCCGGAACTTGTGCGCCGTCAGTATAGGCATTGCGCGCGGTGTGTAGAGTGTACCCACCTTCATTGTGACTGTCGAGGCAGCGAAGCGCGGCGGAGTCGCAGCAGACCCTCAGCGATGTGGAATGTCGTATGCGCGGGCAAACAAAGAAGTATGGCGAGGGTGGCGTCTGCGTATCCGGGAGGGTGGGCTCTGCACGTGGAGAGGCGCGCAGTGGTGAATGAAAGAGGCGAGGCTGCGGGCGCCTTATCAAAGAGAGGGCGTGGAAGGCGACGGCGGGGGGCTGCGCAAGGTCGGCGCACGTGGCAGCGCGTGTGCAGAGGGAAGCGAAGTGAATGTGTGCGTGGTGAATCGTGACGTCTGTGTGTCGTGTCGGGTCGTGGTATGGGCGTGGCGATGCGTGTGGTGAGGTCAAGGTGCAGTCTGCGCTGCTGGAGCGTCGAGGATGCTGGATGCTTTTGCGTGCGCGAGCCGTCGAGTCGGAAGCAGGCCAAGGATCAACAAGCGGCGGCCGGCTGCCTCACGTCTCCCTCGCACACCAGCGACACTCTGCCCGTCGTCGCCAGCCAGCACTGCCCTGCGACGAGCTGCAATCGTCGTCGACTCGGCCTGCGTGCTGAGAGGTGCTCTGTGCTGATGCAGATGCTGCTGCTGCTGCTGCTGCTGCGCCGACTGCGAGGTACTCCCGATGCCCAACACCGGCCAGGGACTGCTCTTAGCGAGAAACCGCACAATCCACGGCTCGACCAGGGTGCCTCTTCTGAACCGCCAGAAACCTTAACACACGGTATCAAAAGCCAAAAGGAACGACAGCTGTATCGAATCTGCGAGGACTGGTTTGTATGGTAGAAGAACTGGATTACGACGACACTTGGAAAAAAATTCACATCTGTCACACTCGAGCTCCCTCGACCATGCCACCCACCTGCAGAGAAAGCGGATGCTCCACTGCCTCTCCACACCACCACCCACCCATCCATCCACTCATCCATCAAAAGCTGAGAATCTCAAGGAACGGGGCAAGGTACCTGTTTCAACCTCTTGATTCGGCACACCCGCTTCCTTGAACGACAACCGCCACAATGGTTCCCGGCAGCAAGCCAGACAACCTGCGGATGCACGTCGAGCTGCCCGCCGCAATATCGACCCTCCTCGTGGCTCCGTATCGACGGCGCGATTTATATTGCTCTTTGCTGCAGCAATGGGCTGTGATCGTTGGGTTTTCGCTCGCCCGGCACAAGGAATTCCATGACACCGTCCTTGGTGGAGGACGTGTTTCATGCTGAGTGATCTCTCGCCAGCATCTCAATCATCGAGCCCATCGTTCTGGTCTGCTCTTCTAACCACCAGCTCCTGTCATCATGTTCACGGACATTACAAGTCACACCCACACCCACTCGTGAGAAATAAAACCCCACTACTGCACGACAGAGCACACAAAAAAGCACCCTCCAGCCAAACAGCAGAGAGCAAAGGGCTCAAAAAAGTTCCTGTGCCGCATGCCGCGCTGCAGGAACCACTTCCCACTTCCTTCGAGCTGCATGCAGGCCGGGGTCATTTCACACTGTGCTCTGAACAACCACACCACCATCGTCACACGTAACACGAACCACCACATCCACTTCCCTCAGCATCGCCCTGCCACGCGACCGCCATCGTTACGGCGTGAATCGTGTGGTCAATGCCCCTTCTCTAGCCTAGCCAATGTATCACCAACTCCATCAAAACCAATTCCCAACGCGAGTACGATTTGACATACCAACGTATCACAAGATAAATGACTTCTCTTCTTCATTCAATCTCTCAAATTGAGCCGACCTGTCCATCGGACATCGTCTCTTCAACCGCCAATACCCGAAATCACAATCACTCAATCAATCACTCAATCTGTCAAGGCGTGAAGAACCAGCTGTCGTACAGACACGTCAAACAGCTCTATTGTACATACTAGAAGAAGAACGTACCCATCTACATCTCCCGACCGGCAGAGAACTTGAAGTAACTTCCCGCCCATCATCGGCCCGCCAAAGCCACGACTCATGCCTCTGACATCGACTGTTTGAACTCCTAGCCCTAGTCTCCCTCACACCTCAACAGAACACTTCGTGAGGCATGCAGGCATGACACTGTTGAATAATCTTCGTACCTGGTTGAATGAGTGCGAGTCTTCGACAACCACGGGGTTGACATGTTTCACGATACCAGTGGAGGGCATCGTAGTGTGTCTGATGTCAAGGGTTGTGATGGATGAAACATGAAACATGTGTTTGAATTCGCGCTCTAGACTTCAATGGCTTGGTGCACGTGAAGTCGCCGGCGCAAACGGAAAGGCTAAGAACTACTGTTCATTCGCTTGAAAACTCCAACAGCAACGCGAAGTGGTATCTCCCGTGACCCATACCGAGCGCCATGCGCTCTGGTCTGCGAATCCAAATCAACCAACCCAAGTACTGTGCTCTTCACCCTGAAAAGCCACCCCAGAAGAACGCCATGTGCCGTATGCCAAAATCGAAGATCTGCTCAAGCCGTCTCGCCTACCGCTGTGCTGATGCCGCTGTGCTCAAGTCGCTCGGATTGCTGGGTTAGTGAAGGGGGGTGCGACGATGATGAAGAAGGGGGCAGAGACGGAGAGCGACGTAACCGTGGGCGCCATCAGATCTGGCCCTTGATATCCACCTTGCCAAACGCCGCTTGCTTAGCCATCTCGAATATGTTGCCCGCCTTGCCTGTGAGGACTCGAACGTCGCCGCCGTCCTTCTCCTGCACCAATGCGTCGCTGCCGTGGTTGACCACAAAGCTGAGGCACTCTCGCTCGACGTCTTCGTCAAAAAGTTCCGTGTCGCTGCAAGTAAAGGCAAGCTCTTTGGTGAGGAATTTGCTGCTTACGTCGGGTTTGTAGCTGCAGAACAATCAGTCAAGCATGAAGACGGGTAAGGAGTAGCTCACGATTTGCAAATGGCAGCCATGGCACCCAATCGCTCCCGGTCGATGAACATGTCCATCAAGTACGGGACCATGTTACGGTCCTGGTACTGACGGTACAGCTGGAAGAATCTGTGGTAGTTGCCCGAGGCCAGCGCCGCGCGCACTCGAAGGGCGAGGGACACGTAGGTTCCCTTTTTGTCTGCTGTGGTTAGATCGGCCAACATGTTGTTCATGTCGGTCCGATTGCGCGTGTAGATCAAATACAGAATGCGGTACGCCAAAAACTCATCCTCCTTGCCGCCGCTGCTGCCGCCCTCCCCCAGCCTTAACTTGTACAGCGCCCGAAGCTGCGTTTGACACTGATTGTACTCACCCAGGTCCTTCATTTGCAGTGCAATGCGTGCATGCGTCTCGTATACTCGGATCGTGAAAGGTGACTTGATGCGCTGGACCGTGAGGTCCTGGCGCAGGGACTTGAGCTGGTCACAAGTGTATGTGTAATCATGTTCGCTCTTCCACTTGGTCATGATGTAATCGAGCGCCTTCTCCAGTACGGGCAGGGGTCGCACAGTGCTTGGGTTAGGCGGTGCAGTCAATCTGAAGTAGTTCTTCTCGAGCGTTTGGCAGGTACCAACGATGGGTCCGGAGTTGGCATCGACAGCAGGGGAATCATCACGTGAAGAAATGTAAGGGGAAGGCTCGGGAGATTGAGCAAAGCGCTGTCGACGACGCTCGAGTGCATCGGCGCTGGTGTCAAACCAGGTGTTGTTGTCCTTGCGCTTTTTATCCTGGTGCTTACTCTTGCCCGTCATGCGCTCGGCAAGTGTGGCCTTGGCGTTTGTCTTCTTCTTCCATGGCGGAGTTACTGGCTGTCCTTCGGCGTCCGTCATTTCCTGGTCGAGGGACTTTCGTTTCTTCGCATTTGGGCCTGATGCGTGTGCCCCGTTGAACTGGGGTTCCATGGAGGGTTCGAGTAGGTTAGCTATGACTGCATTCTGCGCGGCATACATGGATTGCCTGCGGTCGTCGAGGATGTGCTCATGTGGTAGAGGAAAATTTGCCCAATCTCTGCTGTTCACAACGCCTGCTTCTGTGGCCTTGTTGACTATGATGGAGAGCTTGTTCCGGATGTCCTTGTCCGTGATGCCGGCGAGAGCGGGCGCCTCCTTCTGTCTATTGAACTCAAAGAAGGAACGCTGCACGTAATCAACGACGGTGGATGCAAAGTTGGTGGGCTTATTGGAGTCCGCAGGCGTGTCTTTGGCGAGCGTGCGCCGAGCCGCGACGGCCGTGAAGGCAGGTTGTGCTGTCATGTCGGCAGCGCCTCCAGATTGCGACCGCGGAAGCTGATGGAGCTTCGAGGCGGGGGGTAGACTCGCGAAATAGAGAGTGAGATGACGGACGACAGTGCGTATGTTGTCGGATGGTATTGCTGACGTCGCGGTGGTGTTATGTGACTGGCCTTCTATGTGTGCGAGGTGAAGAAAGGAGGAAGAGGTTGGAGCGGTGGACGATGTGTAGTCGCCCATTTTAGCGGCTTGGCGTGATGAATCATGCGGCACGTGACTTGCCCAACTTCACTCGCCGCCTGCGCCTTGAGATTCACCATCAGAAAGACTCGAGGTCACGATCTCTCTTGGCTGCTAAACGTTGCTTGCACAGAACTCCTTCACGTATTATCTCAATCTCACGCTACAACACTTTAAGATCAGTAGCGGCTAACAGAGTCGCACAAGTCGAATCGACACGACTTCCGCGTCTTCCTCAAGCACCGCAACAACCACCACTCCCCATGTCTGCGAATGTTTCTTCGACACCTGGATCTGACGACTGCGCTTCGGCCATCGCTTTACGACGATGAGACTCTTCTCTTCGTTCAGGACAGTGTGGGCTTGTACGAAGGCAAATACAAGATCCCAAACTATCAAAATGGTCATGCTTATCTGACATCGCATCGTGTATGCTACGTCGACAATGGAGACCCCAGGAAATACTCCGTGGCCATCAATTTGAAGGAGATCGAGCGATCCGAGTTCTATGCTGGCTTTCTCAAATCCTCTCCAAAGATCACCCTTTTCCCAAAGGCAGCCAAGAAGGGGGTTTCGGCCATTAGAAGTCCTGTCCCACGATATGCGTCTCCAAGTGATGCTTTGGTAGGATCAGTTGGATCCTCTTTACCCACATCAACACCATCACCCGCTCCTGCCAGAGATGTAAATGCCACTTGGGTCTGTTCGATATGTGGAATGTCGAATCAAGTCCCGCCCAACTTTGATCCTGCTACAGCGAACGAGCATACGCCGCTATCGCCATGTCAGGCGTGTGGGATCAAACCTCCTCTGGTCACCATGGTGAAAGCCGCGATCAGCGCAATGTCGAATCGTCCAAGCAGGGCTTCTGGACCAACCACCATCGCACATGGGTTCAATACTTCTTCCAATTCGGGATTGCAAAACTTATCTTCACAGCCGGCAATACCGCCTGGTCAATGTCCACGCTGTACATTTCAGAACCACCCCTCACTGAGCACATGTGAAGTGTGTGGCGCATCTCTGCAAACGGCAACCGATCGCAGAGTTCAGACTACGGCAGAAGAAATCCAGCGGACAGACTCGCCCGGTCCTAGTCTGGATGTCGCAAGCATCGTGGGCAATGACTCCATCCAGACCATCAAATTCTCATTTCGTGACGGTGGTGCGCCTACCTTCAACGACCGACTTCAAAACGCACTAGTGCAGAGAAAGTGGTTGCTCCAGAGTGCACCGCCAGTACCCAAACCAGCCTCCACACCGCCTCAGTCAAATGGCTTCTCGAGGCCAAATAATGGCACTACACCGTCAAGCAGCACACCACGGCGAGTTGTTGGAATTGCGGGCCTGGAGCAGAGAGGTGCTCTTCTGCGACAAAACAATCAAGCAGTCATTGGTACCGCCTTCGAAGATCTTGAAGCATTGATGACATCCGCGAAAGAAGTCATTGAGATGGCAGAACAATTTGCTAAGCAGACAAACGGTGCCGCAGACGGTGACTCTGACGCAAGAAGGCTGATCTCAGACTCTGCTTCTGCGTTAGGGTTGGTGACTACGAAGGATATGCTCGGCACTGGATCATCTGCAGAGCAGCTATACGTGACGGAACTTTCTCGAGATCTGGCGGAATTCCTGACTGACGACAGGAAAGGCGTGCTTCGCAAAGAAGGAGGCATCATATCGCTAGTGGATCTTTGGCAAGTGTTCAATCGGACCCGCAACGGCATTGAGTTGGTGTCGCCATTAGACTTCGAAAAAGCTGCCACCATGTGGGATACGTTACACTTACCTGTGCGCCTGCGTCGATT
This sequence comes from Zasmidium cellare ATCC 36951, assembly GCF_010093935.1. NCBI lineage: Eukaryota > Fungi > Ascomycota > Dothideomycetes > Mycosphaerellales > Mycosphaerellaceae > Zasmidium > Zasmidium cellare. The sequence continues at coordinate 165,842 of NW_022986972.1, forward strand.
CAAAAGTGGTCTATTGGCTGTGCAAGAGCGAAGCAGGACCGACGAGAAGACGATTGCAAGTTTGTTGAGTTGGTTGCAACAACCTCATCATACTTTTGCGTTGCAGACTGGCGATGATCAGAAGCCTGCTTTTGGTAGAGGCGTCACGGCACAAGAGACTGCAGAACGATTTGGCTGGAGTGTTGGTGTTGCTACGGAAGAGCTTGAAATGGCGGAAGAAGCCGGTGCTCTGTGTCGAGATCAGTGCTTGGACGGTATTCGATTCTGGGAGAATCACTTCTTGCGAATGGTATCAGGACAAGGAGCAGCATAGGAAGCCATCCTTGCTTGCAGACAACGTGATGTCCGAGTTGGATCTCGCATTGTCTTGCAGCTGCCAAGCTACGCCGAGGAACAGCAGTGGCGCTTGCTTGGATCATTGGACAGCTGTTCGACGAGAATGCTCTTGAACCGGAAACGACTTCGAGTGTGACTACAATTTCGAAGACCGATCGCCGCTTCATCTTGATCTAATCAGATCACCCGAGGCAATGATACGAAAAACAGCACACGACTGGTCCAGATGTAGTAGTGCGAAGTGGGGTTAAAGTTCTCTCTAGGCACGCGGATAAGACGGACCGAAGTACGAACAACTTCTGTGGCAGATGGAGCTTGCGCAACTGCTTCCGGGCGTTGGGTATCATAACCTCAAGCGGAGTTTGCGACGGATTCGCCAGAGTCCGTCTTGAATCAACGAATATCGGCCACAGGTCGCTGCTGATCGCTCGGACATGATCGACTGAGCTGTGCCTACAGCAACTCTCGTCGGCCTTGCGAGGTGGCGAATACTCATGGAAACTTGGCTCATAATTCGTCTTCGCTCGCAATCGGCAGAAGCTTTCAACAATGAGAGCTTGTTGGCTTGCTGGAGCGGCTTTTCTCGTCGCTTGCTGACGGACTTCTGGAGCGAAATATGTGACTACAACATGGAGATCTGACCTCCGATTTTCTGCATCCTTCGGAGCCACTTTGCCGCCAAGCCAACGTGACGCAGACGGTATTGCTTAACCTCGACTTCGAAAGTCTGCTTCAACTTCGCCGTCGAAATGAAATGATGTCGTGCCTTGCGCAGAGGCGGTCCACCTGGACAGGAGGCGGCCAAGGCTGCCACCAACCTGAGCCATATTAGAAAAGCTTAAATATAGGCTCAACGTGGCGGACCGTTTGTAAACGAGCACCCCTCGTAAAGAGAAAGAATTGCCGCTATTGGTTCGTAGATTCGACTCGCGTGCTGTTTTCACTGGGCGCTAGCCAACTATTGACTGAGCGCCGTTGAGTGCTGAGACGGAGCTGCATGTAACGCTCGTGTGTACATAATGAGAAGAATGGACTGCACTTCATGCTCTGCCCCTCCTCCAGCGTTCTGTTCCGGAGTCCGTCATGATGAGGGCGTTCACAACCGCCTTGCTGGCCGTCATTGCGGCAGTTACATCTGCTGCACCTGTAGAAGAACGAGATCTTGTCTTCGATTATATCGTCGTGGGCTCTGGAGCAGGAGGAGGCCCTTTGGCCAGCAGGCTCGCTCGCGCCAACAACACCGTTCTTCTCATCGAGTCGGGAGACGACCAAGGCCAGAACTACAACGTGAGTCTCGAATGGCGCGAAGAAGCGTGTTAGCAGTGAGTGTCTGGTGGCTAATGATGAGTCCCAAGTATTCGATCCCGGGCTTCCAAGCATCAGTAACACAGGACAAGCAGATCGCCTGGGATATCTTCGTCAACCACTACCAAGACCAGAGCCGAGCGCAGAGAGACCCCAAATATGTCCCCGGAAAGGGCATCCTCTACCCTCGTGCTGGCACCTTGGGCGGCTGTGTCTCTCACAATGCACTTATCTGGATTACACCACATGCTAGCGATTGGGACAACATCGCATCGATTACAGGAGACTCGTCATGGTCGTCTTCCAATATGCAGCAGTATTTGAACAAGGTTTACGAGTGGCAGCCAACAGGGCCTACAGACCCTGCTATTCTTCTTAAAGACAATATGCTCGTCCAGCATCTTGCTGGAGGTGCTGCTGTTATGGGTCTTGGCCCGGATCCACTTGCTGCGGTGACGGGGCTGGGGCAGACATTGCTTGTTGATCCAAATAACACTCCCGGTCGAGACTCACTTGAGGGCTTCTATCAGATTCCTCTTATTCAGGTATGATCAGTAGTTCGAGACGTACATATTAACGACTGACTCCGTGGCCAGAGAGGCGGTACCCGAGTCAGTGTACGAGACTTCATCGTCGACACCGTCAACAACGGCAGTCCATTGACCGTCCGTACCAACGCTCATGTCACGAAGATCAACTTCGACACAACCGGTGCTACACCAAAAGCCATCGGTGTCGATTTCCTAGACGGACCACATCTCTACCGAGCCAGCCCTCTCAGCGGTGCTGCTGGCACTCCCAACACGGCTCGAGCTCGAAAAGAAGTCATCATCGCAGGCGGTAGCTACAACACCGTCCAGACTCTCAAGCTCTCCGGAATTGGTCCCCAGGCTGAACTACAGAGCTTCGGCATCAACGTTATCAAGGACGCCCCAGGCCTGGGAAACAACATGCAAGATCGCTACGAAATCCCCGTGAACGCACTTCATCCCAACGATTTCGCAATCCTGGACGGCTGCACCTTCGACGCAAAGCCACACGACAAGTGCTTCACGCAATGGCAGAACAACCCCAGCGTCCTCGGCCTTCGAGGAGCCTACGGATCCGACGGCCTCGCTGCCGCCATGGCCGTTAACTCAGACTATGCAGACAATTCTGACATCGACCTCTTCATCTTCGGCGGCCCCGTAAACTTCACAGGCTACTTTCCCCGTTGGGGAGACGCCGCAGTCGCCAGCCACAAAGTCTTCAGTTGGTACACCCTGAAAGCCCACACCCGCAACACAGCCGGAACCGTCGAACTCCGCTCCACCGAACCCCTCGACACGCCCGTCATCAACTTCAACTACTTCGACACCGGCACCACGGCCAACGACGCCGACGTAAAGGACGTCAAAGCCCTCGTCCAAGCGATCAAAATGTCCCGTGAGGCGAATCAGCGCTACTACAACTATCCCTTGGCTGGCACCAACTGGACTGAGCAACGCCCCGGAGCCGACGTCACGTCCGATGCGGACCTCGAGCAGTTCGTTAAGGACCAGGCGTGGGGTCATCATGCTTGCTGTACGGCGAAGATTGGTTCTACGAGCGATCCAAGTGCGGTGCTTGATTCTGAGTTCCGGGTGATTGGGGTGGATGGTTTGAGGGTTGTAGACGCCTCTGTCTTTCCCCGTATACCAGGTGTATTCATTCAATCTGCCATATTCATGGTCAGTGAGAAGGCTGCTGATGTTATCTTGAATGGTTGAAGGTTGGGGGTGGACGGGGGGCCGAGCTGGAGTGAATTCAGTGGTACCACGTGACACGACCACACGATCCAATGAAACGATGAGTTCGCATGAATATCATGTCTAGAGCGTGATTATGTACAGATGGAAGTCTTTCATGATGCATCAAGTTCATACTTGGGAGTTCGAGGACAGTGCAGCTCGTACGGCTTGTGGATGCCGTTCAGCTCATGTGGCCGCAATTGCGTTGCGGACATCTCAACAACTTCGTGCGAACCCAACTCGTTTGTGCGCCAGACGTATGATGGTGGCCCACTGGAGTTGTCGTCTGGATAGGTGTGTTCTTGTGTGGTCAGCTCGGTCATGCTTTGGCTTGACTTCGCCAAGGATCTTCGCCGCCAAACGCAGAATATAGCAGTGGCAATGAATGCACCAGCGCCTAGGACTCCTCCGACAACAGCGCCGACGATTGTAGTGGTCGGTATGCTGCCGTTCGTCTCGGGTGACGCCGTCGCTGTCTCGCTTGCTGTGCCAGGGATGGTAGCAACAGTACCATCATCCGTGTTGTCGGTGACGTTACTGGCATTCGTCGAGCAGGCCCTGTCAATGGTCACAAGATTCGTGTCTGATGTAGCATTTGCGGTCCACAAAGTAAAAGTATTGGCCTCAAGATCGACCATGAGATACGCTGACGCGAAGAAATCTCTCCCGATGGTAGGATTGTCGTTCGCATTTGCATCGATGAGCACTCCGATCCTGACGATCGATGCACTGCTGTTCGTTTGAACCGCACCGTCCGATCCGACACTAGAATCAGGAACAACCAAGACATCGTTGGGTATGGTGACGCTGAATCCCGTGCTGAAGCCCAGAGTCAACTCGCCAACAAAGCTAGAGACTGGTCAGAGGTCTTGCAATGTGCTGGTGCTGCAGGTGTACTCACACATCACGAGGGCTGTAAAGTGGCTTGATCCAGTCTATAGGTGTAACATCTGTATATTCTAGGAATCTGTTGTAGTAGGGATTCGACGCCGCGGTCATGATGGACGGGAAGTTGACTCTGAAGCAAGCCGATATAGTCTGAGGGGCCAAGAGATCTGCTTCGGTACCATTCGGAAAATCGAGTCGCATACTCGTGAGGATCAGAGACATGCCAGATGGACAGCCCTTAGAAGGCTGTGCTAACGGCAGAGTGAGATTTGCACCAGTCGTCTTCGCCGCATCGTATCCACCGAAGACAATCGAGCCGTCCATAGCTGCGCTCGCTGTCGCGCTGTCAATTCCGGGCCAGTAACCCCATACACGAGATGAAATGTGTCCCGCGTCTTTCAAGGCGTTGAGCAATGTTGAGTTCCGTCCCAATCCGATATTGGCTTGGGGATTGAGATACTCCCCGTAATCGAGACCTGCCATCCCGATCGGATAGCTATCCACAGAGGCATTGCCTACATGTAGTGTGTCTTTAGCAAACTTGTTGAACCAAACGTGCGGACCTGTATATGTCAGCAATGACCTCCATAATCCTGAGCTTTCAAACATACCATCCACCCTGCCTTCGGTGTCTGTAGAATCTCCACCGGCTTCGAAGACATTCAAATCGCCCACCGCGGTTTTGGACAGGCTGGGGTCGTACAACCCACCTCTTTGAGAGAGGCATTGTGTTTCTGTGGTGTTTGGCCAGCAAAAGGCGGCGCTCGTGTTGAAGACCTGTTCCTAGTCAACGAGGCACTGGTTCACAGACGGGTCAATCGACTGACCCATGTATCGTTGAAGAAGCTGTGAGAGGATGCCATCAGTAAAAGATTCGTGGTGTAGGTTGAAAGTGTACTTACTCAGACGGCTGAAAGGAGAAGTTTTGTGCAGGAGTGCCGATTGACAGTGGTATGCCTCGGATCTCCTGTCCATTTGACAATTTGACATTGGTGACTGGTAGCGCAATCGGAGTCGGACTCGAGCACGCAGGAGCGGAAGAAGACGCAGCCAGAGAAAGTAGGCAAAACAGGAACAAGAGTGCCAGCATCTCACACAGGAAGAAAACAACAAAACTTCATAATGAGTGTGAACAGTGCAAAGAGAAGAAGTGGTGTCAAAGTTCCGCAGCGTGGCAGCTCTGGTCTTGATCTTTCGTGTGGCCGATGAGTTCGAACAGGTAATATTAGAACGCAACTCAAGCGCCGCTCTGCAGATAAACGTGTAGGATGTCTGCCAGCCGAAGGCCTGAGCGCTTTCTCGGCCAATAGATGTGTACGCAAATGAGAGAACAGGTGTGTTTCAAGCGCCAAGATTGTAGCCGCCAGAGATACCAGATGGTCCACTTTGGTCTTGCTGTGCCGCGACGGACGGCACAAATGCAGAAGATAACGAAACAACATGAACGTGGACTGTCAAGAAAAAATCGCTACGACTCGGTCGAGCGATGGAGTGATAATGGAATGAAGACAGAAAAGGTTTTGTTAAGCTGAGTGCCGGGCTCGCGGTCTTTGACTTATCTTTGTCTCCCAGTCTACCCCTAATTTTTACCAGGACTAACTCCATGCGCGGATCGCAAGAACGGCTCCCTTGCATTTCGCTGAATCAAGTCTACTGGTCTTCAACGTGAGCATTCCAGCCCTGATGGCCCCTCCAGTGGTGCGACACAAGTTGCTCCTCGTTGCCCCATGGTTTGCTGCCTGAATGATCCTGACCCGACGCAAAAGCGCTCACGGGTAGAATTAGCACGTCGCCAATCAGCTTGGGCCTGTCGATTTCGGAAAGGTCCTTGTAGGTGATGTTCTGGCCAGTCCGTTTGGTCAAAGCGTTCAGAATAGCAGCCGTGAACACTCGTGGTCCCGTGGTCTTCATAACAACATCGTAAGTAAGCACGGCGGAGTTTTCGTTGTCCTCCTCGAAGTCGTTCAGCTGTGTGACAACCTGGTCCACAACATGCTGTATAACGGGATGTTGGGGTTTCGACATAATTGTCCACTGACAAAGGCCTGCAGGCACTTTCAAGTCTGGCCTGGGCTCTTCACCTCGCGAATCGATCTCAATGCCCAAGACAACATTGCTTACATTCAGCAAGCCTTGCGGAACCCATTCTCGAATTGGCCTTGAGCAGTCCGTGTCGATGTCGGTATAAACGCCGCCTTCCGCAAGCAGCGTCAAGTATCGGATCAGGTCGGCTCGAAGGATTGGGTGGTCAATCTTCTCGAATGCCTGGATTATTTGCGGCTGCTCTTTGAAATGCTCTCGCACGTATGTTGTGGCAGACTCGCTGGTCAGGAGCTCATAGCGATATTCCCGATTCATGTCCGTCCATGTCTTCGATAGTCTCTGCAGCTCGTCGTCCATGTCCTGCGGGTATTGTTCCCATGTCTGCCATATCTTTCGTGGAAATTCGTCGTCAAACCGCCGGGTGTCTAGGACGTCGGATGGGGTTAAAGGTGTTTGCCTTGCAGAGTAGTGAAGTAGCAGAGCACCCAGACATAGCAGAGTGCCCGCTGCTATAATGTAGGATCGCAGAATGCTGGACCGGTGGTTGTACATCGGCGGATTGAAGTGAGCTTGATCGACTTACCCGGAGCGAATAGCTGCTACATGCTGTTTATATCGTCCGCATGCCTCAAGCATACAGGACGCTAATGAGTTGCGTCAATTCTCCAAGCGAGATGAGACGGCACAGTCGACGACAAAGATAGGAGATTCGACGTGCAGTCAGAAGAAGTTCAGCGCCAAGCGGGAAGCATCGTCTCGGGCCGCCATTGGCTTGACCTCACGTCTACGTTTCAATAGCCGCGGTCTTCTCTGCTATCTCGCATCGGCACCATTCTGCTGCAACGAACCTGACCATGTCATCTCCACTGAACATGCAGCGCATGGAGACTCACTTGCTGACCTTCGGCAACTACCAGCCGCTTCTGGGCTCGCAGAGCAATCGGTAAGGGTCAGGATTCACAATTGGAGCCTTTTGGAAAGAATAAGCAGAGTCTATGAACTCAATACCATGTGAGCTGTGCAAATTGTCGGAGCGCAAAAGCATGGCAGTAGAAATTTGACATGTTTCATAGCGATTTGCACTCCTACTTCGCGCTATGGCAGCCGATAGTTTCACCCTGGTGCTGCGCCGCATAGACATGGTAGCAGCTTAAGGGGCGACGGCAGCTGAGCGCCAACGATCCCAACGATCGGAGGAGAGCTGCTCTTCGCTCTCCATATCGTGTTGGTGAGCGCCAAACTTGTACTGTTTAGTTGCACACCTGCACACGCTGGCCTTCAAGTTGTTTGCTTACTCTTGTTCGAGTCGTCACTATGTTACACCTACGCTTAATCTTTCTTTCTTTCGTATCGCTTTCCCTACAGGACTGCGATAACACCCTGGTATTCTCTTTACCTGTGACCGATGTCACGTTATCGAACCGACAACTCATGCGCGGAGTTCCTATCGCCGTCGGCACGCCGCCCCAAAACTTGTCCATGATGCCACAGCCTTACCTCAACGATACCTGGCTCTACAACAGCAGTGTTTACTTCTGCAACTCGAGCTGGACCTCACCCACGGGCTGCCTCACGGTGCGCGGTGGGTTGTATGACCCCGAAGACTCGTCGACTAGCCAAAAAGCAAGCGATGTGAACGCAGCTGGCGGTGATCCAAGCGATACAGCGCGGACTCTTGATCTTCATATCTGGGAAAGCGAATGGGTCAACGACGAATTCAGCGTTGGAAACGCTACAATCGACAAGTTTGCTCTCGGCATGCCCGGATTTCCAATCTTTGATACATATGACACTCAGAGTCAGTTCGGCCTTGGCATTAACTCGACGCTTTTGAACGCCTTGAAGAGAATGGATGCGATAACATCGAGAGCATATTCCTGGTGGTGGGGCGTCCAGGGCGCAACAACACAAACGGACGGGCAGATCGTATTTGGCGGATACGATTCGGGGCGAATCCAGGGAACAAACTACACGAGACCAATGAGCACGCCTACCTACCCTGACTGCAACTCGGGGATGATGGTCACCATATCAGACCTTGTTCTGACGTTTCCAAATTCAACAAAGTACAGTCTACTCAGTCCAAATCAGATGACGGCATGCATCCTCCCCGATTACCCTTTGATCCTCACGATGCCATCCGATACTCCTTACACCAGGTTTGAAGCTGCCACCCAGACGCAAAGCTTTGGTCCTGTTGGCGGCAATGGTCTTGCCTTTCAAGGCGTTGGTTACTATCCGGACAACGTGTAAGTCTTGATTGACTCCCGTATGTATTAGCTTGCGAAATGCTGAATTGAAGACAGCTACCAGGGCAGCCTGACCATCAGTATCGGAGATTCAATTGACTTTGAATTCCCCAACGAGCTTCTTGTCGTACCTCCTACAAACGTCGAGCAAGATGGAGCTATCAAAGCCAACGAAACCGTTCGCGAAATCATGCTAGGCCCTACAAGTGCAGCTCTTGGGAATAAACCTGCAATCCTGGGACGCCATTTCTTCCAGGCTGCCTACCTGATGGTCGACTACGAGACGGACTCGTTCACACTGTGGAATGCGAATACTACGTCGACGACCAGCAGGCTTGTCGCATTGAATAATTGTACCAGCAACGAGACAAGGTCTCACACAGGCGGCGCCTCGTCAGAAACAAGTGCAGCACCGAGCGACGCTTCAAGTGCTCTATCTGGGGCTGGTGAAGGTAGAGTTGGGGAGCCTGCCTTGTCTTCAGGCGCCATTGCAGGTATCGCAGTGGGCACCACTTGCGCGGTGTTTGCAATTGCCGCTGCCGTTGTTGTATTTTGCTTCCGGCGTCGTGCCAAAGCCAACAAGTCTGCCGGGGAATTTTCAAGCAGCACAGCACTCGCACAGTATCCACTGGGAGGGTTCCCTGGCACAATTACGAAGCATGAGGCGATGTCGGGACAGTTGAGTGAGCTCAACGCGTACAACAAGCCCTCAGAGCTGGCCTCGGATTGGAAAGCGAGACACGAACTCGACGCTCCGAATTGGAGGAGTCCCAGGCATCCTGCACAGCGATCTCCGGCCGAGTTGGGCTCTCCGTAGATCTTTTAGCGAATAGTGAGTGTATAGATTCTAATTTCATGATGGAACTCTTTCCATTATAACCGCAACTAAGCCTGGAGAAGACACAGATATGATCTGACCTGGAGGCTTTCTCAATTGTCAGCTGCTGAGTCTTCGGCTGCTGCCCCTTGTACTGCTGGCACTTCGATTGCTGGACCTCGGACGCAATCTACCACATCTCCAGCAATCGGTTCGCCGCAGACTTGGGCCACCAGCTCAATGCGTACATTCCATTATAGAGAAACATGGTTGAGTTGCAAGATCCATGGTGGCTGCATGGAACTGTCAAGTTGCCAACGGTATAGATCTGGAAGAGTTGTGCATAAGCAGAGGAGCCTCACACCAACAATTTGCTGCTGAAACGTGTCCCGAATGGAGAGACGGGATACATGAGGGCATGCTTTGATGTGCTGCTCCCGAATATAGGTAATGTGAACTGCCGCAAAGTGGACGTGTGTTTTTGCGACAGAAACCGTCCTTGGAATCATCGGCCGCCTAGATTTTCGAAGGGGTACCACGGAATAAGGCAGATATTTCGGGATTGTTGATGGAGCGCACTCTCTCTAGCGCACTTTGGCCCTTATGCCCCTGACAAAGAACCCTCCGAGCTGGGTCAGCGCCATGTCTGAGGAGAGCTCGCGCGACCGGAATGTTCTCCCTCTCAACGGCCAGATAGAGAGGCGTAGGGAGAAAAGACATGGCCATCTGCCGGGAGGCAGTTGGATTCGTGTAGCGAAGCGCGTTGACATCAGGCCCTTTCGATGCAAGGAATTCAACCAATTCGGCACCTTCCCGCTCGTTCTTTCTCTCAACAGCACTATGCAGGAGATCTCCAAGCATCAAGTCTGCCCCTTCTACAAGGAGGAAAGACACCACCTGAAAGTCACCCGATGCGATTGCCTTGGCGAGAACGGGCTGGCCAAGGCTGTTGAGAGCATTGATGTCAGCTCCTTGGTCGATGAGCCATCTCATGAAGTCCTTGTCATCAACCGCGAAGCTGTGAACCCAATTAGTACAGCCAGTCTATAGTGGAGCGTAGTTTATTTACCAGAGCGGGCTGAACGCCCAGATAGAAGTGTTGATATCCCATCCAAAGTCCAAAAATGCTCGTATACATTCTTTGTCCTTGTGTTGGAACGCTTCTGCAACGATGTTCTCCGAGAGCTCTGGGTCTCTTTGCAGCAGCATCCGTAACCATTCTGGGTTTTGCGATACAACGGCTTCATGTTTGGATCGTAGGCTCAAAGATTCTGTAAGACCTCGGCTTGTTTCCCGGACCTTCTTTTGATCTTCAATTAATTCTTGAACTGCAGGCTCGCGCACATCTTTCAGCATATTCTCAAAATCTAAATCGAAGCTGTGTGATCCCGCCATTTTGTGAACGTGCCTCCGGGGAAGAGAAAGACATGGTAGGGGTGAAAATAGGGAAGGCATCAACGAGATATATGAGGCACAGCCTTGTGCGCTACGCCCAATACGTAGCAGCTGAACGAACAGCACTGTCCTTTTCAGGCTTGGCAACGGCGGCAACCTTCGAATCTTCACCGGTCCCGGTTCCGGATGGTGCACCAACAACAACATCCATATGTTCCACGTTACATTTTATTTCATCTACAAGCATACTGCTAGTGCTACCTAGTAGTGGTCGGATAGCGTCAAGGTGCCAGTCTTGGTAATCTGGAGGAAAGGGGTCAGCTTTGCACAGCGCGCCGAACACGATACGACACTACTCACCATGTACTCCTGGATGGCCACGTCCTTGCCGGATTCCTTGCCATATCCGGACTCCTTGATACCGCCGAACGGTGACTCAGCGGCTGAAGAGTTGCCAGTGTTCATTCCTATCAGTTGTCAGTGAGAACACCATGTTGGGAGCATGCGAGATACGAACCGATCATGCCAGCCTCCAGGTTTTCCAGCAGCCTCCAGGTCCGGTCTACGTTCTTCGTGAAGAAGTAGCTGGCCAAACCCATACTGGTGTCGTTCGCTCTTTGGACGGCCTCTTCCTCGGTATCGAACTCAAACAGAGCCATGACAGGCGCAAACGTCTCCTCCCGGGCGATCAACATGGAGTCTTTCGCGCCAGTGATGACCGTGGGCTCGAAGAAGTATCCGTCGTATCCCGGTGTACCGTGCAGCTTCTTGCCTCCCAACAAGACTTTTCCGCCATTCTTCTGCGCATCTTCGACCTGGGCAGCCGCCTTGTCCAAACTACGATCGGTGGTGACTGGGCCCATTGTGGTCTTCTTATCGGCTCCGTGTCCGACGACAAGCTCTTTCGTCTTGGCTGAAAGGATTTGGGTGAACTTTTCATACACTCCCTTCTGGACATATACTCGATTCGCGGTGATACATGCTTGACCGGCGTGTCGCCATTTGAGAGCCATGAGCTCTGTGGAGAGTCAGCCAAAAGACTGTCATTGACAACGCATACACTTACGAGTTGCTGCTTGTTCCAGGTCCGCATCATCAAAGACGAGGAACGGGCAGTTACCACCAAGCTCCAAAGTGCACTTTTTGAGGCCGTCGCTGCAAATCTTCGCTACGAGCTTTCCGACTCGGGTGCTGCCAGTGAAAGTCACCTTCTTGGTCAGGGGGTGTCGGCAGAGAGATTCGCTGAGAGCTGGTGTGGTTTCGAGGCTAGTCGGCATGACACTGAACACTCCCTTGGGGAAGCCTGCCTTCTCTGCGAGATATGCCAGCGCTCCAACAGAGAATGGGGTCTCTGGAGAGGGCTTGACGATCATGGTACAACCAGCAGCCAATGCAGCTCCTGCCTTTCGCAAGATCATAGCGATGGGGAAGTTCCATGGGACCAAGGCTACAGCCACACCAATGGGCTGCTTGACGGTGAACACTCGTCGACCTGGTGCCGCTGGAACCTGCATCGTTCCCTGGACTCTTTCAGCCTCGCCTGCAAACCACCATGTGAAGCCAAGAGCATAATCCAGCTCTCCTTGGGATTCGAAGATGGGCTTTCCGCATTCGTAGGTCACGATCTGAGCCAGGTCGTCTCGGTTCTCGCGAATGAGTTGGTCCCACTTCAGCAGCCACTGTGCTCTTGTTCTTGGGTTGACCTTCCGGTAATCCTGGAACGCAGCGTGTGATGCCTTCAGTGCATCGTCGACATCGTCAGGACCCATGTCTGGAGCCGTGGCCCAGACCTTGCCATTGCCGGGATCTGCACAATCAGAGCACGCTCATAACGATCTCGCAACAAGAAAACCTACCGACGACATCGAAACGTTTGCTCGTCTTGCTGTCGATCCAGTTGCCCCCAACAAGAGCCTTGTCACGGAACAATTCAGGATTGTTCAACTGCAAGAAGTCAGATTCTGCAATACGAAAGCTGCTCCGATATCGCCTACCTTGAAGGGTAGATTTGCCATCTTGACCGTTTCTGTGTCTGTTGCTGTCGTGGCTGGCTTCGTGCTTGGAACGGTCTTTCTTCTCTTTGTTGGCCTCGCCAGAGTGAAGACTTGGGATGTGAAGAAGTTGATGAGTGAACTAACAATTCCTGTCTCTGCGTCATGAGCTCTTTGCTCGCTGTTCTAAGCCGAGCTAGAGCGGGGGACTCAAATAAGCCGCCCCACATACGTCAATACCAGAGATACCAGGTACGGGCAAGACGTTGGCCGGGAATAATTTGACGTTCTCTAGGGCACTTGGCCTCGAGACGACGACGCGTGGGACGCACTCACCTCCGCACGCCCGCGATCATCGTGGAAACGACACAAGACTGTGATTGCGTGGCTGTGTGCTTCCCACCAACAAACTTCAATTCCCCGCATTCTTCCCTCATCTCAAGGAGCTCTTTGGTGAGGGAAAGCTGTCAGAACAGGTACGAACGACGAATAGCATTCGAAAAGACCGTAGGAATGGGTCTGGAAGGTATAAAAGAAGGACCAGAAACCCCCAGTACGTAGATACCGTCTCCGTTTCATCGAATCTGATTTGAACTCTTCATGCATGGTGACCTTGGTGGTGTCACAAGCATATATATCTCTTAGATCCCTCTCGTAGTTCACGATATGCCCAGACCCAAAAGACAGAAAGTAAACGGGAATCATTCAAACAATATGGCACATGCTTGGTCAGACTTGCCCTCAGTTCTCTCTGCTGCCCTGCCCAAGGCTCAGAAGGCTGCTCAGGATGACGGACAATTGAAGGCTTTCGCCGATACAAGGGCGATTATTGGTCCTGCTACGTTTGGTATCAAGTCCGGTGGATCCGACAGTGCCATTCTTGTAACTGTCACCGACGGCAAGGTTGAGATCCATAGTGGAAAGGCCAAGGATGCCGAGTTCGTACTGGGTGCTCTTCCAGAGCAATGGCAAGAGTTCATGAAACAGACTCCAGTCATGCCATACCAATCCTACTGGGGTGAGTAATGACCTTGGTCCTCATACCCTTTGCTACCTGTAGAGACCAGCAATGAGACGGAGACTATCTGGCAGAGATGCTGACGAGGGCAAAGGAATGTTTGGGATGAACATCAAGCAAGAAGGTATCACGGTCGAAGGTGATCAACAGTCGTTCGCCCGCTGGACGCACATCTGGAGGCGAGTGCTCGAACTCATCCATGATGCACACTCTGGCCCTACCCCGGCAGACGATGAGCCCGAGGTGGACGAAGATAATATCACGGGTCGCTACGTTTATATCACTTCTCCCATCTGGGGCAAGTGCAAAGTAAGTGTGTTCATATGCCCGGAAATGGCTAGTATCGCTGACGTTGGAGCAAGGTCTTCTACGAACACGCCGGTGATGGTGATCAGCAGATAGTGTTCTTGCACACCGCTGGCAGCGATAGCAGACAATACCACGGCGTCATGAACGACGAGCGTATGCGCAAGAAGTGCAGCATGTTCGCCCTTGATCTGCCAGCCCACGGTCGCAGTTTCCCATACCAAGGGTGAGTATCTCCGTTAGAATGATTCCGATTATGCTCTGCTAATGCGGTCCATCGCAGATATTGGCCAGGCAACCACACCAACACCGAAGGTATGCCAAGCCCACAGCTTCCTAATCGGGTTGGCGCTAATAATCGCTACAGACGCCTACGTCGGTTGCATCGCCGCCTTCGTGAAGAAGTTGAACCTTAACAAGCCGATCATCTGCGGTGCCTCCATGGCCGGACAGATCAGCTTGGCCTGCGCGATCCGCTACAAAGAAGTCGGCTGCGTCGGCACAATCCCCCTTCAAGGCTCCGACTACCTCGACATGGACAGGCAGTGGAACGACCGCTCGCCATATGTCAACCAAGCGCTGTACAGTAAGTTTGAAGTATACTAGGAGCATGCAGGATATGCGGGACCGCATAGCTAATTAAATTTTGCGCGAACAGACCCTGAGTGGATCTACGGCATGATGTCTCCCACTGCACCCCTTAAGAACCGCCAATTGATCTGGCACTTGTACTCAGCGCAGGCGTATGGCATCTTCCAGTAAGTCATATACCCGCTCCTTGAGCACTCAAACAGACAACACTGACTCGCCACAGCGGCGATCTCGACATGTACTTCGGCGGCTGGGACGGCCGTTCCAGGATGAAAGACATCGACACAAAGGCCTGCCCAGTCTACATGTTGACGGGCGAATACGACTGGTCCAACACGCCAGAGATGGCGCAGAAGACATGTAAGTCATATCGAATGATGTCAGGATCTCCCACTGTGATACGGCCGTGCTATGAACAACATTGCTGGCTGCATCACGAAGGGGCCGATTGTCCGAGATAAATTACCAAATTTGAGACTTGCTAACTTTCACCCCCTCTGCAGGTGATAAGATTCCAGGAGGAAAACACCAAGCCATGGCTGGGCTGGGTCACTTCCCAGCGACAGGTATGTTCCATAAGGTCTTGATCACATGAAAGCGTGCTAATTCAGACAACAGAGAACCCAAAGGTCTTCGTTGGTTATGGTGAGTTCAACGTTTGTTTCTTTGGATAAGACATGCTGACTTGTAGTTACAGTCCTTGAGGCTATCGATCATATCCAGAAGACCAGAGCTTAGAGCGACGGATCGAGTTGAACATGATGGTTGTACTAGTGCTTGACAGAATATAGCGTTGTACAAAGTGCCCTGTCTCCGACCACGTCAATGTCATAAGGTCCGAAATATGTACTTCCGTAATCGTGGTGAAATCGTCGAGGATTTAAAGTAGCATGGATCGTGTTGGTGGCCTCATTACCCTTGATTTTTCCGAACATTCACTCGCATCTAAAACACACTGCTGAGCATTCGCCGAAAGACTAGACAAGCCATGTCTTTCATACCGATCATACGTAGCTACCAACGCTGTAGTGACATATTTCAGCATAGAAGACTTACATCCAACATGGAAGTGATCCAACTCATCTATCAAGTCCAATCTATCAGATCGAAGTAAATGGTATCTACATTGCAATTTCATCGCATCATAGGTCTCGTCTACGGTGCGATTGTACTGTGGTCCCACAAAATAGTGCAAAAAGAGCTTTTCCCAAGCTTTGGTGCTGTCGTTCCCAAAATGTCTCTTGCTCGTAACCCCTTTTTCACTCCCTTGATCTTCATCGATCCTCCTCGTGCATACGCAAGGATGAGGCCGTTGTTCAGCACGCACTCGCCTGTCCACAAAAGCACATGTCGACCAGGCGCCGATGTGTCTTCACAGCAGACTAGACCTGTATGGCCTCCCAGCATGCCATTCCAGAGTTCGCTCTGGCGCTGAAAGAACTTCAGGCCGGACCGCCGGAGCCATATACAAGTCATCCACGAGAACGCCAGGGTGCACATGCAATGGTGCAGCTCGCTCAATATCGAGGTCTCGGCTCCCATCTCCTTGCGCTGCGCGCTGTGGCTTTTGTATGAAGCACTCTTGGCTCGCGTTCTCCTGCGCAATTCCTTCCGCTTCGATATAAGTCGTCCTTGCGGTTGTACACTGGCTCTTTGACCCACATGTGGTGTCCGTTTTCGTGGTCTTGCTGTTCTTACTGACGCTGGCGGAGTACTCGATGAGTTCGATGGGTTCGGGCTTTCGAAGCATTGTGTTCAGCCTGCTTAGTCGGCTCGATTTGCCGCTGGAGCCGTTGCCTGAATTGTCGGAGCCTTGCCGGCGGCGATTTCGTTCTTCGGCTCGAAGTCTATATTCTCGATTCCAGAACGATTTCTTGAACACTAGGTATGGTCAGCATCCCCGAAGACTTCTCGGAAAGCGCAGCAACGCGTACTTGGCTTCATGATAGGCGCATTCACAGCTGCGATTCCCGCTATCGTTTCGCGCACGCCCCATCGATTGATGGTGAGAGCAGATGGATGAGAGCCCAGAGTCATGACGATGCGGACGATCGCAGCGGTGATGATGAATATACCTGATCCAAGGAGGATACTCAAGGTGATTCGCTTGCGAATGGGGATCCGCAGTTTCCAGAGAAGAGGTAACGGGACACCTATGTGATGTTCTATGTCAGCGGAGAGGATACTAGGCGCAGTCAGTTAAGGAGACTTACAAAGAAGGGCAGCATCAGTGAGAACATTCAAAGTTGTGCAGACAATGAAATTCTGGCTGCGAAGAGTACATTTCGGTGGGGGAATTGGCTGGACTTGCCAATTGAGTCTGATAGGGCTGCAGCTGAGGGAGATGGTTAAGAACATGGCGATATAAGTCAAGAACGATACGACTGCGAGTGCTTTGACCACAGTCTGTCGGAAGAGAGAACATCAGCAACATCTAAGGTCGTTACATGTGGCTTTAGAACATACCTGCTGGGTCAACCCAAACGTGAGTCGGTTGTAGAAGAACAACATGCATCCTTTGAGGCCCCAACTGCACACCGTCAGTCGTAAACGAGTCATGTTGACTAATACTCACATCAGTGCGGTATATGTATACCAAGCAACTAGCTCCATCTTCGACCCATGGACAACGTCGCTGATTTGAGCCTTGTTGAAGGTCGCTAGCCGCTCTTCTTGGCCGATGTAGTCCACGTTGGATCCCTCCAGGTAAACGAGAGTGACAGTGACAGCATCGGCAGTGTAGCAGCCAAGAACCACGAACGACATGTAGTCATCGCCTTGGAACTGCCTGAGTCCGACTGTCCTCAAACGGACTAGAAACCGGACGATAAGAATGACGACTCCGACGCCGAAGAGAGCCCAAACCTCTTCGAGATACGAGGCGTCATGATAGACCTGCGTGCTCCCCATCGTGCGCAGAGATCGACGCGAAGAGAGGTGGCCGATCGAAGGCGCAGATCGAAGCAACACAAGAGCAAAACATGAAAATTGCTAGGCGATCCGGCCATCGCAATGCACTTACCAAGTTCATAAGGTTCATCGTCAGACTTACTCGTTCAGTTCAGCAAACGCTGCAAGAAATGCTTCTGCATAAACATATCGAGCGTCTTGGCCCTGGATATTCTCCGGTCTTGCGGCATTGGTGGCTGTAAGGCTGGGGGTTCCTTGTAGATTAGCTCACCGAACGCCCGGGGGATCGCCGGTGCGCAAACTTCCACAGTGAGTGAACTGCTGTGCTCGTGAACCATTGAAGTCGTCGGCGGTTTGCGCCTGATCGTAGGGCCCAACACTTTCTGAGTGGCGTTGTCATACCTATGCGATGGAAGTAAGTTCTCGCAACTTGAAGCATTTGTTTCTTGACTGCCGATGCTGATTACAAGAGAGGGTGACTGAGCACCCATCTTGAACTCTCTCGAGTCATTTGGATACGGCAGTTGATATACTGGCTCAAAGTTTTGAGGGCCAATGCTCGCGATTGATACAATTCCTAAAGTATCGTGCTCGGCAGTTCATATGTTGCTGATCACATCAGGTCCTGATTACCTAGCCCTATGAGCTGCGAGACCTGCAATGTTAGTATCATCAGTACGAAGGACGATAAATTATATCAATGTTCAGGAAGTGAGGATAATTTAAGAGCTTCACCTCAGAAGAGAGGAGGTCGATGGATTAAGGTGTGGGAGCTCGGATTCGGGCCGAGCGCTCGGACCATCGGCTACAATCTCTACCCGGAATTGAACAGTCCTGCCAACAACAACATCACCAAGTGGACAGTCGTGCGCAACAGCAGCAGGGATTTGGAAAACACTTCCTCGCCCTCTGTTTCGTATCCACCATTTGCGTACGATCAACCCCAAGCTTCTGCTGCAGCTGCCATGGCTCCAAAATGTGGCTGTGCCATGCCATCCAGGATCCAGCGCAATGGCCCCAGTATTGCCATCCTTCGACCAGAAGCGGTCCCAAGCAGTACACCAAACCTGCAGATACTGAAGAAATCACACAACGTGCACCGAAGATGCAGCGAAGAACACAAGACTCGCAAGCTTTTGCGCAAGAATTGCAACAATACCTTGCGCCAACACTGCCCACAGGCCCTAGGAACGGCTCGTAGACTCGGCTTCTGGCAATCTGGGATTGCAGGAAGTCTTTGATGCCGGTATCTATACCCTCTTCAAAGTGGAACGCATGAGACCGACATCTCTCTGTGCTCAGAAGCGAGCAAGCGCTCAATCGCAGCCCCGGCTGCTTGTTAGCCAGCTTGCGAACGGTAGGGATATGTACATGCTCTGCTTTGGGCGGCAAGAGAAGAGTGCCGGTCGAGGCCTTTGGCTTCGTCTGCCCGAGCAAAGACTTTCTCCACAAACTTCGTTTGTGCAGCTCCGACAGCCCATGGTGTCGTTACGACCTTGGCCAGGCACTCGAAACCCAACATGCCCAATGAGTGTGGCAGCGATCCTTGTACTGCGAGAGTTTTCGACGTCACCTCACCTGATAATTCTGGAGACCCCGCCAGGGAGGTACACTGCGGGGTTCGTGAATCCTCTGCGTTCCTTGTGTAAGTATGCGAGGAACCTGTGGCACGACGTTGACGGCAGTAGATAAACCATGGCGCCATCAAGGTGTCGAAACGCGAAACAACGCCCTTCTGAAAAGGACTCCAACCTCCTGAACGCTTCTCCTTCGTTTCTGCACTGCATAGAAGACTACGCCTCCAAATATGCAATTTCAAATGTCAAGAAGTCAAAGCTCATCATCATGGACAAGCCACCTCTGTTGTTCCGATGCACCGGCGTGAGGAGTCTCGTCTCTGCGAAGTGGCGCTGGTGGACAATGCTGCTCCATTTCTCCAGTCTTATTCTGCAGGCCAACGATGAGGAGAACCATAACATCAGCTTTTGTCCGGAAATACAGACCCTCTAGCTCTCGACCTGCTCTCTCAATCCTCAACTCAAGACCAGCTTCCAAACAATCACCATGACAAAGATGAAGGCATTGACGTATGATGATATTGGCAAGTGGAAAGTGGTTGAGAAAGATGTGCCAACGATTCAAGACGGTGGAGATGCAATCGTGAAGCTTGTACGAACAACGATTTGCGGAACAGATCTTCACATCCTCAAAGGCGATGTTCCTACCTGCGACAAGGGACGTACTTTGGGCCACGAGGGCATTGGAGTCATTACCGAAGCCGGATCCGAATTGAAAAACTTCAAGAAGGGCGATAGGGTGGTGATTCGATGCATCACATGCTGCGGAAGCTGTTCGTTCTGCAAGAGAAGGTGAGGTACTCACGTTGGAATAGGCAAATGATTTGTAGAAGAGAGCCGAATACTTATGATTCCCAGCAATGGCCGACTCCTGCAGGAAAGCAGGCTGGATTTTAGGGCACACGCACGATGGAACACAAGCCGAGTACGTCCGTATTCGCTATGCAGACACCTCCTTGTTTCCCGTGCCTGCAGGCGCAGATGAGCGTGCACTGCTTGTGTTCAGCGACATCCTTCCCACTGGGCTTGAGGTTGGCACCTTGAGAGGTATGTTTGTGCCATGGAGTGGCAGTACAGAGCTTTGGCTGACTCGAGTTGTATATCAGGCAAAGTGACGCCTGGCTGCAGCGTAGCCATTGTGGGCGCTGGTATGATGGACCCCAACCCTTCAAAATCCAATTTTCGATTGACAGCGTTACATAGGCCCGGTTGGCCTGGCGGCTGGGCTCACAGCTCAACTGTATGCACCACGCAAGATTTGCTTCTTTGACCAGGACGACTATCGTCTTCAAGTGGCGAAGAAGATGGGCGCGACACATACATATAATGTCAAAGGCAACTCTGACATTCGCGCTCTAGCGAAAGAGCACATTGGAGAAGCGGACGGCTTTGACGTCGTGATGGAGGCTGTCGGTATTCCCGCGACATTCGACATGTGCCAGGAGCTGGTTGGTCTTGGTGGACACATCGCGGTGAGCATACCGAAAGACGGTCAATATCCTTGCTGAGACTTTTACTGATGCATTTACCCAGAACATTGGCGTACACGGCAAACCCGTCAACTTGTCTATCGATAAACTCTGGTCTCGAAGCGTCACGATTTCGATGGCACTTGTGAGTGCACATACTATTCCGACTTTGTTGGACCTGTATGCTGCCGGCAAGATCGATGCCAGCGATATGATCACGCATGGTCAGTACCCATACTAAAACCTGCAGTATCTTCTACTGATTCGTGCTCCAGACTTCAAATTCAGCGAGATCGAGAAGGCGTATGATGTATTCAGTCGCGCCGCGGACACCAAGTCCTTGAAGGTCAACATCGAGTTCTGAGGAGGAATCCATCAATGCTCTTGTATAATGTACTTGGACACCTACGTCTGCTAATAGTATAGTGCATATACTCGCCACTCACTCGGACTTCGTATTCCTTCTCGCCGCCTTCGCATCTCAGTCCGCGGTAATACTCTGGGGCTTTATGATCGCATACGCAAACACAACCCGAGCACCCGTCCAAGGAAGGAACGACGGTTTACTCGAGATGCTGTCCAGCTGAAGGTCGGCACCAGTGCCCAAAAGAACTCCAGCATCCCTCGTAAAGCGAGATATGTCATCCAGTCAGGCGCTGTGCATGCTGCAGGTACCAGAAGACCTAGTACCACTAAAGGTAATTTGATGAGGTGAGTCGTCCGGTCGTGAAGACGGGAATCCTTAGTCTCTGCAAATAGAATCGTGGTGGGGTGCGCAGTCGTCATCCGGCTCTCGGCGTTGTGTCGAGTCTTCACCACGCGGACTCTCTTGTGACAGCCCTACGAAGGAAGGCAACGTGCTTCACCACACTTTGTTTGCTCCCGCCGTCCTGCGTGAGATATTGAGGCCGCAGCTCTCCACTACACAGCTCCTCACCGGTCCCAGCCCATTTATTTCGTCAGGCCACCTCTGTCGCTATTGAACCACCGACGAAGCCTTGCCAGCCCAGCCCAACCCAACCCCTCCTTTTGACCTTCGCTGCACACCTCTGAACAACCAGGTTGCCTCGAGCAGTCGCGGAAAGGATCCACCCAGTACGAAGGTTCACTCGGCACTGCTCTGACTGACGTACTGCACACCACGCGACTCCTGCTCATCTAAGCGCAAAGTCTGCGCGCTGCTCGACGAAGACAGAGCGGGCACCATGTCGGGACTCTACAATCGAGGCGGATACAACCCAGATGCTCTGCCGGCGTATGTATTTGCCCCCCATCGTGTCCGGCCGTATTCGTGACTTCTATTTTCACTCCACCTCCTACGTCTACTTGAGCCAACCCATCGCTGATGAGACACGTCCACTTCAGACACGCCGAGCCTGAGCAAGCTGCTCAGATGATGAACCCCAACTCCAGCGTGCCGCCTCCCAGGCGAGACGATCGTAACAAACCTGTCCCTCCTCCGCCTTCGCAAGCGTCCAACCTGAGACCAGGCCAAGACGACCCATACCGCCGACAGAGCCCCGCCAACTACCAGGCCCCGGCCGTGCCAGGCGCATACGGCTCTTCGAATCCACCACCACCACAGAACCAAGGCTACAACGACTATGCGAGACAGAACTCACCGCGATATGACCAGTACAGTCAGTCTCAAAGATATGGCGGGCAGGGGCAAGCACAGGGACAATACAACCAGCAAGGCGGCTATGGCAGCCAAGGCGGCGCTCCACCACCACGACAGAGCAGCGCCAACTACGGCATGACCTCTCCACCACCGCCAGCGAGCTACGGTCAAGGCCCTCCACCACAAGGCTACCACAACCGCCCGCCGATCCCAGAATACCAACGACCGCCCACCACAGCCCCGCCACGAGACGGCAACGACCGCGACGCACTCTGGTCGACCTTCCTCCAAGTCGACAAGAACCGCACCGGCCAGCTCTCCGAAGCCGAACTCCAGCGCGCCCTCGTCAACGGGGACTACACAGCCTTCGACCCACACACGGTGAAAATGATGATCCGGATGTTCGACACCGACCGCAGCGGCACCATAAACTTCGACGAGTTCTGCGGATTGTGGGGCTTCCTCTCCGCATGGCGAGCCCTCTTCGACCGATTCGACGTGGACCGATCCGGGAATATCTCATTACGGGAGTTTGAAGATGCTCTGGTGGCGTTTGGGTACAGACTCTCACCACAATTCGTCCAGCTCCTCTTCAGCACTTACGCGAAATCGCACAGCCGGGGACGGGGAGACGATGGCGAGAGGGAGAAGGTGTTGTCGTTCGATTTGTTCGTGCAGGCGTGCATTAGTCTGAAACGCATGACGGATGTGTTTAAGAAGTACGATACCGATCGGGATGGGTACATCACATTGAGCTTGTAAGTTCTGAACATCACCGAGGAGCACACGGCGGGATGTTGTACTGACTTGACGGTGGCAGTGAGGAATTCTTAACAGGTGGGCAAAGCCTCTTCCTGTTCAATTCCATCTCCGCGCAGACGGACACAGGACTCTATTGAAAGCAATCGCGAATGAAGACTGACGTTCTGGATGAAGAAATCTTGAAGCAGAAGTAAACCTCCCCATAGAGGATGGCCCCATCGACCGAAAAGCGCTCGATCGCCGACCACAGTCGAGCCTAGCGCAGGCGCCACCGAAGTGGCGTGCGATGCCCGTACGCCGGTCAACAGAGTGGTTGGGAAAGTCTCCAGCAGAACAGGAGATGCTCGTTTGAGGGCAGTCTGGGGTGACCCGCAACACGGAGGGGCAGAGTAAACGAGCGGGTACGTGGGAAGGGAAGCTTTGGAGAAAGCAGCATTTTGAAGATGAGACGAGGCAAATGAGATACCCACATTGAGTTTCTGTAGCATTTGCTATGACAAAGCATCGTTGTCAATGAACAAATACACGGCTCGTCCATGAAGATTGAAAAGTGCCTAACCATCGTTGAGATAACAGGCCTCACTCCTTCTACCTCCCCAAAGCCTTCATCCGCCTCTCCAAATCCTTCACCCACTCCTCCACCGTCGCCCCATTCTTCCCATTCGCCATATCAGCTTTCTGCACCGCCTCCTCGACTTTCCCCAACCCTTCCCGCCACATCTTCAACTCCCGATCCAGTTCATTCTGTCTCTGCTCGAGAGAATCCAGATCCTGACTCGCCGTCGCCGCGGTGGTGTGCAACGTTCTCAAACTCCGCAGGCGCGTTATGAGTGCAGGGACGGTGGGCGAGAGGGCTTGCAGGTTGGGCAGGAGGGTGTAGAGGTGTTGGAGTTTTTTCATGTCTTCTGGGGAGAGGAGGGCGGGGGTTTGGGATTCTTCGTCGTTGTTCTCGGCGGTGGGGTCGTTGTTGTCTGATGAGGGGGTGGGTTGGAGCTGGAGGTGGTAGAGTTGTTGGGCTTCGGATTTGAGTTTATTTATGCGGGAGCTGGCGGCTTCGAGGGCGGAGAGGGAGGTTGCGGATGTGAGGGCGGAGAGTTGGTTGTCGAGGAGTGCTAGGCTGGGGAGGAGAGGGGTGAAGAGGGAGTCGGTTGTTTCGAGCACGGAGGAGATGCCGAGGGCGGTTTCGAGGGCGGACAGGCGGTTGTCGAAGGCGGAGATGCGCGTGAGGGTTTGTTCGTCTGTAAGATCTGCTGCTTCTTCGTGTTGTACAGGTGCGGTCGTAGGCGCGTCGTGGAAGATTGATCCCCTTCGTTTTCGTCCTTTCCTCACAGTCGGGACTTCCACCCCTGCGAGCAGTTTACTCAAAGCATCCACATCCTCCACCACGCCCTCCCCTTCAACCTCCTCATCCTCATCCTCCGTCTCGCCCTGCTTCTCCGCCTCCGCTAGGGCTCTACACTCCTCCACCTCCCTCCTCAACCTCGCAATCCTAGCCTCCAAGCCCTCATCCTCATCTTCCCCATGTACCCCCTTCTTCAGCTTATACCCCTTCCTCTTTCCATCCACCCGATCGCTCAAATCCACCCCTTTGGCATCCACGCCGCGACTCTGCGTTCGAAACCTATCTCGCGCAGCTTGAGGGTACAGACGTCGCGTACTGACGCGCGTGGGACCGTCTTCTTCATCATCATCTTTCTCCTCCTCGCTGGTGTAGGAGTGTTCCGAGGGAGCGCGGGGGGACGTTTGCTGCGTGCTGGCTGTGGTGGTGGAATCGTCTATATCGGGGGTTTCGTAGACATCAGGCGCGGTATCGAAGCCGGGGAGTTGGGCGAGGCGGGAGGGTTCGGTCGTCATTGTGAATGTTGTTGAACGGGATGGGTTGCTTAGTCGTTGGAAGGATGCATATGGGGATGTTTCGTCGCGGGAGGATTTAAGGTTGACGCCATGCATCGACCACGCGACTTCACGTGAAGTCTAACGAGTGTGTGGACTTCACCTTTGCACTTCATCTCCAGCATAATGAGCTACAACCTCGACTCGCAACCCCAAGTACTACTACGAATCTACGGAGGATGGTCAAACCAGACGTCCTTCACTCCTCAGAGAGACCCCTTCTAACTCTCATATCCAACTTCCACTCCCACGCCACTCATTCACACAATCAGGTCTGGTGGTGTAGCGGCAACACATCCAGCATCTAAGGGGAGACACAGACGTAGTCTGTGTTCATAAGACCTAGTCTTATGCTACTTCCCGATCATAACGGAAGACCTAGTCTTCTGTGCCTGGAAGCCCTGTGTTCGAACCAGAGCGAGATCGAAATTTTTGCCTCCGCGTCTACTTCCACCATCCATTCAACAGATTATGGGAAAACAATCCAAATTGAAACATCAAATCATCAAAACAAAGAATCAATCTATTATCATAACACACCCCCAGGGCCACCTATGGATAGGACTCCGCTCCGCTCCGCCCACAAGGATGCCTTAGACAGCGCCCCCTTAAAACGCCCCGTTCCTTATTAAATTGACAATCGGTCCGGAGCAACAATGATAATGCGCTTCAATCATGTCCCAGTGCCAGTGCCAGTCAGTCATCGTATCCCGTACAAGCCCCCATCTCCCAACTCAAATACAATTTCGAATACGGCCGGAGAGCATACAAATTCCCATTGATTTAGGCATTAAGAGACAGACGTTCATGACTTCGTCCTCTTCGCGTCGCCCCCTTCTTGGTCTTCGCTGCTTCGTTTTCGCTCCTCCTCTCGCCAACCGGATCCGTTAGATACGACGGGCGTTTGAAAGTTGAGCGGCGACGGAAGCATATTACTATCCCCTGATCTTCCAAATCCCCACTCAGGATAGAAGGACGACGGGGAGGGTAGCAAGTTGTCGTTCATGAATCTTGACGGCAGTGCTGATATCGGGGTTTCGATGTGATTGTTAGCCGC
Source organism: Zasmidium cellare ATCC 36951 (assembly GCF_010093935.1). Lineage (NCBI taxonomy): Eukaryota > Fungi > Ascomycota > Dothideomycetes > Mycosphaerellales > Mycosphaerellaceae > Zasmidium > Zasmidium cellare. Next base: position 191,839 of record NW_022986972.1, read on the forward strand.
GTCTCGATTCGCTGCGTGTGGATTTGTGCTCATCGGCGGTGCTGGTCGGGCAAACGGATTGGGCGGTCCTTGAGCCCCCGCCGATAACAAAGCGCCAGCGCTTGGTGATGGAGGAGGGAGTACTACCCCATGAGAAGGTTGTCCCTGTTGTTGTCCACTACCCTGGGCACCCGAAGAACCCTCCTCTTCGCCTTGTCCCGACTCTGCTGTACCTCCTTCATCACCCGATTGTTCGCTCGGTATCTGCACTCTCAATCTCGGCTTTTTCTCTGACTGATTCGTGTTGGATCTCGAAGGTTGGGGGATCGTCGGCTGGCTGGCTGTTCGCTGAGGTGGTTGCGGCGATTTGGGAGGTGGCATCTGATGTGGCGGTCGTGGTGATAGTCCGTTGGCCCTTGCTTGGTTCTCCCGTTGCATAGCGGCCACATCTATCGACGCAGACCGCGGTCCACCACCTTCAATCTTAATCTCTGGATCTGATCGCGGCATGTCTGCTGCAGTCGTCGCGCCCCAATGCTGCGCAAGCATAGACCTGCTGTCATCTATCGGCGTGAATATGCTATGCGACTTGGCGTGTGCGGGTAGAGGTTTGGGCTGAGGCATGGGGGGACTCTGAAATTGCTGCTGTACCGGTTGAGGCGAGGGCGTAGGTCTCTGGGCTTGCTGTGGCTGCGGCGACGGTTGTCCTTGTGTGTGCGGTGGCTGCAGGTGCTCTTGAGATTGATGTCGTTGCATGTTGGCTTGGGGCGGTGGCTGTCCTGTTGGGTAGGCTGGTGGCATCGATGATCTCCGGTTGTCGTGCACGTAAGCTTGTTGCATCTGCGGATGAGGTGCCGCTTGCGGTGGATATGGAGGCGGGTACGAAGCTTGACCTGGTACGGGCTGGCCTGGCGGGCGTTGCATCTGCGCTTGCGGATTATAGAAGGGAGGATTCGGCGTGTAGGCATAGCTGGGCTGGGGTTGATGCGCTTGAGGAACCAGGTTAGAGCTCGTTCGGCGGATGTGCTGCTGTTGTGACGGGTGCTGGGCGTTTCGCGAAGATGGGCGCGACATGCCTGGCGGCAGCGGCGATGGTCCGCGTTGGAACTGCGGCATTTGCCCATTGTGCATTGGAGGTGAACCAGAAGGTGTGCCTTGTCGAACGTGTTGGAAGCCAGGATGGTGTGCCATTTGGGGGTGCATCATGGGGTGGTCAGGCGCTGGTGTCCCTCGCTCTTCTCCTCCTGCCATATCTTCGCCTCCCTCTTCATCGTCGTCGTCGTCTCCGCCGCCATGCTTGTCTGCAAAGTCCTGAGGACCTTTGTGTTCGTGTGCACCGCCATACTACAACCCATTAGCATGGTCCACTCATCGCAACTCCTCTTGACATACGTATTGAAACCTCCCGATGATCTCGTTGATGTCCGAGGACGAGTACTCGTAGAGCTTCTTATTGTGGCCAAAGATAACAACAGCGACGTCGACGGAACACAGGACGGACAGCTCGTGCGCCTTCTTGAACAGGCCGCCTTTGCGCTTGAGGAAGGTGACGCTGCGGTTGCGGTCGTCTCGAACTGCAGGACAACGATGGTTAGCCAGGGGCCGTCTCTCAAATCGCGACGAGGACAATGGCAGGACGACGGTGACACCATACTCGGCTTAATCTCGATCTTGCGCCTGCCCATCTTCGCGGCGAGTGATATTAAAAAGTCGTTACTTCCTGGCGCGCATCAACTTCGTTCCGTCGTACCAGGCGATGCGCCGGTCTGGGCTGGCTCGACCGTCGACGTTGCCCTCCCTCGAGCTGGCTGACGAGGAGAAGGGCGTGGACGGGCGCGTGGAAGTGTCGCAGTGGCCGGCTGCGGGACTCGACCAGGATTTTGTTCGTCGATAGCTCACGATGGCGCCGCTTCTCCAGACACGCGCCGCCGTTGCGAACTTCCTGATGATGGTTTGGGGTGTGTGATGATAAAAATAGAAGCGTGGAAGAGCAGCCAGAGAGCACCAGGCGGGCGACGGTCAGACCCTTGCCAAGCTCTTTGTGTTTCACGCTTGTGGTGGCTTCTCACTTCACCTCACCTCTTTCCCGATGCCGTCCAGACATGTCGTAAACAAAGCCAGCCCTCCACTTAACATCCCACCACATTCCTCATACGATACAACAGCGAGGCGATGTGCATGCTTGGGATGTTCTGGCCCCAACGTTGACCGCTTGGGAGAAGTAGAAGATCTTCACCGCAGTTCGTACGGCTGCGCGAGAATGTAAGCGTAGCGGAACGACACCCGGCACTCGTCTATGTGCGTTGGTCAGAGCCGTGCGACATAACACTTTAGGCGTTCTGGTGGAGTCATCGTGGAGAACTTCTGGAAGAAACATGATGGTCCTCTGCTCAGCCCGTCGCCTTTCGATGGAGAGTTTAGGCTGAGTATGAAGGAGTTCCAACGCGCGATCAGGACTGAATGCTGCCTAAACAGAGTTTTCATCCTGCAAGCACGAGGCGTACTGCAACGACATTTAGACGTCTCGGTACCGAAACACCATACACAATAAGTTCGAGTATGTAGGTATGCAAGAGGGCTAGTACACGACAGCAGAGGAACTCAGCCGCCCGCCCCAACATCTTCGATCCTGCAGCTGCTTCGCTAAGCCACAGCCTTGCTTGTAGGCTGGAAATGCCTGACCGCCTCGTGGCTCAAACGTGGAGTTTGACGTTGGTGTGTTACACTTGTGTGAGATGGCCGGTGTTCGGTAGTGCGGTGTCTGTGTTGCATATCTGCCCTGGCTGGTATCGTACAACTGTGATATGAAGAGGTAGACAAGTCGCTATTGCCTCCCAACGGATGTTATGGTCTTCTCCATGCCTGGTAAGCACTCTGCCTCCCCGCCCTGTGGTCTTTTGACTGACTTCTCCTCTCCATCTCATTGGCCATTGTAGTACTGGTCTTCCTCCAAAACGACCACGCCTATGGCTCAAACAACATGCGATACCCTGCGTTCCAAATTCTCGCCCGATGTCCCGGCACCTTGGCCAACGCCCGACGCTGCTGAGAATACTCCTCGACATCCTCCACAGTGCTAGACTCCACCTCATCGAACTCCAAAACAGTCAAATCCGTAGGCGACGGTCTGAGCGACGCAGGGGCGCGGTACACCACGCGGTTGATCTTGAGTCTGTCGAGGCCGACGAGAGATCCCTTCGAAACCGACTTCTTTTTCGCCACGAAGAGTTGTCCATACAACACCATCGAAGTCGAGATCTGGATCGTGCTGGCCAGCGGACGGCGCAGGTTGAGCGCTAGCAGACGCCGTATATTGCCCGGACGATGCTCGTCGGGTTGGTAGAATCCTCCGCGCGCCGGCATCTCGAACTGGCGAATGCTTTCGTAGAAGACGAATTCCAGGTGCTTCAAAGACGGGAGGAGCGGGATGAGCCCCTCGAGCCTGGAGAGGGCGGTGCCATACCCGCACGCTGTCTCCCAAACGGCTGATTAGTGCCGGCCGAGTGAAGGACCATTCTCGTGCGGAACTTACGTCGGAATTCGAAGTCCTTCCACGTCGTGTACCCATGCGTCAAGACCACAGTCTTCACCTGCGACAGCGCCATCCTCAACGCCGGCGTGAGACAGTCGGGCAGACGATCCGCGCAACCCAGCGCCACCGTGAGCGTCGCGACCCCCGATCTGCGAGCCCTCTCCTCCTCATACTCCTGCTTGAACTGGCGGCTGACGAGTGCGAACTGCACGCAGGACGGATGCTCGATCAGTGCGCACGGAATTTGGTCGACGTGATCGCGCAGTAGGCCGTGGATTTCGATCCAAATGTCAGTAGCAGCCTCCGCGTAGACCTTGTCCCTCAATTCCCGCGGTAGCCGAAAGAAATGAAAGTGTTTATTACCTTTTGCGTGCTGAGAGCCTGCGTCGTGCCCGTCGTCGTTGTCAGGAGGCGTAACCATGTCGATGTTGATGGGTCGAAGTTGTGAGACCGACGCTGTTGGAGCCAGGCGGAAGGAGGCAGGAGAGCAGCCAAGCCGAGAAGTTGTCTAGGCGAGCAAACGGCAGAATGAGCTGATACGCACCATCACGTGATGTCCTCTGTTTGACATGTGAAAGTTGGGCTTGGAAGTGTCACGTCCAAGGAGAGGGTACCTTCTACAGCATCCCCTTTGCTCAGCGCTCACAATCCTTGTGTCGCAATGCGTCCACACCCCCAATTGCATTTACTGTTTATTGTTCAGTGCATTGCCCGTACATGTCACGGGGAAAAGAAGTAAAGGAGACAGCAAAACTTGGTGACCAATGTACATTCATTGTTATTAGCTAGCGTATCAATTGAATCCGCCGCTTCTGGCTAGGCCTCTCGACCAAAAAGTCTTCCTCAGCGATCGTGAGAAGATTCCCCAACCTCGATCAAACTCCACAAAGCCCCTGTAGTATTCCGCTAAAACGCGCCAAATCAAAACACAACGCTCGTAGTCCACACGTCAACATTGCAAAAGAACATTGCTCATGCCGCGCCAGCGCTGGCCGGAGGCTGAATGACCTTGGTCACTTGAGCGCCGGCACGCACAATGCGGTTGCCGTTCTCGTCCTTGTAGATCTGCGAGCCCTGGCTCTCCTTCTGTGCGCGCTTCCAGATCTCTACCTCCATACCGCCGCGGATGACACCGATTCTCATGGTTGAGAGCAGGTTGTGGGCGGCGTTGCTGTGCAGGTAGACACCGCCGTTGAACATGGCGGTGGCGTCCTTGCCGATTCCGCTGCGGATCATGGCCTTGCCACCTGGGTGGTCGTTGACGAAGTCGGACACATCGTGGACGACACCAGCGACGGCAACGAGTGAGCGGCCGTTCTTGGTCTGGTCGACGTAATCATCCCACTCCATGACTGGAAGCTGCTCAAGTGGGACACCCCAATCGAGCTTGGCACGCTTCTGGTCCAGCTTCTTCTGCTGCTGCTGGAGACGACCCTTCTCGATCTCGTTGGCACGGAACTGCTTCAGGTCGAATGCGAGGCCGAGCTGCTTCATCGTCCAGATGAACCACTTGGTTGGGTCGTACTGGTGCCACTCGATGGCATTGCGGTAGTCGGATGGGAACTCGTGGTGGAAGTTGTGGTAGCCTTCGCCGAGGGTGACGAGCGCGGTGATAACGTGGTCACGGGGAGAGTTGCGATCGTCGAATGGCTGGTCGCCGAGCCAGTGGGCGAGGGAGTTGACGCAGAAGGTAGCCTGCTGAACAAAGAAGATGCGGAGGATACCGGCGTAGATGAAGCCACCGAGCCAATCGCCCCAGCCGAAACCAGCGACAATGGATGGGAAGATCAAGCCCATGAAGAGGACGACCTTGAGGTAGTTCTTGTGCTGCCAGACGACGACGAAGTCATCATTGAGGTCAGAGATATCGGTACGACCAATTCGCTTTGGGTTCTGCTTCATGAGCATCCAGCCGAAGTGCGAGTAGAGCAGGCCCTTGCGGACGCTGTATGGGTCCTTGTCGGTGTCGGTGTAACGGTGGTGAGCACGGTGGTCGCGAGCCCACCATCTGATGGAGCCTTCAACGGCACCACCGCCAACGGCTGCGAGGAAGATCTTGAGCGGTGTGCTTGCGGAGTAAGAAGTGTGTGCCCACAGTCGGTGGTATCCAGCGGTAATGCCGAGGCCCGTTGCGAAGTAGTAGAGAACGGCGAAAGTGGCGGTTGACAGTCTCAATGGTGTCCAGATCGCGGTGATAAGACCAGCAATTGGAATACCGACGATGAGGACGACATTGAGCCAGTTGACGTGCTTGTACCAGTTCTTGCGAGTCATGGGGGTCTCGGTGATGTGGGGCTTCTTGGGGTCGTATTTTGTGTTCCTCACAGGCTCTTGAGGTGCTGGCTTGGATTCTGCCGATGGCTGTGAAGAGAGATATTCAGGGTCGACGGCCGGCATGCCGCTCGTAGGCTGGTGGGAGGGCATGGTGTCGTCGGCGTGTGAGTGGGTGGTGGTAGGTGGGTGCGGGAAAACGACGCTGGCGGCGAATTCGCTCAGCGACTTTTTCGAAGCTCGGCTTGTGAGCTAGAGTGCGGTGCGAGTGACCCTCGACGAACGAGAGTCAAGAGGTTGGAGAGTGTGAGTGGCCTGCACGGAGTAGGTGCGAAGGTTAGGGAAGGTGAGAAGCAGGCAGGCGGCGAGAGTCTTACTTATTCAGAGCAGTGACGAGCTCTTTGTCGTTCTCGTTCATCACCTTCAACGACGCTCCCAACCGTCCACCGTTTGCCCCAGCACCCCACAAATTCCAGGGGCGCTACCCAATAAGCGCCGAGCCGGCCCTTTCGCTCGGGTTTGCCTACAATCAACCACGTCGACCATTGCGACGAGAACGACGGCCCAAGACTCGCGATAAGACGCTGCATGCTCCCCCATGCTTCTCACCATTCTCATCTTCACATGTCAATTGCTTCGTCCACCACCTCCCATCAATTCATCGCGCTCTTTTCGCAAAACGACTGACTGACTTTGAAACTCGGCACTCATGCAGGGCAAAGCCGGACAGCGCCAAGAGATCCCGCCGAAAAGTTCTCGAAGCGTACAGCCGTTGAAGCGGCGCGAAAAGATGGCAAAGCGATAACGATGCCTCCCAGCACTTCCATGTTTTTGCCCCGGCTGTGCTTTTCCATTCCAGCGCGTCACGCTATGGTGAGACAGAAATGCGGTCCTGCCTGCCTGCTCGGTGGAAGCTCCGGCGATGCGAGACGTGGCTATCCTGTTTTGTTGCATAATGCTTGGATGTCCCAACCGCTTACTCTCCCGCCTTCCTACTGCTCAACGCTGTATCTTGAGTCAAGGGTCGAATCAGGGCCAGTGGCTGTGAGTTTGGGTGAGATAAGATGATGCGTCTGGGGGAGCTGCCGCCCACGCGAAGGTGGGATACACAGCTACGATGCCGTGCAGGTGCAGGGTGATGGAAGAGGCGTGCACGTGACGTGAATCGCTCAACCTCACGTCTTGTCAGTCTGGGCCCGGCTTCTGCTTCCCATCGATACAAGCTTCCGTGTTATCTCGAAGTACAACAGACAGCAGACGGATACCTGAGAGGGTACATGTAGGTTCTACCTGGATGTGGCGCTGTTCGCCCTCGATGTCGACCAAGTCGTCGCGCTGTCACCTATTTATATGTCTCACCCATGCGGATGCAGACACGGCTCTGGGTGACCGACAATGATGTGGACGATGAGTTGTACCGCACGTTCGAAATTCGGCCGCATGATCAGGATATGGAGGACTCGTCGAAGGTTGGTGAGGCGTAGCTGGGTCGCCAGAGCGTGAGGATCGAGGCATGGCTTCAGAGATACAATATACTTCTGAGAGCGATGAGGAGGAATGTGGTGTTACGTTATAGCTAGAGTAAGGGTTTTCGGTCTGAAGAAGTGGTACAAAGCTCTCATCATTGCGTTCAAAGACCTGGTAACTTTTACTTCTCACCGAGAGCAATTGCTCAGGGGACGGAATTCCGCTTTCTTGACCAGATAGTTGAACTCTTGCATGTTGTGCAGCCAAAGCCATCCCTCAGCGCGCTCAATGTCTATTCTCGGACGCCTTCGCTTTCCTCATCAATACGTACTGCAACATGATTAGCTGGAGAAGAGTGATCGCTGCATGTTCGAACACGATTGCGCCCGCGAGGTCGAATTTGCTCGGCGACATCTCCGCGTTGATATCGAGGATTCTCCTGGGCTGTCATTGACAGATGCGTGACTCTCAGTACGAGCATAAAATGAGGATGACAGCTACAATGGTGAGAGTGACATGAATGTGAATAGTTCTTCGCAGCATAACAGTTCAATTGCAAAACAGAGCAAAGCAGCAGGCTATCAAGGTCCCACTATCGAGCAGCGACAGACGTGCCTTTGCACGTCTCGCACCTCCATCACGTCCAATCCTACGACATCTGACCATCAACCCTCTCATCGCCGCGGGAAAAAGCGGCCCTTCTTCTTCGCAAGCACATTCTTCTTCTGCGTCTGCGTCATGGCGGGCCGCTTGTACGGCTTCTTGGGGTAGAAGCAATGAACCTGACCCGTCATGTGAAGCTCACTCTTCAGCTTCACGAACGACTCATCTTCTGCAAAGGAGAAAGAGTTGTAGTCAGGAGCTTTCGAATGGAGTGGACCGCCGAGGATCCAGAAGACATCTCTCGCTCGCGTCATGGCGGTGTTGGCTCGTCCCTTGTCAGTCAGGAATTCTGTTCGAGGGTTAGAAGAAGATATGGCCGTGACGAGCGGTTTAAAACTTACTGGGTAGCTCGCTGTATTGCATCGAACCATCCATGAGCACCATGGTTGCTTCCTCGCCCTGAGCAGCGTCGATGGTGAGGACCTTGGGGTAGTGCGAGTGTGGGAGGTTCTGCTGCTTCTTCAGCTTGTAGATGCGTTGCTCGCACCACTTCAACTGTTGTCCGTGATTAGCAAGATGTCAGAAGATACTGCATGATTTAACGACTTACAGCACATCCGTAGGCCACGATGAGCATCACCTCATCCTTCAGCTCAGCACCAAAGTATGATTGCAACTCCGGCAGAATCTGCTCGAAGAACACATCGACGTGGTCCGGTACGACAACTGACAGCTTGTCGTCCATGAATACATCACCGGCCGGCATCTCGATGTAGTGCAGACGAGCTTGGTCGTCCGTGGCCTTTTCGAGATAGCTGTCACGTTCGGAGGTGTCGCGCATCGAATTCGCGATGATATTGTGGAGGACTTTGGTCAGGCCTGGCTTGACGTCCTCGAGAGGTCTCTGTACCTTTGGCGAATCGGTGAGGAGGCCATCATAGAATTCCTTGCTGGGAAACCGGGAGAGGCTCGAGTGCATGCGCTCCTGGATGGTAAGCTGGACGTATGGAAAGCCCTGTGCGATGAGACGGGTGAAAAGGGGTGTGTCCAGGCGGTCGTTGAAGGGATTGAACTCCATCGGATCCTTGGCACACGTATTAACTGGCCGCAATTGCCTATAGCTTCATTAGTATCGCACACTGCAATTTCTCATGAGCTCATAAAACATACTTCTCGTCTCCAAAGAAGACCACTAGGTCTGGGGAGCGTGGAAGACTGGCCGTAATCACATTCCAAATGCAGATCTCCAGCTCCTTTGCCACTTCGTCGAATAGCAGTGCTAGGGCGGTGATCTGCTGCTTCTTTGCTTCTTCTGCAAAGATCTCACACTCCCCTGATCTGCTGTTGCCGTTCGTGCAGACTATGATGTGAGCGAGGGAGAGCAGATGGCGCTTGCACTCGTGGAAGGCGGCGTTGTACATGTCAGTGGACTTCCTATCCTTCCAGTCGAGCTCGCCTTTTCGGTCAGCTTCTAAACAGGAGCGAAAAAGGTCCCAGCAGTTGACTCTCGCTCGATAAAAGCTTCGGTAGTGCAGGTTAGAGATCCTCGAAAGATCTCCTTTCTCGGCTTCATCAAGAACACCTTGAGACAGAGAGCACTGCATGGCGCCGATTTTCCTGGCCTTCTTCTCCAGCATCTCGAACTTGAGAGAGCTCAGATTGGTGACATTGCCGTCTTGGTGTCCGGCCTGACGTTGGGATGCCTGTTGGGCACTGATCTCTGATAGTCGGACTTTTCTCAACCCAGTGTAGATGCGGTAGACTCGCAGCTTTCTATCGCCAAGGACGTCCTTGTACTCGTCGATCCCATTGACCATGGCGTCAGCGTTTGTGTTAGCCGTACCAGTGACCACGGCTTTGCCTCCTATCATGGCGCAAAAGACTGCGAGGGCGACAGAGAGCTCCGTCTTGCCACTGCCTGCGATGCCAGAGCAAAGCGCAAGTCTACCCTTCGTGTGGTGGATAGAGTCAATGAGTTCCAGCTGGCCCTTGTTCCATGGCTTGCATTCCCGAAGCCACTTCAAGGCGCCCGCAAGCTTGTCCGGGGCGACATTGAGTCCAGCAGTAACATCAATTTGTGGAATCGAAGTATGGAGCTGGTTGAGAGCGATGGGGTGCCATTTCTTATAGGCGTCTGTCGGTAACAACTCCATGGTCTTGATCTGCGAATCAAACAGGAAGCTGTTGAAGTGCGGCTTGACCTCTATGACATCGGCGTACCAACTTACTCTGTCCGTGGCCTTGTGAATCTTGTCACCAAACCACGAAGGAGTATGTTTTGCGATGATGAAGAAAGCGTCGTGCTCAGGTAGTCCCAGCGGTTCCGACTCCAGATGCGCTTTGAAGGACCTGGTGCCGAATTGGGGAATGTGAAATTCGACATCGATCTCGAGTCCGCCAGGTAACCGTATTTGAGGCCTTGACACGCGAGCAACGTCGTCTAGATCTGGGATCTCGCCAAAAGTCATTGCAATGACTGCGTACTCATCGGATGAGAACAGCGTGACTCGATGTCTGCCCCTCGAAAATTCCCGCAATGCGGTGGCTGACTCCCAGTATTGCACACTCGTGGACACTGCATGCTGGACCGTAAACTCCTTCATCGATCTGCAGGTATCACCTGCTGGTAGGGCGACCATAGGAGGTGGGTGAGAGCTGTTTATGAGCTGCCAAGGGCTCCGCATCATCTCTGAAATCTCGTCGACAGTATCTGGGAAGCAGCTGTATTCTGCTACTCCAATCGAGGGTAGGTCAGGTCCATCGCCACCCGGTAGCAGACTGCGCAGCTGCCGAAGGTCTCGACGGCTAAATTCATTCAAGTCTGCGACGTGCAATCGGAACTGAAGACGCTCGGCGACTGGTGTGTCGATCAGGCCATGGAGCAAGGTGTAGATGGACTTCTGAACCGGACTGAATGTGGGAAGAGAGGATGCCACCTTGTTGAAGCCTTCAGATGTAGCTCCCTTTGCTTCGAAGGAGATAGACTCGTGGTCATCGTCGGTGTCTATGAGGACTGTTAGAACCTCTCGGGGCATACAGAATCTCCTGCAACATACCTTGCCAATTGAAGTTGAACAACTGCTTAGAACCACAGTCATTGAAGGAGAATTCGAGAGCGAGAATGTGGTCCTTGATGTGGCACTCAAGGCGAACGCAAGGGGCGTAGAGCTGCAAAAATATTAGTAATGAAAAACACTGTGAAAGATACGACGTTCTTACCAGCTTGTTGAAGCTGAAGTGAAGGCGGTAGCCATGGTAGGCGTTGTCCTCACTCGGTGGGTACATAGCACCGTCTTTGATGTCGAGAGAGCATCTGATATTGGGTCGACTGACTCGGGTCAGGTTTCTCAGCAGGGTTGCGTCGACTCCTCCTGCACTTGGGCCGTTGAGGTTGTAGAGCGCCGCAAGGTCGGTCTTCTCAGTCACAGGCCCTTGAGTGAGAGCGTCGATGATGTACTTGTGGTGCGCCGTGAGCGACTCCAAGGTGACCGTCTTGGGGTCCAGTTGAGGCGTCGCCGGCGCAGAGGACTGCGAGCTATGATCCGTCTCTTCCATATTGCTCACCATCCGCCGTGTGGTGGCAACTGTGTGTCGAAGAAAATGCAGAAGCGAGGCAGCGAGGAAGATGAATTGTGTGAGCAAGCGCAGCGAGTGGAGGGGTGGCACTTTAAAGCCAAGAAGCCGCTAGCGAGACTAGCGTCGTTTCATGCGCGCTCAGATCAGAAGAGGAAGGAGCGTGATCACCTCTTCGCTCGAATGACTGAGCTATCAGTTGAAGGGTTTGAGGCTCTCTGGGTTGTCGAGCAGATGCTCAGTCGACGATCAGCTGAGAAACGAACATGTGACATTCCATTCTTCTGATGGCACTCGCGAAAAGAACTTGATTGAACACGAGGGGAGAATGAAGAATGAGACACGACAGTGGATACTCACTCCAGCAGAATACCTACCTGCTCACGGTGTTGTTCGCTGGCAAATAATCCGTCCTCCTCTCACTCTTACCCAAACAGCTCAATCCCTGTGCAATCGCCATCCTGTCCTTCCATTCTCACTCTGCAACTTCGTCAGCATACCGAACCTCCAGCTCTACTTCCTTCTTCTTCAACTCGTCCAGCCAACGTCCCTCGTCAGCCTTCGTGATGGGCGGGCCGCTCGGTGCATTAGTTGCCTGCGATGAGCCCTCCACCTGTTCTCGATAGCGAACGTACGCCGGTGTACCTAGCAACCCACGGCTGCGCTTCGTGATGGTGCCACAATGTCCACCGATGATCCACCGAACCTCGCGAGCACGAGTGAATGCCACGTTCATTCGACGAGGGTCGTCAACAAAGCCAATATCTCTACGGCGAGTCTTGTAGGTGTAGCCCTGGACAGAGCAGTCGATGATGGTGATTGGGGCCTCAGAGCCTTGGCTGGAATCAATGGTGAGGATCTTGGGCATTTGCTTCGTGGGAATGTGGTGCTTCTGTTGGAGATGGCCCATTGCTTCAAGCCAGCAGTTCTTCTAGATAAGAGTTAGTATTGTGTGGAGGCAAGTAAAGCTCGTCAAAACTTACCGCTCCCTTGTACGCACAAATCACCATCACGTTCTCCTGCATGTTTTCGCCGTAGTATGCTAGCAACGGCCAATAGATATGCTCGAAGAAGAATCGTGGATGTTCACGAACGAAGGCAGAGCGCTTCGACAAGTCGCGAGTGCCTAACACGTTCAGATACTGCACTCTGATCCTCTTGTCTTCTTCAAGCTCGGAAGATTGAGTGGGGGACCCGATGCTGTCCAGAATATCCTTCAGGCAAGCGAATAAGCCTGGTTGACAGGACTTCAGACGCTTGGAGGTGCCAGGTCCATCGCGCATAGCGCCGTGTGGATAGAATTCAGCCGATGGCCAGGAGCTAATGTGGCAAGACATCCGGTGCTGCTCCTTCAACTCCACGCAAGGAAAGCCTTGGCGCTTGAGTCTGGTGAGGAATGGTACACTCAGTCTGTCGATGAAGGGATTGAATGTGACAGAACCCTTGGCTGAAGTGTTCGTGGGCTCTAGCTGTCGCTCGTCGCCAAGCATGATCACGCCCGTGATCTTGTTCCGATAGTCTGGAATCAAGAGCGCCGACAAAGTATCGATCTCCCTGTCCTTCGCGGCTTCGTCGATGACGATGCACAGACCTTGACATTCCACATCATACCTGTCGCGGGCATAGTTGTCGACGATATCCGACGACCTGCAGTTGCCTGTCGTTGTGCAGACCAGTCTCTGACGGCCCATGTAGTGTGCCTTACAGGCTTGGTAGAACTTGTCATAGGCTTTCACGGCATTCTTGTCGAGCCAGTTGAACTCGCCAGAGTCACTCTTCTCGATGCATTGACGCAGCTCGTACCATATGTCGATCTCGCCCGATCCTTGCTTGAGAGAGTATTTGCCTTCTCGCGCGGCCCTCAATACCTGCGCCGGTAAGGAGCTTTCTTCGTCGGCGTACTTGTCGGCTGTCGATTGTAGGTCTGCTCGGATCATCTCCAAGCCAAGTACATCGACCGCATCAGCCGCCGAGTCTGGACTTGGTGTCTCCATGTCGCTTCCGGCATCGGTGCACGGCATTCCACACTCGACCTGTTCTTCGTTGCTCTTCTGTTTCATGATCTTTTCCGCACTGAAATCTGTCGACGACGGGAAAACGCGAGTCGCCATCACTTGAGGGAAATGCTCCTTGAGCTTGTGCATGAAGTCGGCGCAGTTGGTGTTGGAAGGGCAAAGCACGAGGACATGGAGACCAATGGCGTAAAGGAACGCAGTGATGGCCTGGAGGACCAAAGTCTGAGACAGCGCGTTAGTCAACATCTCATAACTCACAGGGGGTCGTGACTTGCCTTTCCAGTGCCTGCAGGCCCAGTAATCAACATGATACCTCCCAGAGTCGATCGAACTCTCTGTAGTGCAGCCAATTGCTCTGGATTCCATTCTCTCCACGCAAGCATCTTCTGAAAAGCTTCGTGTACTGCTGCTTCGACCGGTTCGGGGATTTCGGCTGCTCGCTTGGTGGCCAGGTCGACGATTTCGAACTCATGACTTTGGTTCAAGATAATCTGGTGCCATCGGGATGCGTCTGGATGTTGAAGGTTCACCGCCGTGCTGAGCTGGCTCTTGAGGGTGAATTGCGTGATCTTTGGAGTGAATTCCACTTGTGTGAGGAATTTGCTGTCGAGCACGGGAGATGGCTTGATACAAGCGTTCCGTAGCTCAGGAGATGGCTCAGTGAGGACAAAGAGTGCGTCATATGGTGGGAGTCTGACAGGTACACAGCAATGGTTTGCTGGTTGCATCGTGAACTGAGTGCCAGTCATAGGATCAGTCCAGCTCATCTTCGTGTGGAGACGGTCTGGTAGAGAGAATTGGACGATGCCTCCAATACCGCCGAGCGGACGAAAGGGTGAGAATCGAACAGCCATTACCACGACTCCACCAACCTATTTCATGTCAGTATTACCTCACAGCTCGGAGACCTGGGAGTCGTACCTCGTAGACAACGCCAGAATGCCGTACAGAAGCCCATTCTCGCAGTGCGACCTCTTGCTCAAGGGCTGCAACTCGTGACGACTCATATAACTCCACAGCAGCATCCGTGACCGTCGCATATGTATCGCTAGAGTCGAAGGGAACCATGGGATATGGAGTTGAGTCGATGAGCTCGCCTAAGTCGCGATCGACTCGCAACGGTAGGAGGGCACTCCATTCAGGCACTGAGAGCGACGGGAGTCTGTCCGGACCAGTGATGTAAGGCAGGATGCGAGCGAAAGTAAAGTCGAGCGGGCTCAAGAGTCGGCGAAAGGCGAGACGGATGCGCTGTCCGTCTGAGGGATCAAGGAAGCCTTGAAGCACTCTGAGGAGTTCGAGGCCATGATGTCCGAGGAGTGCTTGGTATTTCAGCGCATTTGGAAGACCTTCAGATGTAGCGCCGAAAGAGGTGAACCGTATCTCGTCGCGTGGTCCAGAGTTTCCCATAGTTTTGATCTTGGACAAGTCGGTGATACCAGGAGTTCCATCATCGATGGCGTTGAGGTGAAAGTCGAGTGCTATTTGCAAAACTGCCGGTGCGTCTGGCGCTTGTGCTCTAATATCGTCCCAGAACACCTCGAGTCTGAGGACAGGAGCCGTCAACTGCCATGGATCAGCCTGTGGCAGTGGATATCTGTCTTGGTAAACTTACCAGTCTGCGGAATGTGACGAAGATCTCGTACTTTGGCAAAAGCCATCCCCCGTCCATATCTTCTGGAGGGAATGTCTTGCCGTTGGGGGTTACGATGGAAATGGGCTCTGGCGGGTATGCGACACCAGTCAGGGCGTGCAGCGTCTGACCCTTGTCGGTACCCAGATCGGGCTGGTGGAGCGCGACCAGCTTGGTATTCGAGTTGATGGGCTCATTCTCGATCGCATCCGTGAGATTTGCTCGGTATTCGAGCAGCTGATCTAACGGAATCTCCATCGTTGTATGTCGTACTTTGACGTACAAGCGGAGGGTGTCGTTTGGAGTGTGTGGACGCAAGTTGGTGGTCGTGCGTGAGTAAGTCGGCAAAGGGTGCACGTGCCTGCAGGCGTCACCGTTTATGCGGCAAAAGCCGATCTTTCACATGCGGAAGGAGCGCTGGAGGTGCTGCCGTCTCGTCTTGTTTGAAGCGTTCAGCCCAACTCTCTCACCAAAGAATCAACTATTACCGTTCGTCGCCGCCATGGCCAGCCCCGCCTACAACTGTCGTAAAGAGATTCTCACAATCACTTCCCAAGACCTGGCCCGTTTCGTATCGGATCGCATGTCCATCCTCCCATGTGCCACGTGCACTATGGCCTTCGCGCAGTCGTGCCACCTTCATTTTGCTTTCGCACCGACAACATCATTTCTCCGCCTCCGACATATTGCACCTGCCACGGGCGCTTTAGATGATACATGGCTTCTCAACAAAGCGCCGCGAAAGTTCGATGTACCAGCAACATCCAAATGCGGGCCACGGCCACAGTGATTGCTACTCACTCCAGTTCATCTTCGCGATCGCGAAGACCTTGTTCCAGAAGGGGTAGGCCACCTCCAGAGCTTCTTCAGGACCAGTTGAAAGGGGACAGATGACAGCAGCGGCCATACATGCTCGAAGCGTTCCACTTGGCTACCCTCTACTCGAATTTGGGGAATCATCGCTGCGGTGTGCATGGTCGGCCTAAGACTGTGAATTATCAGGTGTCAGTGCGAATGGCATGCTATATGATATCCGTCCTGTATGGCCTTGATAATCAGTGCTCGATTTCTGTACTCAGAGGGTAGCATTCTCTACACAAGCCGACTTTCTCTTTCCACGATGATGCGCAATACAGCTGCAGTCTGCGCTGAAAATCGTCGCATTGAGCGTGAAGTCTCTACCCGCTCGGAAAGCTTTCGGTTTCAATGCAGGCTCTCAAAAAAAAAAAAGTTCCATGACACCTACAGAGACACGATGTTCAGACTGTGATGGATTGTCTAACGATATGTGCAGGGGGTGAAAGATGGAGGTGAGGTCTAGGCACATGATGATCCTTGGCGATGTGAGCAACGTCATCCGACATGCCGCCAGCTCTGTCACCGTCTCCTTGGAGCCCAACTCACACTCCAAACCGCCGGCAGACTTTTCTGCACCTCTGCGAACTCCTGGCAGCCCAACATTGACAGCCTGGAGCCGTCAGTCGGGAGGCTAGCAGCGTTAAGAGGCTCTTCGAGCGCTCGTTTGGGCTCCCACCCCCCTGCCCGCTTCTGGGCCTGATCCCTGCTCTGCCAGCCTCACGGAAGTTGGAAAACGATAGAAGAGCTGCGCCCGGTCCCAACCGTCCCACGCCCGACCTGCATACAGTTCCACCGCCCTCCTCGACAGCCCGCAACCAATATACCTACCGCCTCATCCCGCGAGTCAGCACTCGGCTAGGTGCCACAGGCAATCACGAGGACAGTCGCAATGTCGCGCTTCAGGTCTTCGAACGATGATCTGGCCTACGGCGATATTCCCCAACGATGGGATCGTGAACGATTCGAGCGATTCAGTCGCGGCGGCCCTCCCGCACGGTTCGAAGATGACTACCGCTTCGTCGAACGAGACAGCCCGGGACGTCGCGACATTGCCGTGGCAGAGCGACGGGAAAGCTCTCGCCCGGGTCACCGATTCGAAGAGCGGGACCGTTTCTGGGAGGAAGACCGCGTGCGCTCACGACCGCGACGAAGGACTGACAAGGAGCTCTTCGGCGAGGTCGACCCGCGCGAGATCGCCGAGATGGCACTTGTCCCCGCTCGGCGGAAAAGTATCACAAGAGAAGAATGGGAGTACGACCAGCGAGGTCCGCCAAGGCCTAGTCTCTTGAGGCGTCAGAGTAGTTTGGACACCTTTGACAGACGTCCTTCGCGCGTGGAAAAAGAGGAGTACAGGATACCGCCATACACTCCCGTGCCCCTACCCATTCGCCGCCACAGAGATGGCTGGGACGAGGCACACTATTACCGGGATTACGAGCCGGAAGACTATCGCGAGGTGGAAATTCAGCGTGAACGCTCTGTTCACCGACGACGAGGGCCAAAAAGCGAGAAGGCGGCTTCCAAGGCTCCTAGCAGTTCGAGCAGCAGCTCAAGCTCGGCGTTCGAAGAGATCAAGAGTGTCAAGGCCTCCACAAAGGCGCCAAGCACGAGGGCCCCCAGTACCAAGGCAAAGAGCACGCGAGCTCCCAGTGTCCATGAAAGCTTTCATGAGTTGTCGATACACGAGGACATCGAGCCTCCATCGGCACCAACCATTCACGAAAGCATCCACGAAACAGCTTTCGAAGAAAGCGTACGCGAAGAAAGACGATTCAAGAAGGGCAAGACGAGGATGCCAAAACGTCTTGTGCGACGGGAGGCGATTATGGATCTGGGCTATCCGTTCGACGAGGAAGACGACTTCTTCGTGCTCAGGATCGCGCTTGAGAAAGAGCAGATTGACGAAGTTATCCAAATTTCAGAGACGTACAAGGATGGGGGTAAGTTTGATACGGATTCGGGATACCAGAAGTGCTTCGCTAACCCCCGAACAGAAAAGAACTCGAAGAAAGTTTATCGCTTCGAAGAGAACATCGACGAGGTCGAACCTATCCCTGCTCCTCCAGTCGGGGAACACGAGGAGATCGAGCGCACCGAATGGATCAATCCACCTACTATCGTTGGCGCTCGCTCCCACCGGTCCAAATCTGTTCGTGATGCCTCCCCTAGCGTGAGAAGCAGCGTCAGCCGCCGCCATTCCCCATCTCGTGCAAGATCGCGAGCTCCATCAGGGACCTTTGTTGAGGAACGCAAGACCGTCATCGAAGAGACCCGCTCACCACCGCCTCCACCTTCGGTTTTCCGAGCACCATCCGCCCCACCACCGCCCGGACCACCAGAGTTCTACGAGGAGAAGAAGACCGTCATTGAAGAACGCGTACCAACCCACCATCCCGGCACTGTTGTCCTAGCAGAGCGCGAGCACCGTTCTGACCGCGATATCAATCATGAGATCCGGGCCCTCGAAGCCGAACGTCGCGCACTACGCCTCGAACGAGAAGCGGAAGAGCGCCGCGATATGGCTCTACGCCTACGAGAACGCCCCGACGAAGAGTTCCAACTTGTCGAGTACCGCGATCGACCAAGAGATGAGCTTGTGATATATGAACGGGAGAGGGAGCGAAGCCCGCCGAGAAATGTGATTCGCGTCGAGAAAGATCGGAAAGGTAGGATGGCACTGGTTCGGTCTACGCACTGAGCGGCTTTGGTTGGAAACACACACCTTCCAAGGCTCGTAACCGCTTATCCCCTCTGTTGGACATTGGCTAACTAGTTCTTGTCCTGCAGAGAGGCGAAAGGCGAGAGTCGTTGCCGCTGCCATGGCTGCCCTTACTTGAGAGATCGACGGTTGCAAGATTCTTTTTGGTTGTTTTTTGAATACATGGATTTTGGGAGTTTCGTTATGGGAATTTTGTTGTTGACAAGAGCGCTCAGCGAGCATGGAATGAGGACATACGACGGCAGCGTATCATTACGATGTGCATGAATGTTACGAGGTCATGGATAATTGCTGAATGAATTTCTTCTGCATGCTAGGATCAAGACAGAGTCTCAACCACAGGTAAGCAGGTTCGCCTACTTCCCACTATGCGGCGAATCACTCAACATCTCACTACACCAACCATCAGCACACAGCACCAAAACATCAACTCGCAACATCACAACTCACCTAACCCCCCAATCCGGCGCCACCAAATCCCTCCACTCCTCGGCCCCCAACCTCGCAAAATCCACAACCTGCCCCTGTCCAAGCCCAACCCCCTCCCCAAACTCCACCCCCGGCTCCAAAACAACCGGACTCTCCGGCCCCCAAGGCGTCGCCAACAAATCAAACACCGGCCCCACCTTGACATCCACCGTCGCCTGGAAAGGGCCCCCTCCCCCCGCATACTTCACAACCACCGCGCAAGCAAACTCCAGCGGAATCCTACTCTTCTGCCTCTCGTCCTCGCGCAGCCAGAACTTGACGATGGTCGGTTCGCTGTGTGCGTGGTCGGTGAACTCCGCGCCGGAGATCTCGGTTGCCGTGTGGTGCGTGTAGGAGGAGGTCTGGCCGGCGGAGAGGGATGCTGAGGCCGAGGGGGTTATGGCGACGGGTGTGGACGCCGTCGCGGAGAGGGTCGCGGAGCACCACCAATCCCTCCTCTCATCCGTGCCGTTCGACACGAGCCTCTTCGGTCCATAGTCCACGACGACCGGGTCCTCGCCCTCCCCATCCCGTCCCTCGAACTGGATCCTGATATCCGCGCGCTCGAACCTCCAGGCATGGTGGCTCCCTCCCCCTCCGCTTTGGAATTGGAATTTCAATCCGAGCAGACAGGCCGGGTCGTCGTGGAAGTAGCCGTACTGCACGCGGGTGACGTGGGCGAGGAGGGAGAGGTTCGAGAGGTCGCGGTGGGTGATTTTGAAGCGTTCGCGCGTGCTGGGGTTGGGGGCGTCGTAGTGCGGGAGGATGTGGTGGTCGTGCGTGAGGATTTTCTCGTCGATGTGGTGGGGGTTGAGGTGGAAGGTTGTTTGGCGGGGGGCGTAGGTTGAGGTTGGAGACGTCGATGGTGTTGTTGGGGATGGCATTGCTTTTGGCTGGATGGGTGAGGATTGGCTGGGTGGCTTGGTGAGTTGTTGTAGGGTTACGAGAGGCCGTTTTGAAATCAGGGAATAGAGCTAGTAAGACCGTGTCCGGTCTCAATGTTGGCATTCATCAAGTTGCGAGTACATACGTGAACATGCATTGGGAAGGCAAACGATGACAACATCGCCGCGAGATACATGTACATGCCCCGGCAGCTACATCCACTCGTCATGCGGATGTAGCCTTCCTGCTGGAGGATCCGATGGCGGTTTCTCTAGACGCTCGTCACTACATATTCAGGAAGAGTCGGCTCGGAAAGCTAAGGGACCCTCTCGGCGCCTGCATGAAGCCTGATGAGTGTGGAGTGAGAATTGGAATCCCACGGAATCTTCGGATGGGGTGCTCGTCATGTGTCTTTATTAGCTACTAAGCTATGCTGCTGTTCAGGCGCTCTTCGCCGATGTGTAGAGGTGTGTACTACTACCAAGTCTTCGGCCCAAACGTCTCTCCAGGTGCGACAGTCTTGCGAATGGCTGTGCCGAGATAATCCGTCGTTTCGAAGACGTTCACATTTCCCCACCATTGCGGAACTGTAGCGTTCGGCAGCGTGATGGCAAGGAAGATGATGATTGTGGAGATCAGGAGTCCACAATCGAGTGCTGCTGCTGTCAAGTAGTTGTAGTGAGACCACCACCCGAAGAACCGTCGTCGAATACCCCAGTTGAAGATTAATCCAATGATTGCCCACGAAGAGAAGGATAGAGGCGTGGCAGGTGGCAGCCAAGACATCGCTCCAAGCATGACTGGAGCGTGGAGCCAGCGTAGTCTCTTCGTTGGGAAGACCCTTAGGAGGACGTAGAAGGCGATCGGGAGTAGAGCTCCTAAAAGCCAGAACCAGTTGAATGAAACGTAGAGACTAGAACGGCCGAACATGCGGCGCGGACCGATCAGCCCCCAAACAATACTCGATGAATAAAAGGTCCGTCCATTCGGGCAAGTGAAGTGATTGACTTGGTCAGATGTGCACACGTTGGGGATAGTCGTCAAAGTCCAGTTCATCACTGCGATCTGGACGAAGCAGGCCCAGATAACTGCCGCCACCTGGCATGCGATTGTTATGCGAGGGGGCACTTTCATGTAATGTGCGAACTTGAGATCCTGGGTGAATGTCTGGGCTTGGCCAAGGACGATTGTGCTGTAGACCTTGAAGATCATCACGCCGATAGGCTTTCCCGGTATCATGAATCCAGCCAGGAAGGGAGAGATGACGTTCAAGGACAGCATGATGTTGGTGATGCCGAGGATCATGCTAATGGAAAGAACGTCAGAGTCATTAATGAAGCTGACGAGAAGGTGATTGAGCACTTACCAGCAAGGAATGACAAACACAAGAGCCAAAAAGATAGAGACGAAATATGCCCACCAAGGCAGCTGAGACGAGTAGCCTAGTACTGTTCCAAGGCCGACAGCGACGGTGCCGATGAAGAGGGCCAAATACCACCAGTCAGGAGCACTGAATAGCGTGTCAGTGAAGTCAATATGCAAAGACCTGGACACACTCACTCTTTATACTTCGACATCAAGCGCATGTGCACGTCTGGCTCTTGTTTCCGCGCAGTCCTAAACCTGTACCATACTTCCTTGCCGTGGAAGACGACCGTATGGACGATAGATGCTGTGAGAGATGCGAATGACAGGCCATAGTTGAGTGCAAAGGTTGGCGCGAGGAACAGAGGCGAGTAGTCCTTGTACTTGGTCTCAGAAAAGCTGTAGTTAGGCCCCATGATTTTCGTTACATTGTACTGGTTCTGAGTATTGTCAAACGTTGTGGACGTGTTGATTGGCAGGTAGTCGGTGAACAAAGCTCCTGAATAGCTGATTCCAATGGTGGTGATAATCATGAAGACGAAGAGCCCGACCAGCGTATTCAGATGCGAGAAGGTGGGAGACAGCAGTGGATCGTTCAGGTAAGACATGACATAGGTCCAGTCGAACGTTATCGGTATGAGCGAAAGTCCAGTGAAGCCACCGAATAGTTGGTTGAGAACCACGTTGTTTGGCCTGGCCCAAGTGACGAAGCTAAACACAGATAGTCCCTGGAAGATGACACCAGGAAACCAGTACCATATGAACGACGCGATTGAGATATATGCAAAGTAACGGTATCCAGATATACGCCAACCGTTGGTCTGCGCAGGGTCGGGTTTACGCTTGTCGTGCAGTGCGTAGAGGAGCGTCGTCATCGAAAAGTTGGCAGGCCAGATCAATGCTGCTGGCCAGACTAAGAAGCGCCTGAACATTCCAGAGATTGCGATTCCGATCAGTTGCGAGCTCAGCGTGAAGAGTAACTGGAATCCCCAGCCCAGATGAATATTGTACAGCGACTTGGCGTCCAGAGCAAGGAGAGCATCAGTCGCATAGGCATATCCATATGTCACATTGGCCATCAGAGTGACCACAGCATGTTCCTTGATAGTGAAAGGGCCAGGATTGAGAGACCAAGTTACACCGAAAGTTGTGAATTGTTTCGAGGGTATGATCCGCGCCCAAAGACATCCCACGGGGTAAACAAGTAGCATGATCACTACCGTTGGGATGGTGACAGCTGGACTTCTCATGCTGAGGAACATGTTGACGGCCGCAGAAATCGTTACAAATATGAAGCCGAGGACCCAGGCCCTGAGGGTATTGGCCATTTCTCCTCCATCTGTTGGACGAACGGCAGCTCTGACCGATTCATATGGCGAGTCTTCAGCGAACTTCTTGTCAACTTCGATAGCGGCTTCCACGCTGTTGCTTCTGGCGGCATGACGGATGGCATCAACTGTAGCGTCTGGGAGATTCGGGTCGAACTGGTGTGACTTCTCGATTCGCTTCGCATCGTCTACGGCGTGGGATTCGATGGTGGTGTCTGTCTTCTCATCTACCTGCTCGGTAACGACTTCCACTGGAGCGCCATGTATGACTTCCTCCTCATTGCGTGACCCAAAGGGTAGCTTCATCATATGCTGAAGTGCCGGAAAATCGCCTCAGCGTGACACTCTTGCGTTAGCAAAGCCAGCGACTGACCTACCTTTGAAGATGGAAGAATTGGTATGAGATATATCTGCCACCTTTATCCGCCACGTCGTATCGCATAGTAGCACATGGTAGCTCAGTTGACATCGTTAAGCGCGTCTTTGCGATACGACAGTTCGGCGATCAGTTACACTGGCGAACGACAGTGGTCCCGCGAAGTTATCCCTGGACAAAGTGGAGGGACTTGATAGGCCTGAAAGGACAGGTCAAGGTGTTGCTGGAAGAAGATTGGGACCAGGATCTACTAGTCGCGCGCTCCAATGCAAGACCACTCGGCTCATTCGATAGGCCAACCGCGTAGGCGATGGCCTGTTATTGTCCGGTCACTTGGAGGTACCAAACGGCTCGAGTGGCCTCTCAGAATGGACCTTGACATGGAAACGGGTATCATGCCTTTCACAGATTGATGTGATGTTGTGGTGTACATTATTGTTCGCGTAGGTAAGTCGGGCAAGCAGGCGAAGTGGCCTCAAGCTTTCGGCGGCGGAAATCGTTGCGGGGAAGCGGCGCCAAGACCTTCGGCAGGCCTTCCCGAAGCGCGGGATCACACGTGAAGAAGTCGTCGAGATGAATGTTCTCTGCCAGCGCATTTGATTGAACAACACCACCACATACAAACTGCCGACATGAAGAAATCCTCGTCACTGCGCCGTGTGCCGCGAAAAATCGGCCACGACGAGGATGAAGAAGAGGCGTCAGGTCCTCAGCAGCCTTCAGGTATGTGACAACAAAAGTGCAATACATACTCCATGGCTCTGACGCAAAGTCCCAGCTCTTGACAGGCGCTGACTGCGTGCGTGAAAATAGAGTCTGTTATCAAACGCCCCACTACGAAACCTCGCAAGTCGACCTCATTACGCCAGTCACTCGGACCATCAGCTGTTGAAGATGAAGAGGATTCAGAGGCTGCCGTAATCACACCGAAAAAGTCGAACGTCTCGCGAATAGCGGTCCAGCACAATGCATCAAAGCGATCTTCGTTATTAGCCTCACAGCTGCCGACACGACAATACGAAGACGACGAAGAACGGCCGAGTTACAGCGCAGCTTCACTGCAGGAACTTAAAGACAGCACACCCGCAACTCCACAAAATGTCAGTTCGGCTGGTGATACGGAGATAGAGAAAGTATCCTCTGGCACACAGGCACTAGACATATCGTCCAAGTTTGGTTCGTCACTGGCGCACTACCAGCAATCATCAGCGATACCGTCAGCCACAGAGATCGCAGAGAAAAAAGCACGCCGGGCACGACTCGCAAAAGAGCAACAAGCAGAAGAGTTCATATCGCTTGACCCTGACGATCCAGATCTGGATGACGATGACGATAATGTGATGAAGGATGAGCAAGGCAGACTTGTTCTCAAGCCAAAGGACAAATATGGTCAGCTGGAAAGTAGGCTTGTCGCCGACGATGAAGACATCATGGAGAACTTTGACGAATTTACGGAGGATGGAAGGATTGCGCTTGGTCGTAAAGCCGAGGCAGAGGCTGCGCGACGGAGGAAACAGGATATGGCTGCGCAGATTGCGGAAGCAGAAGGCGCCTCGGATGCAGAATCAGACGACAGCGAGCGAGAGCGCAACGAGGCTTTCGAGAATGCCCAGACCAAGCATGGCACGTATGTGCAAAACGCCACATCCTCCGATCCCACCGACTTAAGACCCAAAACGCCACCCATTATCACACCCTTGCCCACCCTCGATGGTGCGATTGAGCGCTTGCGTAAGCAACTTTCGGAAATGCAAAGCTCACGCATGCAGAAATTGCAGGCCATGGAGCATCTGCAGAGGGAAAAGATCCGGTTGGCAGAGGAAGAAGTCAGGATACAGCGCGCGCTCAAGGAGACGGCCGAGAAATTCGAGGCGCTCAGGAAGGAGAAGGGCATCGATGCGGAGAACAAGAAAGACGTGCCTGCCATTGAAGCTCCACCTGAGCCGCCGCTCAATGGCGATAGCAATGCGTCGAACAAGGATGAGAAGCCTGATGAAGACGAGGATGAAGAAATGGAAGATGAAGACGAAGAGGAAAGTGGTGGCGGCTTCGCTGGACTGGGTTTCGGTGGCTCAAGAACAGGTCTAGGTGCAGGATTCGGGCTTGGCTTCAAAGTAGCAGAGGATAGCGAAGGTAGCCGTAGCTGAAAAAGATTTTGTGCTGCTGAAAGCATTGGCTCAAACCCGTATCATCTCGGGGCTTCGTGCTCCAGACTCTCAAATTGTCTCGCCATGCCATGCCATTGTCACTGACGTGTTACACAAAGCCATCGAAGCCGGAGCATTCATGATTCGACGGGGAATCTCATAGTGTTTCTTTTTCCGCGCCGCTCTTTCGTCATCAGAAGTGGAGGTGTCGCCTGGAAGTTCTGCTATACATATACTCCATGCCTATCGTTTTTGAACACCTCGAGAATGATCTTTATGGCCCAGATGTATTTCAACTAAACCATAAATTTGGATGAAAAAGGAACGCGGTGCCTACATCTGAGAGGCTGGTCAGCGCCGAGTACACACAAGGCTTCACATCACATACCATGAATTATTAGGATGACTTCAAACAAAATATTTTGAAGGCAACGTCGTGGAAACGAATAATGCTCAGGCATTCTCGCATTGGTGATGTTGAGCGTACTGTATCTTAGCCACACCGTTGCCATCTTGAGCCCTCTCTCGCCATCTCAATCATCTCATATCCATCTTCAATCTATCCCTGCCATCACCAAGTATCCAACGCAGATATTTCGATTCGGTTTCGATGGGGTTGAGGCACCGGCCGGCCAATATGTCTTGATTTACTGCTCTTCTTTTCAGACTTTCGGCGCAGCTGAGCTCAGCATCGGGGGAGGTCGCCATCGAGCTGGCACAAGCTGTCGGATCAAGGCAGGATGCGGCAGACAACGCCATCGTCCCTCGTCATCAAGCCGGCGGTCATGATGGGAAGTATTGAGGCCATATCGACATCCCGAGGTCTGCGAATGAAGAGGTGAAGTCGAGGTGGGAGAGAAAGCCGCTAATATTAGTGGGGCGGGAAGTTGCGAGGGGAAGACAGCAGAGCTGATCTGACTGCGGCGTCGACTTGATATCCGCATCCACCAGAGGGAGAATGAACGATTAAGTCATTCGCTTGGCTCCTATGTTCGTGAATGATCAAGGCACATCGGTGCAGTCGGCCAACGAGACGAGAACTCGGCACCCTGAACTCCGCGTGACCAGCCCGCCCGAACTACTGCACCCGCACCTCAATATCAGACATTGACCGACGATTATGGTGGCGGAAAGGCATACACCACACCCCAAACACACCTCAACTTCGTGAGAGGAAATATCGGAGGATGGCAATGGCAGATACTCGATGCGCGGCCGACCCTCAGGCCGTCGCTGGCGCGATGACCAATATCGCCCACTCAACAAACGTCGACGAGGACGACAGCAGTTTATCTTCGACCGGAACTGATATCTTCGATCGAATATCCGACGGCTCAATTCACAAAGACAAGTGGCAACTCGATGTGAATGGTAAATGGCAGCGATATGGCTCCTCAGATTCCGGCCCCAGCACTGGCATTTCTTCAGTATGCTCATCTGTCGCAGCCGAAGAGCCTCCTAACGACAGGAACAAAATCAACACACCCTCGAAAAAGCGCCTGTCCGACGGAACATTGAAAACTTCGGCGACGAAACCGAACTCCCCTGCGACGGTGGCACCGATATTGCCTACTCAGACAGATATCTCCCCGACGATAGAGCCGCAACCACCTCAGAAAATCCCAAAGAAACGGGGACGACCACCGAAAGTGAGGCCTCCTGTGACTGAGACCGCCCCTACCACCACTGTACAATCTTCACCAAAGGTCGGACGGCCGGTCGGCAGGCCTCGGAAAGTACCTCTACCAGATATCAAATTTCGACCGCGCTCATCGATTCCATCTCGTCTGCCAGCAGATGTCTTCGCCAGTGAATGTATCGAAGCGGCCAACGCATCTCGGCTCGATCCCTACTCGTTGCATGCGGGTGAGCACAAACTTCTCATCGACCTGCTCATGTCGAAGGAAATCACAGTCTATCTCAATATACGAAATGCGATTCTCAGATTATGGCACCAAAACCCTCTCTGTAGCATCACAATGGAAGAGGCAGCGGGATGTGCCAAGGAAAGCCGCTTTTTCGGTCTTGCAGAGGTCGCATATCGATGGTTGACCCGGAACGGCTACATCAACTTTGGCTGCATCGAACATCCGAAAGATCCTTCAATACCGCAAAAGTTCAGTAAAGAAGCTAGACAACGGACAGTGGTGGTCATTGGTGCTGGTGTCTCCGGTCTTACGACCGCACGACAATTGGAAGGCCTCTTCAGACGACAGGCTGCCAAATGGGTCGGCATGGGTGAACGCCCTCCAAAGGTCATTGTACTCGAAGGGCGAAAACGTATCGGCGGTCGAGTGTATTCGAAGCCACTTCGAAGTCAAGTGAAAGACAGCCTACCTGACGACCTGCGCAACACCGCCGAGATGGGAGCAATGATTGTCACCGGCTTCGAGCATGGCAATCCGCTTGATACGATCATTCGCGGTCAACTTGGTCTGCGATATCATCTGATGAAGGATGCCCTGACAATCTATGACACCAACGGCAGGCCTATCGACGAGAAGAAAGACATGCTCAACACTGAGTTGTACACCGACATTTCGGACAGAGCAGGCGAATTCCGAGCGGAGCCTCAAAGGCAAGAGACACTGAAGGGTGACGAAGACTTGATCAACCGCTGCCGTGACCCTGCTCCTGATGGCTTTTCCGCCTTTCAACTCGAGCCCCTACCTTCAGCACACATCAAAGCACACAAGCCATCTGCCAGACGAGGGCGTCGGCGTAATGCACCACCAGGAACAGAAAAGCTCACTGGCAGAAGCCAAGTCATCGAAGGAAGCAGCGCAATGCACAGTGCCTCGCGTGCTGTGAAAGATATGGGCTGGGAAGTAAGAGAAGGCATCGCTCGAAATCAAAGCATTTCACTACAACGTGTCGCGAACGCTAGCGATTACCCAACGCTGGGGACTGTTATGGACGAGGCCATCATACAGTATCAAGATCTCATCAACTTGAACCCGGTCGACATGCGGCTTCTCAACTGGCACCATGCAAATCTCGAATACGCCAACGCGGCGCCTGTGTCGCAGCTGAGCCTCAGTGGCCACGACCAGGATACCGGCAATGAGTTCGAGGGTGCCCACTCAGAAATCGTTGGCGGATATACCCAAGTGCTGCGAGGTCTCATGAACCTCCCGACCAAGCTCGACGTTCGATTCAATCGAATTGTGGACAGCATTCACTACGATGACGGCAACCACGAGAGTCATGAAGCACTGCCAACCAAAATCGTTTGCACCGACGGAGAAGTAATCGAAGCTGATGAAGTGGTCATGACTGCGCCTTTGGGTGTTTTGAAATCCGGTGCCATTGACTTCGATCCGCCTTTACCAAGGTGGAAGCAAGGAGCTGTCGACCGCATGGGGTTTGGTCTGCTGAACAAGGTATGCTATATCGCGGAGATCGTTTATACTTATCTAACACTCTTTGCAGGTCATCCTCCTCTACGACAAGCCTTTCTGGGACGACGAACGAGACATGTTTGGTCTGCTCAACGAAGCTGAACAGAAAGCCAGCCTTGACCCGTCCGATTATGCGAGAAGAAGAGGTCGATTCTATCTCATCTGGAACTGCTCAAAAATCAGCGGAAGGCCAATGCTCATTGCACTGATGGCAGGGAACGCGGCACACGAGGCGGAATGGACGGATACCAACACACTCATGACTGAAGTCACGGATCGGCTACGAACCGTCTTTGGCCAGAACAGGGTACCTGCGCCGCTCGAAGTGATTGTGACGAGGTGGAGAAGAGATCCTTTTACCAGGGGCACATATTCATACGTTGGACCGGAGACTCGACCGGGCGACTACGACCTCATGGCGAAGTCTGTTGGCAGCCTGCACTTTGCAGGAGAGGCCACCTGTGGCACCCACCCTGCAACTGTTCATGGTGCGTTTCTGTCTGGATTACGCGCGGCTGCAGATGTCATGGACAGCATGGCCGGTGTGATCAAGCTTCCCAGTCCACTTGTTGGGCCTCCTCCGATCAAGCAGGAGATGATGGCGCATTTTGCACCTCCTCAGCAGCCGATCCTACACGCACCTCTCGATCAGCAGACAACAATGGCACTCAGTGCCAGTTTGACTCAGACTGCACAGGTAGATACCTACCCAGGTGGACCAATCATCAAGCAAGAGGAAGAGAACCTCCAACTCACCGACATTCCCGTAACAACCACCACCTATTGGGCCCCAGCCAAACCCTCCGGGCCTCCAGCCAAAAGCGTCTGCGCGACAGACCCCTCCTTCTGGGTGGCCCCCAGCTACGACTCCTCGGACCTCGACTACGAAGCCGCCGTCATCAGTGTAATCCTCACGCAAATCGGCGACCGGCCCGTCAAACCCACCCGCCCCGGCGTCAACCCCTTCCTTCTCTTCACCAAAGCCAAATGGGAAGAATGCAAAGCCTACTGCGCCAAAGAACTCTCCAACTCCGGCCGCGACATGATTCGGCAGACTATCGGGAAGTGGTGGAAGGCGGCGGACGACAAGGCCAAACAACCGTACCTTGTGCAGAGCCAGACGGCGCAAGAGCTTGCGGATCAGATCCGGAAGGACTGGGAGGAGAAAGTCGCGACGTGGGATAAAGAGGCGAAGAGGATCAGGGAGGAGTATGCGAGGGAACATCTGCCGCCGGCGTCGAAGAGTGTGGGTGGTGGGAGTGCTGGAGGGAGTGGGAATGGGGTGAGCAGGAGGAAGACGAACGTGAGTAACTGTGTGGTTTTGGATCATCTTTAAGGGTGGGAGTTTATGGTTTCTGGTCGGCGTCGTACAAGGGGGAGAGGCATGCATGTTTGCTGGCATTTTTATCTTGGGGTTCACAGATGCGTCGTTTGCATGTAGATATTTTCTGGCATTGCAAGCGGGCATTTTATCTTATACGACAGCAATGAACGAGGAGAAACTTTGGAATGAGATATCGGCTCCTCGCCATGTGGTTTGCAAGGTGGCTATGAGTTATGCTTGATTGATTGCCCAACTATTCTCCATCTACAAGAAACACCAATATGCTGGTCTGGAGAAAAAGACTCGATCGCAATGATGGGTATTCAACTCCATTCCTCCCTTTCTCTTCTCTCTAGCTATATGCATGACCCTGGACTCTACTTCTTCTTGCCCTCAGACCTGCGCACAATATCTGCGAACTCCTTGCCTTTGCGGGTGGGATTGCGCGACTTGATTACAACAACGGGTTCGATCGGTATTCGGGGACTTCGCCGTTGGCGCCATTCTTGACTTCGTTGTCGCCTTCGACGCCGTTGGTCATGTCGTCTTCGTTTTCGGCGAGCCATTTCTCGGCTTCGAGGGCGGCCATGCAGCCAGAGCCTGGAGAGGAGAATGTTAGCATATGTACAGATTTTGCATGAGTTGGTAGTGGGGTAGACTTACCTGCTGAAGTAACGGCCTGGCGGTACTTCTTATCCTGCACATCACCAGCTGCGAAGATACCCGGGACATTCGTCTCGGTCGTGCCAGGCGTGGTGATGAGGTATCCATCCTCGTCCATCTTGAGCTGGCCCTTGAAGAGGTGCGTCGCAGGCTCGTGACCGACAGCGTAGAAAAGACCATTCGCTGGAATTTCCTCCTGCTCGCCCGTCTTGTTGTTCTTGATGACCATGCTCTTCATGAGACCTCTCGGTCCCTCGTCACCCTTGATCTCCACACCCTGCGTGTTCCACTTGATCTCCACCTTGGGGTGGTTCTGCAGTCTCCTCGCGTTGGTCTTGCTGGCGCGCAGTTCGCCTCTTCGTACGAGGACGGTGACTTTGCTGGCTTTCTTGGTGAGGTAGAGGGATTCTTCGACGGCACTGTCGCCGCCTCCGATCACCACGAGTGGCTTCTCTCTGAAGATGGGGAGGGATCCGTCACAGACGGCGCAGGCACTGACTCCGTTGCCCCAGTACTTTTCCTCGCCTGGCAGGTCCAATCTCCTCGCCTTGGCTCCCGTCGCGAGGATGATGCTGTCCGCGGTGTGTGTCTCCTCCTCGAGGTTCTCGTCATCGCCCATAGGGTTCAACCAGTACTTGAACGGCCTCGAGCTGAAATCCACCTTACCCACAGTCTGGCTCACAATCGTCGCCCCACACTCCTCGCTCTGTGCGCGCATCTGATCCATGAGCGTGGCGCCCTTGATCATCTTGAACCCAGGGAAGTTCTCCACCTCATCGGTCGTCGTGAGCTGGCCACCTGCCGCGATGCCCAGCGCGAGGAAACCCTCGTACATGACAGGCTTGAGGTCGGCGCGTGCGGCGTAGATGGCGGCCGTGTGGCCAGCAGGCCCGGAGCCTATTATGACCAGCTTGTTATGCATGTTGCGCGTCTGGTTGAGGGTAGGAGACGAGGAGGCCAATTCGGCCGACTGTGCAGGACGGTAGAAAGCTCCGGCGGCGGCGAGGGGTACGGTGATGCTCGAACGGAGGGGTTTGAAGCCTGTTCGGCGAAAGGCGTTGGCGAACACTTTGGCGGATATTTGTATGGGAGGTGTTTGTTATTGTAGAAGAGAAGTTTCAAGTGTTTTCGATGGCGACGAGAAAGATGTACGTCACGCGGTTATCTGATCAGACCATGCTCGAAGGGTGGGCTGCTCGCTCGCTGGCTCGGCGGGTGGATTAGTTGTTTGGGTTAGTGCACCGTCAAGGGCGAATGCGCCGCGAGTGGGTATTTCGGTGCAGCGATGGCGGCGAGGTCAGTTTGTCAGAGTCAGTGTGTTCTCGAACCTCGGGCTAATGAATTTGGTTGGACATTGATGAGGCTGCTTTGAAATCCCGGCTGGAATTCTAGACCCCTCCCCCTCTGTCTCCCTTCTGCCGTGCCCCCTTCGGTATCGATTTACGAAGGTTTCTCTAGCGTGCAGTACTCAGGCACGACATGTACCTGCTTCGTCAAAGATTCCATCTAACCGTCTTGCATTCCTTTCATCAAAACTCTCTGAGGCTTTGAGGCGGCCACGTGCACTTCTTTGAGATCTTTATCTTGAGCGTCGTACAAGATCGTCATGGAACCTGGGCTGTGGGTGTCGAGCCCGCGGAATCGCCGACGTTATCCTAAAAGCGTGTGAAACAGCGAGTAGACGACACCCGAGCTGTCTTGCCGCATTCGTGGCATTCTGTTGCTATCCCCCGATTCTTGTGGTGCTCTGATGCCGATATTGCGAAACCGTCAAACCTGGAAGAGATGGACTTTAATGTTGACCCGTCGGCTACGTCTGGCCGCGATGGATGGGCTCGCTGGTTCTTGAAAGTTCATGATACGACTTGTTACCGAAGGTGGCGCCAGAAGCAATCGCCCTCGTGGTTGTGTTCAAGGTGGAACGCATGGAGTCGCCATGCTTTCGACGTCTGTGAACCGACTGTGGATCGATCGTGCCTTGGACTGCGTTGAAAGCTCGCGAGGGATACAGAATTGGACCAGAAAGAGAAGGGCATGCTTTATCAAGAGCAGGTCGGTGGACGTCTTCAGATAGCTGAAGTCGACGGTGGTAGTCACGGCTGTGGCAGATCTTTCTGGCCAAGCCGCAGGCCAGCATTCGAATAGTACGCCGTGCCGTCCTCCTGAAGCACCTTCTCAGCAGTCACTGAGACGTTGCCTGTGTTATGCTGTCGTTGGTTCAACTCCAACTTGAGTCGATCTCGGTGCCGCCTCTTGATGCTTCGAAGTGACGCTGGTATCCGACGACCGCAATCGATTTTCAAGTTTTCCATGGCCGCCTCCATCTTGCTCTGGACCCTCTGGTCGTCATCCCGAATGGCGTGGCTCGCCTCAGTGTTGATGGAATTAAGATGCTGCTTCAGGTGGTCCACTTCCGCCTTGGCTCTGGTATCAGTGTCATCAAGCGGAGCGTTCAACCTCATATCCTGCAGACGCTGCTGAGCGAGAGCGAGCTGGCGTCGTTGGATGTTGCGGCCGAGTCGCTGTTGCGATCTCTCAAGTTGTGTCACGGCATGACTGGTTGCATCCGTTCCTGAGTCTCTAGTCCTTGCATCGATGTGCAATGGGTGGTGGGTGTTGAGATTGCGACGAGCCGCCTCGTTCAGAGGCACGAGGACCGACCTCATGATATGCTCTCGGCGGTGCTGTCGAGTTGGATGAAGTTCGAAAAACTCCAGGCCATGGATCGAGGTTGATCTGCGCACGAGTACAAGAAGTGCTCGCGTCTCCACCTGTGAATGGTGAGCCGTCATCTGCATTCACGAGTGAAGGAGGGCGAGGGGTCTCATGTTCACCGCCCGCCGGCAGGCAGAATGAACCCTTATAAGCCCAAAGAATTACCCCTCCCCCAATTAGAGCAATAATCCTACGATCCGGTACGGGTTGGTCTCGGCATGAATGGTCTAGTGGTAATAACCCTGACCCACCCACGCGCCAACCATGAGTTCGACTCTCGGAAATGACGGGATTTTCTCTTCCCTTGAACGTGCGAATGCTGAAAATCTTAATGTGTCCCTGGGTTGTTCCCTCTCAGGTTGGAAAAAAGGGCCGGATTGTGCCAAGACAACCACACTATCCACGTTAGGTGTTTCTTTTTGTCGTTTTCCTAGGGTTTGTGAGTTCGAGTCAGGGTGTGGGTTGGTATTTTTGTAGCCGTGACTTCGATCGAATCAGGGTGGAATCCAGTCTTTGGTCGTGAGTTCGAGTCTGGGCAGCGACTTTCTTTTTCGGCTTTTGATTCAAATTGTGTCGAACGTAACCTCTGCGATTCGAGCCATCTTTTTGTTAGAGCAGGCGCATACACACACCCTACAGAAGTATCACCATCAACACATCTTTTGAAGTTAGTGGTCAATCATACTACCGTCATACGCGGTCCCTAAAAACTGCTAGTATGGCCCTTTGTCGCGAATCGCGAACGGCAAACAGGCCGTCGGAGATACAAATCTTGTCGTTTTCTTCGTCACCATAAATGCAGCTTCATCGCATCAACTGGCGGGCCGTTCCGTTCCAAGCACGATGTGGTATTGACGCATCCAATAGAGCCTGCAGTGCTTTTGACATTGAACACCAGAACAATTTGCATTTTAGCTTGAATGCCGACCGATGGAGAATCCTTCAGGAGGCGCATTTGATAGTTCCCTAGGCTAGTATAATATTGCCACCACAGCATGCAGCTTTGCATGCAAGTATGATCTCCTTATGGTCGATGATCTGAGTGCCCGTTGGAGAAGTCGACGAATCCAAGCAGATCGCGCCAAGGAGATGGTGGTACGAGAGTTCAAGCCAAGCACATGGACATTTCGAGGAATGCGCGAAGTGTGTCAATTGTCTTTTGCAGGCGAAATATGCAGGCCAGATAAGTTAAAAATCGAATTGTCTGCAGTGTCGACATCCACATGGAGGAGAAGAAGTAGCAAACGATAGAAGGCTCTTTGCATCTCGCGTCCGGGACGATTAGGAGCTCGAACGGCCACCGCCATCAATTCGCATTCGATATTGAAACACAAATGATCTAGCTAGAAATGTTGAGTTTTGTCCCAAGATCTACTAAGGCATGTTGTAGAGACATGCTTGCAGTAACAGTAAGGTGATGTGAACGTGAAAGACGAAGTGACGTCTGGAATTGGCTTCGACTGGGTCCGGAAAAAGGTTTTCGCCCCTTGCCCAGCCACGTGCTAAAGGACACATGCAAGCACTGCAAGCATGCTCAAGACATCTTAGATAAGGCTTGACCCGTTCTCACTTCGAATCTCACCTGTACTCGCCACCCTGATGCCAGGATGCCTCGAATACTTTGGCCACGAAGGCGTTTGTCACGCGGCAGGCAAATGCAACCTCTCCCACGCTCTGCATGCATGGACCACAACGACTCCGCACTCGCCGCTAAGATACTTACCCGAGATGCAGCAGGGCGTGGCGAAGACCGACAGTGAGGGATGTGAGAAAGATGACATTGGCTGGCCATGGTGGGAGTCGTGACACCAGACCAGATGCACCGAGGACACCTCCAGATGGCTCTTTCTGGATGTTGTAGAGAAAGATGGGACAAACACGTCTCCATGTTCTCGAAGTGAGGAAGTTGTACAGTTGCACCGGCGGGCAACAAGCGTAAAGTTAAACCTGCACCTCTCATAAACGGCCCTGCGTCCTCTTCA
The DNA here is from genome assembly GCF_010093935.1 of Zasmidium cellare ATCC 36951. Classification (NCBI taxonomy): domain Eukaryota; kingdom Fungi; phylum Ascomycota; class Dothideomycetes; order Mycosphaerellales; family Mycosphaerellaceae; genus Zasmidium; species Zasmidium cellare. Next base: position 227,140 of record NW_022986972.1, read on the forward strand.
CGTTCGCATCTTCTTTCCCACGCCGTCCTTATCGCTTCAGCTGACAGCGACCGCCAGTTTTCACCCAATTGAGTCACCTCACGGTACTTCATGGAGTTCGTGGCCGACTTCTTCTGCCTCCTACTTAAATCTATTCTTTGATATGCTGGGGAGAGAATCTCGCTGCGCATATCAAAACATCACTACGACGAGCCATTGAGATACTGGCGACGACAGGCATCATGTCTGAACCAATTACCACCTCTCAAACGGCCGACAGCGCCACCCTGGCGCTGCTTGGAAAGAAGCAGGTCTTGAAACGACGCTTCTCCTTCTTCTCCATGTTCGGTTTCGCGGTCTGCGAGCTGATCACATGGGAGACAGTCCTAGCACTGTTCGCCCAAGCATTGAACAACGGTGGTCCAGCTGGAGCGGTATACGGCTTCATCATTGCCTGGCTCTCCACGATGTCAGTATATACTGTCATTTCCGAGCTTGCATCGCTTGCACCGATTGCTGGAGGTAAGCAAACACATCTAGCCGTGCACGTCGTCTTTCTTAATTTACAATAGGCCAATACTACTGGGTGTATATGCTGGCGCCTCCAAAATACAAGAGAATATCCAGCTACATCGTGGGCTGGCTCACGAGCTTGGCCTGGATAGCTACTGTAGCCACAGAAACATTGTTCGCGGGGACGATGATACAAGGCGCCCTCACTCTAGACTACCCAGGTTATGACGGCAAACTATGGCATGGCACTTTGTTGACATGGGCCGTAATGTTGGGCTGCATCTTTATCAATGTTGTGATCCCCAATTGGCTCCCACGATTTGAGGTCTTCATCCTGGTCTTCCATCTCGCCGGATTTATCGCCATCTTGGTGACGCTATGGGTCATGACGCCCTCCTACAGCCCATCGCACCTCGTCTGGGCCACCGCATTGAACGAAGGTGGTTGGCCCGCGCAAGGACTATCCTACTGCGTCGGCTTTCTTGGGAATGTAGCTACGTTCGTCGGTGCCGATGCCAGTGTCCACCTTGCCGAAGAAGTCTCCAACGCAGCAGTCAACATCCCCAGAGCCATCATGGGTGCCATGCTGATCAATGGCTCTGTGGGCTTCATCATGATTGTCACAATCTTGTACTGCATCGGCGATATCGAAACTGTCTTGGACACCGCTACTGGATTCCCATTCATCCAGATCTTCTACGACAGCGTTCGAAACATTGCCGGAGCGACTGTGATGCTGGCTGTAGTGATCGCCTTGACTTGGGCCTGTGCCACCGGCATCACCACTACAGCATCGAGAATGACCTGGTCCTTTGCACGAGATCGCGGCTTACCCTTCTCGAAATACCTTGGCAGAGTGTCGCCCCGAACGAAGGTCCCTGTAATTGCTGTGCTGACTGTCACGGCAATTGCGGCGCTCCTCACTCTCATCTACATCGGCTCAGCGACCGCCTTCAACGACGTAGTCTCCCTGACCATCACTGGCTTCTATGGCTCGTACTTCCTCCCAGCAGCCTTGCTCCTTTACCACCGCATCAAGGGCAATGTCCTCCCTCACGGAACCGAGATCGATACATTGCCCGCCGAATCCCAAGCAGGCCACGACAAGAAGCCCATCAACACCGAGCAGACATCTCAAAGCGACTCAGAAGAGGTCGTCAACGCACGCCTCGTGTGGGGTCCCTGGCGAGTTCCTGGCATTCTCGGTATTATCAACAATGCCTACGCCTGCGTGTACATGATCTTCGTGATCTTTTGGTCGGTCTGGCCTCCGGACTATCATGTCACTGCTTCAACCATGAACTATTCGATCGTCGTGACTGCAGGTGTCATGATATTGAGCGGTATTTGGTACTGTATCGGTGGAAAGAAGCAGTACAAGGGACCTCTTATCGACGACGAGGTCGCTGCTGTGATGAGGGTTGGCTCGGTCGTTGCAGTGCAGTAGATAGAACACTCAAGAGCTACCAGCCATCAATGTCATCAAACTGGCTTAGTGCTGCAAAATTCATCCCACGTTCTGAAATTTACTTACCCCCTGAAACTCACTTGAATCCGCATGCGGTACGTGTTCGACAACGATCACTTTTCTTGGTTTGTCACCCACCACCGCCCTCTTGGACTTCGTGTACATACTACCACCCCACCATGCCGTCGTCGCGCCTGTCACTCGTTCTCCGCCTTGTCGTCGCCTTCTACACTTGCCTGGCCGCCGCGGCGCAAACGCAAGAACCGCTCATCGCGCAACCAGGTTACAAAGTCGGCCAGCCAATTCCAGTGTCTTGCCTCAACCGAACAATGTACGTTACATCCTCAACCGAAGCAAGGGGTCAATGGCAAGACTAACGCACGAGGCTTGGGCAGTGACACCGGCGAACACATTACCGACGAGTCGGGACAGCTCTCCTACGTGCCCGCTTTCACATGCAATGAGACCGGACGACCGCTCGAGCTTTACTTCGGCATCGAAAAGGAAATCAACTGCACCATCGACTTCATCGACGACCCGTTCTTCCACCTCCTCGAATTCTACGTCCACAACGATGCGCCTTTGACCTGCCGAATACCCACGAAGCCCCTCCCGCCTGCGGTGCTGAAAGATGAGTTTGAAAAGGGCTCGCAAGATTTGACGGAGGGACAGGGCAGTCTGAGTGATGTGTATACGCCGCTGATTGTTGCGTTGACGGGGACGCTGCAGTTGAGCCATTTACATGTCAGCACGAGTCTGAATGTGCTCGTGCATGCGGTGCCGAAGTCTGTGGCTCCTGGGACGATTGCGGCGGCGACGGCGTATTCGATCAGCAGGGAGCCACCGAGCAGGATTGTCATTGGCGATCCGTTGCCTTTGAGGTTCAGTGTGAGGTGGTATCCCAACACCGCGCTGCCTTCAGGCTGGACGGGCATTGGCGGGCATTTGACGTTCAGTACGTTTGTGTACTGCGCTTTGTCTGCGCTTGCGTCTGCTGCGATTTGCGTCACGTATTTCAGAGGTGTGGAATTGCCGAGGAGGCTAAGGAGCCATGGCAAGGATAGGTTGGGAGGCATTGAACGAGGTGGATTGGGTGCTGGCGGGCTTGGAGGCTATGGAATACCCAATGGTTACGGATATGGCAAACGTGATTAGCGAGGCGTTATATGGCGTTTGTTCAGTTGCTCGTTGAAGCGATGATACCAATGGTATGGATCTCGTCACCCGCTGGGACGTGCCTGCCCAATGATCATAAGGTAGTTGCCAATGCTGCACCACACCAGCTCGAGATATCGCACGACTTCCAGCCCACGCTCCGACATCGTCTTTCAATCAGGCAACCACCACAACCACATCACATTACGATTCGAATGCGAGCCTACCACCACAAATGCTGGCACCCTGAAACATAAATCCGCAAACTGCTTCGAATTGCAGTCAAGCATGCCAGCCCTGGTCGAGGAAGGCACGCTCACCAAGAGCGGGTTGCTGTACGAGGGCAATTTCCACGGATGGCGTGTCAAGGTCAATGCAATACTCAAGATGCACGACTTGGACCGCGTGGTATCTGATCCCTTGCACTATGCCCGCAACGCATCCAAGGAACACAAAGCCGTCGAAATCATAACCAACCATGTCAGCCCGGCATTGTTCAAGCGAGTGCCCGTGGAGAAGCGAAGATGCCCACGCCTCCTCTGGAGGAGCCTCAAAACGCTGGCCAAGCCGTTTCGACTGCTTGACCTTCCCGATGAGGTTCGAAATCGGACCTGCGGCTTTGCTGTTGAGGATCATACACAGTACGGCCAACAACCACCACCATTTGCAAGGTGCAGTCGTAAGCTGCGCGACGAGGTTAGACCGCTCTGGGTGTCATACAACTACTTCCATCTGTCTTTCGACGAAGATGCGCTGCTCGACTACGAAACTTTCGAGACACACGCCAGAACTTGGTTTCGGGAGTTCGGAGCTCAGAACGTCAAGTTTCTTCGTCATCTGAAGGTTTCTTTCGAAGGGACTGCGCCCAATGGCTCGCCCTTTTCAGGCAGCCTGAACTTCACGTACTCGAGTCGCTCGGGCTTCAAGGTGTCGACCGCTCAGTCACCTTTTGTTGGCGGCGGAAACAAATGGACGGATCGTTTCAGATGGGACGTGTTTGTTGCGGATATTCGTGAACCAATGCGAGGTGTGGAGGCTGATCGCAAGATGCTTGGACTTCAAGGCGAGAGTATTCTGCTGTCTCTCACATCAAGATCGATTGTTTGGGTCGAAGAATGGCGGGCCTTGCTGAGGGCTTATGAGTTGGACGGGCTTTACTAAGTGAGACGATTGCTCGTACTGAGCGTCTGTTGAGAGAGTCACGTTTTTTGATGGATCAGTCACATCGAGGATGTGTATCTAGCTATGACCTTGTCATCGTTGACATCAAACTATGTGCATCTGTGGTATTCTACAAGCATTCCCCAACACCTCACAACTTCTCCCCCTGACTCCCGATCTCAACAACCTGATCACTCCCCTGATACGGCGGCAGATCAAATCCATACTTCTCCGCAATCTCCCTACTCACAAACCTCCCACCGACAAAATGCCTCCCCTTGAACCACTTCACCAACGGCTTCGGCGCCGTCAGACTAATCAACGCAGTAGGCTGATACCCAACCCCCGGCCCCTCCTTCGGCGGTCCATCCTCAATATTCCACGAACTCGGCGCATCCACCGCCAGCACAGGAACCTTACTCTCCGCCAGAGCTTTAATAACCGCAGGAAACGGCTCCCTCACCTCTCCCGAGAACGAGAATCCGAAAATCGCATCAACGACATAGTCCGACTTGCCCATCGCGGAGAGGAAGTCATCCGTAAAGGGGACTTTGAGCTGTTCGAGTTGCGTTCGAAGGCGTTGATACAGTTCGCTTTTGCCTTGCTTGGGGAAGTACATGGTGGGTCTGTAGCCGAAGTGGTGCAGGTGGCGGGCGGCGACGAGGCCGTCGCCGCCGTTGTTGCCGGGGCCGCAGGCTATGAGGACGTTGGGGGTTTTGGTTGGTGGGGAGAGGGTGTATAGTGCCTGGGAGACGGCCTGTTGAATGTCAGCTTGAGGGGTCCTAAATCACGGTGACAAGGGACTTACTAAACCTGCTAATTCCATTAATTGGTCGATTGAGAATGCGCCAGAGGACATGAGTTCTTCGTCCAGAGCAGCGGCCGCTTTGGGGCCAAGGGTGCGAAGACCTGCCATTGTGTGTTGTTTGATCTGCAGTCGTATGATCTGAGATGCTGGAACTTATGGACTACGATGATGGACAGGAGCGTCGTTGCTTGATACGAAGATGTTACGATTGGTGTGGAATTTAGGAATTGGCATGTGATGGCGAAGGAGAGGAAGAGGAAGGAGCCTTTGAGCTTACATCCCAATGACGTTAGTTGATCCTTTCTTGGTTTAGCGTACTGAAACAAACGATGACTGAATGTTGAGAAAAAGGAGGACAATGGACGGACAGGCGCAAAATCTTCATGGCTACTACAATTGCAGGCAGACGGGAAGCTAGACGAATGACTAAAATCGGCCACTCTCCCGTCTGCGCTCGTCCTTGAGCAGACTTCCACGGTCGTTCGGCGTACTCATTCTCTTCAAAGGAGTTCCACCGCGTCTATCAACGCTTTCCCGTCCTGCTTTGAGTTTGTTGGTGCTAACAGCCTTCCTCAGCGGGCTTGCAGCGTGACTATACACGCCCATGCTTCCTCCGTCGCCTTTCATAGGGCTGCGTTGTCGGAGTTGTTCGTGATGCGGTTTGAGAGGTGATGAGAAGTCGGCAACACCAGTGCTCGGGCGAGAGTATGACTGCGTCTGGGCGTTGACGTAGCCATTTGTCGGAGTCTCCAAGGTTGGCGTGCTCAAGTCCATTCCGTAGCCGGAGGTTCTCCTCGACACTGATGGCTGGGCTGACAAGTTGTCTGGGTCGTATTGGCTAGCGTAATTTGTGTTCGGATTGGTCCTGAACCCTCGCTTGACGATCGTTGTAGGCGTGTAAATGTCGACCTCACGGGTCTTGGTGCCCTGAGGCGAAGTAGCGCTTTCGCGAGTTTGGATGCCAACGTCGCGAACCGGGCGGTTGAGGAATGGATGGACGAACTTCGTGTCGTATTCGTTCATTACCTCCCCATGAACAAGAGCTTTGTCTTTCGACTGTTGACTGAATGAGGTTTTGAGGAATCCGAGCTGTAATGACAGGAGCGCGCTGAATGCAACGGCAGTCATGATGGTGACGGACGGTCGCGGATCCAGAGTCGCTGGCGGAAGCAGCAGATAGTAGATCACCAGGTGGCCGGGCGAGAAGATCGTAAAGAGAGACAGATTGAAAGGCTTGGGGTCCCAAATGCTGATTTCCCAAACTGCGGCAGGTTAGCATAGGTTTGCGATGTGCCGGCCCAATGGTGAAGTCAAAAGAAATGCAATCAAGTTGAATGAATAGCATGCGTAGCTTCTGAAGGTGCCCGAGATGACGTCGAATAGCATGTACTTACCCTCACGCTCCGCATCGGGGTATGCACGAGAAGTGGCCGCATTCGAGATGATGCTTTGCATATACCGCAGAGGCGAAGAGGATGCTGGAGAGCTGTCTACTCGCACGCGATGTGCTGATGGTGTCTCCGGTGGCAGGTCCACTGGCTGCTCGAACATGCGGTAGTGACGCTTGCGGAAGAAAGTGTACAGTGTGTTGACCAAGCATGAGAATGTCAGGAAGTGTACAAGGAATGCGCACTGTAGTATCATCAGCCATCTTCTCTACATCTTCTTATATTCTCCAAGAGATAACACACCATCCATGCGAACCATCCACTCCCTTTGCCGCCATCATCTCCAAACACATCGTCCGACCCAGAGTATGGTTTGCTTGCTCCTCTTGCCAAAATGAAGACGCTATTGAGGCCAATACCGATCGGCGTAGCCCAGACCTTCAGCCACTCATCATATGCATCGTCATTCAGCTCTTCCGCGATCCACAGGAGGAGGTCGTATGGGTCGAGGTAGGCTTTGATGCGGTCGATGAGCGGCGCGCGTCGCACAAGTCGCGGCATGTTGGGTGTAGTGTTGATCACCGCAGGGAAGTCCGAAGAGAATCGAGCTGTATTTCTACAGCCCGAATGTCCATCGCGCAAGTCACCAGAACGTGCTGCGAAAGTGATGCGATTGGGAAAGAAAGAAGTGAATGTTCAGGGTGGATATTTATTGATTTTGACGCTAGCGACAAGCTCGCGATATTGACGCTCAACGTAGTTATAATGTACACTAGCCTATCTTCAGGCATCACCGCACCTCCTTGTTGACCTCTCAACTTTACCTCCTACCAGCGTCCTCCGTAGCACGAAGCAGCTCTTCGAATCTCTGTCTGAGTCTGTCCCTGGCGATCTCAAGCTCACCTGTGTTGTCAAATATCGGATGCGCTCGTGCCTGTACATCCGCAGCCAAGTCGGCGATGGTCATGCCGTTGGCGACGATGTTGCTGCCGATAGGGTCGGGGTCGAAGAGACGCTGGCGGCAGGCTGGACAAGAATTCACTCGTGGCTGTGAGAGCCACGTGGTGATGCAGTCTCGGCAATAGACGTGACTCGTGTGGCAAGGGAGTTGGACGAGAGCGTTAGCGGGCTGTTGCTGGGTGCAGATGGGGCACTCGCCTCCTTCCGTGACCGGCAACATACCGCTGGCGAGGAACTCGGCGCGGGTAGGCATTGCTAGGTCAGTCCTCCGGGGACTGTGTGGGTGCTGAGCTGGGTGAGTTCTTCGGGGTAATGTGCCAAGGACAGTGCGAGCTAATGTTCTTGAAACTATAGAGACTACCTGAGAGGTACCAGACACCATCTTAAATACCATCTCCACTGGTGCCAGGTCGACAATGGCATTGACTGCCCATCAAGCCGCTTTGACCGCAGCACAAAGGTCAAGATACTCGACAAGGACCTTTGTTCGAACGTAACAATGCTATTGCTTGAATCAAAGACTGGAATCTGTTGTCAGGCTGTTCAACCCTACTTTGAATATTGCCCTCATTCATCTCCATTCAGGACCGACCCATGGGCTAACGAACTGTCTTTCTAGCTATTCTTCATGTATCTTTCGATCTTGTTCAAGCTGGACTTCCACACTAAGCTAGACGTCCACAACATAGCGTCCAAGCGTGAAGGTCCTCTTGAACCAAGGCAATTCCAAGTCCAGAGAAAAGACATTTTGTTCCCTCCCACCCACGACTTGCAGCCTTACCTTCATGATGCTGAACCCTTGGTTACAGGCTGAAGCGTCAGGCATTGTCTTGTCCATCCTCCTCGTTATTTCTGCCTTTCGCGAACGCTTGCGACACAACAAAGTAATGTTGTTCTTCCTCATTCGGACTCGACATCAGCCAGGTAAGCTCGTTTCTCCCAATCCTGGTCCAAAAGCTCGCCATCACCTGAATTCGAGCCATGGGCGGCCGGGGCAGCCAAGTCACTAGCGGCGCCTTCCTCTTCTTGCTCATCATCGCCGGATGTAGAACGTGGCGGGCTTCTCGATCGTTCCTCCTCCGTAGCCAGCAGCTGCTCACGCAAATCGCCAGAATCAATACGCAGTTGACGACGACGCCTCTGCACTTCATGACTTAACGACGAAGACTCGCGATCCGTATCGTCGTTCTCATCGTCGTCATCTAAGAGGTCCTCACCGTCTCTGTTTGCTTCGACCCTCGCCAACAGCTCGCGATCTAGACGATCATGATCGACGCCAGGACCAAAACATCTCTCTCGCATTCCACGGATTTCGGCCAATATGTCCTCGCGCAACGCTTGGTTAGACTCATCATCTTCCCCCGCCGTGTTTTACTGCCCTGGATTTCCTTGACCTTCTCCACCTGCATCGTCGGCTTCATCTGGCTCATCGCCTTCCTCCTCCTCGTCACCAGCATAGTATCCGCCAGCGAGACTCCCATTGTCATCCTCATCCTCGTCCTCGTATTCCCAAATGTCCTCGTCCTCCATATCTACCACCTCATCCTCATCCTCGTCCTCATCAACAATCTCCCCATCCTCTTCATTCTCCGAAACCAACTCCTCAGGAGGCAAGTCGAAAAGAGCTGTCCTACAGTGAGGGCAAGTATTAACTCCACGTTGCTGCAGCCACTGCACGGCACATGGTTGGCAGTAGATGTGGGTTTCGTGGCATGGGAGGCGGATGAGGTTGACGGGCGGGTCCTCGTCGCAAATTGGGCAGTGGACGCCTTCGGCTGGGTTGGAGACTGGTTGCAGGCCGGTGTCGAGGAACTCGTCGCGAGTTGGCATGGTGAGGGGCTTGGTGAAGGGCGCTTCAGGGGTGAGCAGGAGGAGGGTGTTTTGCGTAAGGTAAACGCAAGGACAAAGCAGAAAATGCTCTGGAGGCGTGCAATTCCGAGAAGGTATGAAAATATGTCGTACCTTCAAGACGGTCCTCAAGACAGCATGTCTGAAGTCTTTGTGAAGACGCCGTGTCTCGCACAGAAAGTCTCAATTCACTTGCCGTGGCATTCACTCGAGCAGCCATTCACTCAATCCGAGCGGCATTCGACACGACTTCGTGAAGAAACTGGAAACATCGAAAGACTCTGGTTTGCAATGAAGTGAGCTATCCCCAGTCGACCGTACCTACTGCGAAAACCGGAAGTCCAACCTCTTGTTCCCCTGGTCCTTCGTGTTCTCAATATAATCCTTCTTCTGCTCAGGAGTCATAGCGTCCCAGGCCTCCTCTCTCTTCTTATTTCGCCACATATAGTACGCTTTCGTCGCCGGGTACAACAGAATCGCAAGAATATTGAGCCCGATCAGAATGCTGTTGCCGCGGTGGTACACTGGCGCATCGCTGGACCGGTAGATATTCGCAGAGCAAACATTACCGACTTGGACCATCATGTTATAACAAGCGGCCGATACTGATCTTGTGCGAACAGATCCCGAGTTGCGTGATGCCCATGCCACGACGATTGCATGGCAGTATGGGTACGAGAGGAGGACGGAGATGACTGCGTATGTTCCCCATTGGTTCTCCATAGTTCCCGACCAGAAGCGCAAAACGAGCAGACAGGGCAACGCCCAGATATTCTGTAGCATGGCGATGAAAGAGCGTTCGTTAACACGTTCGCTGAGCCACGTAAGGCCAATGAGGGTAACGATACTGGCCGCGGTCGAGGGTATCGTAAGGAGGTTCGTGTTCAACGTGCCGAATCCGAGATTCCGCAGTGACAGAGTCAGATACGTACTCGGTGGCGAGAATGGTTGAAAGACGACAAGACCAATGATGTAAATGGGCCAGAGATCGTAATCACACAGAGCTCGCCATAGACGAGAGGGCGTAATCGCCATGCGGTTGTGCATATCTCCTTTCGAAGGATCATCACGTAGCACGCGGTTGACCACGATGCCGACTTCTCGATCGTTGAACCAGCCATTGGGTCTGAACCATGTCTTGGTCGAAACCGCCGACGCGGGCATAAGGAAGAACGAGGCAACGCCGACGGCGAGGGTGATGAGGCCTTCGATTAGGAAAAGCCATCGCCAGCCAGCTAGTCCGTGGATGCCGTTCATTTGCAGAAGTCCGTATGCCATGAGTGCTGTGACAATTGAGGTAACGTCGAGGGAGGTCCAGAAGAAGGATAGGCGTAGTGGAAGTTCGGAGCTGGTGTAAAAATACGACAGCCACAAAACAAGATCCGGGATGAAGCCTCCCTCGAGCACACCGATGAGCGCTCGAGTGGCATAAAAGCTGGACTTGCCGTTGAGGGCAGCTTGTGAGGCGGCAACGATAGACCACAATACCATTTGCATCGGAATCCATCGGTCCGGCCCCAGCTTCTTGGACACCAACTGGGATGGAAGTTCGGCCAGAAGGAATGATACGAGGAAGATGGTATGCCCTGTGGACGTCAATGTCAGCTTGTATTGGCAGGCTTTGAGAACGAGGAGTGAGCTGACCATAGTTGTACTCATTCGTGGTCAAACCCAATTGATCAAGCATGTTGTCACTGACAGCCTGGCTCATGTTGGATCGATCCACCTGGAGGGCAAAGAACATGATACATGCCCATGTGGTGACATGCCTATAAGATTGTCATTAGCATAGCCAGAGTTGTAAGTACCAAGTCTTTCCTTACCAGTCTAACTTCCGCACAATCTTCCTCTCCTCCTTCTCAGTCCATTCCAGCTCCGGGTCGAATTCGTGACGACATTCGTACTGCACTTTCTCATAGAGATCCCGATAGAACTCTGCAACCTTCGGGTCTCGGAATGGATTTGATGCATCGGCCTCGTCGACGTCGCTGGCGTATGCCGGATCAACGGCAACATCGGCAGCCTTTGAAGGGTACTTCGGCGGCAGAGAGTCCAGAGACTTGTCGTCCGCGGTCACGATCTGGGACGCCATGGTTATAAACGTGTCGACACCAGAAGAGATACTTCGGAGTTGGTGCGACGATCAATTGGTTATCACGCCGTCATATAGTATTTCTCTCAGCCTAAGCACCGGGCCTCGTGCTCTGTCGGGACTCGTCCGCTCCCAACGACAGGAACCGCATGGCCAGGGTCCCACGACGAGACTTCATCCTGTAGCACGCCATGCGGTTGCATCAATGTTCGAGGAGGTGTGGTAGGATCGCTGAAGTGCGTTATCGTCCGCGAAAAAGCCCATCACGACTGTCAATTGCCACGCCAAGTTCTGATAGTCCCTGTGACAAGGTGGAGGCCACTTCTTGGAACCTTGTTGATGCTTACCTTCAGAGCTTCTCAACGAGGCCGTCGACACGTCTGGTGTATATGGCGTGCGGTTTGGGAGTGGTCATTGGTGAGTTGCCGCGCTAGCCTGCACGAAGCGCGGATGTGAACACTATCACGACATTGTGGAGCTAGTTTGAGCAATCGTAGTTGCAGAATTATGGCATACCACCTGCCACATTGATTAGCCGTCTTGCCGGTCTTGGTGTCGTAATGCTTGAGAAAAGAACAAATACGGCCTCGCCAACACTCGCTTCCTTGCGATCGTTGATACTTTGTGATACTACCCAATATCAGCCAAGGAACGGCACCGCTGGATAAGTTGCCCGGCAGTTGAATATCGTGCATAGAGCTGGCTGTAAAAGAACATGCTGACAGACGGATCTGAAAGAGTCTTGTCAAGGACTCAGTGTGATCTCAGCAGCCTGGTCGAGGAGTGTCGTCGAACTCGCCAAGAAAGGGGCCAGGGGCGAAGAAGTCTTACCCATGCTCGGCCTTGCTTGACGATAGGAGATTTTGCACCTGGAAACCAGACCTTGAAGCTAGTAAGTGAGTTATGGTTGGTCAGCCGCTGATGTTGTCTAGTCCATCGACAAGGCTTTTCGATTGAACAAAGACCACGTGTGCACCAGCGATTTCTTCCCCACGTGGCTCTCTAGATCGTGATCTTGACGCTCGATCCAACGCCCAATCTATTGGTCTTCTCGCTCAAGCTCTCGCTCTTAGGATCAAAGTAAGGCTTCTCGCCGTATACAGCCGTCCTCTTGCCCTCTCGCTGAGCCGGATCATAGCCTCCTGGAATCGCACGATGGGCGATCACGCGGTTGTCCCAAAAGGCCACGCTTCCGGGCTCCCACTTCCAGCGCACGGTCAAGTCGTCCGCAGCGTGGAGGTGCTCGCGGAGGAAGTTGAGAGTGTGGATTGCTTCTTGGCCTTTGAGTTCGGAAAGATGGATCACAAACGATGGGTTGTAGAAGAGGGACTTTACGCCGGTGACGGGGTGAGTTCGCACCTATAACAAGTCAGACACTTTGACTTTGAATGGCCAGGACGGAAGATATACCAATGGGTGCTCACGGCGGACTGGACCACGGAAAGGGGTCACGCCTCTATTCACCGAGTTCAGGAAGCCAGCCTAGGAGTTCATCAACACTATTATTTCTCCCATGCATCTTCGAAGAAACCTCACCTCAGAGCTATGCACAGCGTGCAGCGAGTCAAAGAGCTTCTGGAACCCGGGACTCAATTTGTCGTACAGCGCCGTCTGAGAGGTGAAGATAGTGTCGCCTCCGGTCTCCGGCGTACGGACGAGACGCAACATAGTGTATGCTGGAGGGTTAATCTCAAAGGAGTGATCCGAGTGGTAATCCGCGCCATAGTTTGAGTATGCCCGGATATCGCTGTAATTGGATCCGCTGTCAGCTTTTGTCGTCTTCAAGTTGTGGAGATGTCGGCAGAACTCACTCATCACGGCCTAGAATCGTAACATGTCGTGGATCGACCTGGTTCGGATCACGATCTTGCTGTTGCACAAAGGTAAGCCAAGCTGATAAGCCGACATGAGAGGCCTTATCTGCATACATCACCATAGTGCTTCGTGAGCTCATACTGCTGATCGATATCAATATGCTGATCTCTGAAGAACACGACTCCGCGCTACGCAAGTTCTTGTCAGTGTACGCACGTTTCACAGCATGTTTTGAATGTATGCTCACCTCGGCCGCCAACAATGCGAGCTCGTCTTTCTGCTGGGAGTTCAACTGGCTCAATTGTACGCCCACCAGCTCGGTTCCAACGTATGGAGTCAAATGCCTGACTTTCGTGGCAGCTGCGAGGAGAGACTTCTTCTCTGGATCGGCGAACGCAGCGCGATCTTTGCTCGTCTCTTTCTCTGCGACCGCTGGGTGTGGTGCTTGGTAGGATAAGGCCTTCTCGGTAAGGCCGTATTGGGTGATGGTCGTCATGTTGAGTACAATCTCGTGGTTCGTTCACGGACCCAGGAGCTTGGAAAGGGGTCTCGACATCCTCGCGCCTCTTAATATGTTGGCCTACCTCGCAAAGGATGACTGATTCATCGTCGCTGAGCTAGCCCGTCCTGCAAGGTACGACGAAGCTCACATAGCTCCAGCTGTATCACGTCCCCATCCCATGCTGGCCATGCATGCTGTATGTATGGTCCCATCGCAGGATTTCTGGCGTCATTTGCCAGTTATGGTGAGCTTCCAGCATCAACAATTCCACTCCTGCATCTGGAAAGAAGTTCGTCCCGGTATTCCAGAACCCTGGTACGCGTTCATGCTTACCACGTACCCCTCCCCATGGGCGTATCACAGGGCGTGTAATCGCCCTCACCAATGAGAAAATGCATCTTTATCGGCGAGATATGCCGTGCGGTGCCGGTAGTAGTGTAGCCTCGTGGGCGTCGCCATTGCTGGCTGGATGTGCGTGCTTTGCAAAACTTCCGTGGAAGATCGAGCCATTTTATACATCTACGCAGCTTGTGCGCGTGCGCATGGTTTGAGTAATCCCCTGCTTGTTGCTAAATTAGCGTAGATCGTTAATCAAGCATGGCTACTCCCAAAGGCAACGAGGCCGATGTCTCGACATTTGCGTCGGGTGCTGGCAAGAATGAACATCTCGTCGACTCAAGGGTGTCTGATACGGGGAGTGAACCCAGCGATGTCCTCGATCCAGGCAAGGATGTCTACGACAGTACTGGAGCCGATCCAGTTCTTACCAAGAAGATGGCTTTGATTAATTCTACGATCGATGAGATTGGGATGACTCGATGGCACTGGAAGTTGTTCTTTCTGAATGGATTTGGATATGCTGTTGATTCGGTCAGTATCTCCCAAACCACAACCTCAAAGCTGCATGATCACTGACCTGATGTCCAGCTCCTCGTCGTCTGCCAGTCAATCGCACAACCGGCCGTCACTCAAGAATATGGAGCTCCCAATCCTCCTCTTGCTGGAGTCGCTCTCGCCTCTCAGATTGGTCTGCTCGTCGGTGCTGCCGCTTGGGGTTTCTCAGCAGATATTATCGGACGCAAGCTCGCATTCAATACCAGTTTGCTGTCTTGCTCGGTGTTTGTCATTATTGCCGGAGCGATGCCCAACTACATTTCCTTCTCGGCCATGTAAGTCATTGAAGCGTGTGACAAGCAATCGTTGCGGGACACTGACCTGTTCACCAGGGTAGCCATCTACTCAGCAGGAGCCGGAGGAAATTACATCCTCGACGCAACCAACTTCCTCGAGTTCCTCCCGCACTCGCATGCCTGGCTGGTCACTTTTCTGAGCATCTGGTGGGCCGTGGGATACACCATCACAGGTCTCCTCGCGTGGGCGTTCATGTCGAACTTCAGCTGCGCTCCAGATGCCACTCCGGCAACCTGTACCCGAGGGGAGAACATGGGATGGCGATACCTCCACTTCACGGCCGGAGGCCTCGTCCTGGTGGTCGCAATCCTCCGCGTCCTGATTGTGAGAATGCAGCAAACGCCCAAATGGCTCTGCGCGCAGAACCGAGATGAGGAAGCATACGAGCTCCTGGCCGGGCTGTCCACAAAGTACAACCGACCCATCAGCCTGCGTCTGGAGACCCTCACCGCCCAAGGTCGCGTCCTGCACACTGAAAAGTCAGTTTGGTCGGCTCTTCGTCTGCGAAAACACATACTTGCACTGTTCGAGACGAAGATGCTCGCATACTCCACCTTCATGATCATCTTCAACTGGTTCACAATCGGCATGGTCTCGCCATTATACGGTGTCTTCTTGCCATACTACCTCTCTTCGCGGGGCGCAGATGTCGGTAGCAACTCCAACTACATCACCTGGAGGAACTACGCCATCAACCAAGTTGCCGGGCTCGGAGGACCCATCATCGCCGCCGTGCTCGTCGAGCTTCGTCTCTTCGGTCGTCGTGGCACGCTGGCTGTCGGCGCGGCTATCACCACAGCTCTGCAGATCGGATATACGCAGATCAAAACGCCAGCAGAGAATGTCGGTGTCTCGGCTGCTATCTCCGCCGCGTCGAATATCTACTATGGCACGATCTATGCGTATACCCCTGAGATCTTGCCGAGTGCTCATCGCGCGACGGGGTATGGGCTTTGTGTGGTGATGAATCGTGTCGGTGGCATCGTGGGCGTTATCGTGGGGAGCTATGCGAATGTCGAGACGACTGCTCCGTTGTTTGTCTGTGCTGGGTTATTTGGTCTTTTGATCTTCCTCGCTCTAGCTCTACCGTTCGAAAGCCGTGGGAAGCGTAGTATTTAAGTAGAGTAGTCGACGTTTGAAAAGGATTTGGATCGAGCATCATTCACCTTGGAATATAAACAGATATGTCAGTACTTACGCACCTCATCGACATTATTTCTTCCAGCCAAGACCTTGAGCCCATCAGCAACAGTACATCGTTCCAACACACAGAATGTCGCTTACTTTAAATTTCCCTCGCACCACCACCCCAAGAGAACCGAAGCACCACCTCTCCAGCCACATCCACAACCTCCTCAGTAACCCTCAGAAGCTCACTATCACTATACCTCCGATACCTCCCCGCCACCACCTCCTCAGCATCCATCCAAGCAGTCTCAACCGCAACCTGCTCCTCCGTCTCAAGCACATGGTGCCAATCGAGTCCGAGACGGTCATCATCGATCCGCGGTGACGCACGCATTGGCTCCATCAATTCAACCCTCTCCCTCTCGACCTGGTCGACCAGGAAGTCAAGCGCTCCGTCGAAGTCTCGCTGCTCGGTGAGATGGCGGACGCGGTCCATGAGTTGCGGGAAGTCCAGCAAGGATTCTTCGTCTTCGTCTTCGTCTTCCAAAGCGAAGAGCGCTGCGCGGCAGATTGGACAGGTGTTGATGCCTGGTTGTTGGAACCATGTCAACATGCACGCAAGGCAGAAGATGTGGCTTTCGTGGCATGCGAGTTGGACGGGGCATTTGGTGGTGTCGTAGCAGATGGGGCAAGTGGTTGTACTGTCGATTTGGTTCCATCCGCAGCCGGTGAAGAAGAAGTCTGCGCGGGTGCGTGGGGCCGGGTTTGGGTTGGCCATGACGAGGTTAGGAGTTGGGGTTCGGTTCTGCTTCTGTCTTGATCAGTTGAGAAGACGAGTTGTTTCCAGAAAGTTTTGCTGAGGAATACTCCCTGATGGCTGCAGGCCTATCCTTAAGTATGTGTAGGCTCAACAAGTTGAGACTCGACCGATTCAGCTCGACTCGCCTGTCTCACTTCAGGAAAAGGACATTGTCACAATCTGAGATCAACGTCGCACACAGTCTACTACCCGTTCGACTCTTAGACATTCTCCATACTCACAGCCACCGACTGTCTAGCAAACCCCAAGACACCACCGCCCCATCAGTGCGGTCCAGACGGCTTCCCACCACTATGAATCCGATCAACAACCGTATCCCCCAAAACATTATCAAAAGCATTCGCGCCAACATCAAGAGAAGGGCCCCAGAGACAGCTAGGCCATCGGACCCCAACATTCGTGCAGTCGCTGACGCTGAAACCAGCACACGCACCTCCATTCGCGGGCGTCGTGCAATGGATCGCGACGGTGGAGAGGACGTCGACTTCGCAGCAGGCCCAGGTGCCGATGCAGTAGTCGTAGGCTTTGCCGTTCGTTTCGGCTGAGAGGAGATGTGAGTCGTTTATCTGGGGTTATGGCTCGGGTGGCTCACAGTATACGCATTGTAGGTCCGTGGGGCCTAGATCGAAGCAGGCGAGGTTTATGCCGAGTCCTGGTGGCGCGTCGTTGCCTGTGAAGAAGGACTCGCAGCAGCTGACGACCGATGGATGCTTGCAGTGTGGCTTCTGCCATGGTGGGTAGGTTTCTGGTGTTGCTAGAGCCAGGACGGAGAGGTTCAGGAGCAGAGTGGGCAGTCGTCGGCAGAACATATTGTGATCGGTTCAACGCCTTCCTTCCAACGAGAGCACCAGAGGAGCGGCGTCTTCTTGTATTCCGATCGATTAGACATTCAGCAGCCTGTCCAGGAAGACGCGAGTCCACGTATGTGAGTGTCCACCCATCTTGAAGCAGATAAAGTTTGATATACCCACGAGATTAGGAAGGCCTCCAGGGGTCATCCTACGCGCAGGTAGACTTCAAATGTCGTATTTCTCGTTTCCACCTATATGGACCTTGTATCGTCATCTCTTGAAGATCCAAGGTCGCCATTCTCCCTCGCTTCGACATGCGACTGGTCGAATAGTAATGTCCAAGCTGTGATGTTTTCTGTACTTCTCAACCCGAATCGAATGGATTCTGGCGATCGCTGTGGTACCGAGTTCGTGGATACGAACGCGTTCTCTCTGGAGCCAGCCAGCTCTCCGTGGCGATATCTTGCGTGAAGACCCTTATTATTCAATCGTTCTAGCCCGGGCAGGCGGTGATGTCGAAAGCTCCATGATTTTGAACATCCTCGTTGGTCATCCCGCCTTATATGCTCAGGAGAAGACCTCGAGAAGTCGACAGAAAAAGTGCCAGACGGCTGCAGAGAGATATAGTCAATACTCGTCATTACTACAAACAAAGATCCTCTAGATGCTCGATTTGACACAACCGGATGACCCGCTTTGACCGCTTTCCCATTTCCAAAAACGCCATTGCAATGCATTTCAAACCGCAATATTTAATCGTTCTTCCCCTGTGCACCATTATTACCACCCAATATACCGTTCATACCGCTCTTCTCGCTGAGTTTGATATATCCGCCTTGGCCGAATGTCGTCGGCATGTGTCTTCGTCCGTAGATGGCGGCGACGATCAGTACACCCAGAAGGATGCCAGCCGATACAAGTGGGTGCTCGAAGACTTGGCCCTTGACGACCCACCAGACATGACCAATGGCATTCGTGGTGCTTTTTGCAGCGATCTTGGGCGGGTTGGCGACAATTCGAGGCAGGGTCTCGAGGATGGACGTTCGGCTAGGGACAATCGGGTTGCCGGTCATTGTCACGTCCCAGTATCGGTGGTTGTCTTCATCATTGATGACGACCTTCTCCCCGTCCGCAACAGAGATCCCAAAGGTAGTCCGGATCCACCTCTCCCAGAAAAGGCCATCGACCCAGGCGAAACCAACTTCCTTGCGTTCGATATCGTCCATGTTGATGCGGATGCTTTTCGCTGCACGTAGAGCTCGTTGATCGTTGCGATCTTCAGCCTCTTCGATACGCAGCTGCTTGGCATCACGAAGTTCTTGCCGTTCGAGTTGAAACGCCTGTGTCTGCTTGTCGATCCATTCTAGAGCGGCATTCTTGATCTCACGTTTCGCAGCAACAAACTCTTCAGGTCGGTCACGAGATAGAATGCCAAGAACGACGAGTCTTCCGTCCATAATTTCACGAGCATTGGATGCTGTGAGCTCAGGAACGATTGGAAGCCAGACTGATTTCATCCAGTTGAGCACCCTTCGGAAGTCGCGCATATCGCGAGGTGAGAGGCCGGTATAATAAGTCGGCTTGCCATCGCGGCTGACGAGAAGACGTGGCCAAGTGCTGATCTTGAAGCGTTCGTTAAGGAGGGTGTCGTTCGTTTTGACGAGCTTGGCGTGGCCGACCAAGCTGAGAGTGAGACGTTCGAGAGCGGAAAAGTCCTCGCTGGTGGTGGCATCGTCGTAGAAGTAGAGAAAGATGACCTCTTCCTTCTTCTCCATCTCTTCGAAAGAGGCGGCGTTGACATCGAGAATGCCATCTGCGACAGACACTGCCTTGTTCGCAAAGCTGACAAGATCACCAACTCCACGGAGACCGTCATATTCGATTCGTTCGCCGCCGCGGAAGAAGAGGATGGTAGGATAACCACGGACCTTAACATCTTTGCACAGTCGTTTCTCCGTCTCGCAGTTGACTTCACCAATGTTTAGTGATCCTTGCATCTGGCGAGCCATGCCCTGCCAGTTGGGTGCCATTGCCTGGCAGTGGTGGCACCAAGGTGCGTAGAACTTCACAAACCAAGGCTCGCGAGTCGTAGTGACAAGGCGTTGGAAGTCCTCTGCTGTCAAAGGCACGGACTTTCCCCTCGGGTTGGGTGTCTCCTTTGTAGGCGTCTCAATCCTGGTGGCTGTGGCAGTCGACTTCGCAGGTGCCGTAACTTTTTCATCGCTGTCCTTGCCTACAGGTGCCTCCAAGGGTGTTGCGGGTGCAGACTTGTCTCCAACCTTTGGCAACTTCGGGCCACCTTTCGGTCTCGAACCTGGCTTAATCGTCTCGAGTACGGATTCCACCCACTTGCTCATGGCTGCCAGATCTTTGGCTCCTGTCTTCTTCTCCACCTCTTTACCATCCTTGAATAGCACAATCGTGGGGAATGACTGAACACCCTTCTTCGAACAAGCATCGCCATTAGCGACGCAATCTACCCGGGCGAAGTTGAAGTTGTAATATCGTTTGAAGCTGTTCAAATCATCATGCGACTCGCCTGAACCTGGCGTTTGTGGTAGTGGTTCTGATGTATAATAGTATTCGTAGAGAGTCTGCCACGTAGGCGCAAATGCAGTGCAGTGATGGCAGTACGGGCTGAAGAATTCGACGAGCCAGTATCCGTCCTTGATAGACTCGTCCATGGCATCGCCCGTCAATTCAGGCAATGCGGGTACGGTCTTGTCGTTGAAGGTGGTTGTCTTGCCATCGGCCGGCTCTTCCTCTCGCTTGACTAGCCTCTTGCCCACGGGCTGTTCTACGACTGAGGCCGTGGCAAGCAGTGGCAGCGCAAGCCATCGTAACATGGTGGAGCCGCGCATAGTGGTGGATGTGTGAGGGCTCAAGGCCCGTCAAATCGGGAGGGCGACTTCAGTGAGACCAAGAGCTTTGGACCGTCGGGGTATGCGCTGGGTCTGTCGCGTGCGGCTGAACTGGGATGGGGTGAAGGAGAGGCTGCGGTGGGTTTATTGCTTCGGATGTCGGAAGGTCTGGTGTTGCTAGCGAGTGTGGGAAGGAGTCGTGGTGGTGGTGAATGGAGAGGTCAAGTGTCGTTGTCTTTGTCGTTGGCCGCGCATGCACCCCTTCGACGC
The DNA here is from genome assembly GCF_010093935.1 of Zasmidium cellare ATCC 36951. Taxonomy (NCBI): domain Eukaryota; kingdom Fungi; phylum Ascomycota; class Dothideomycetes; order Mycosphaerellales; family Mycosphaerellaceae; genus Zasmidium; species Zasmidium cellare. Next base: position 247,890 of record NW_022986972.1, read on the forward strand.
TTCTCCCGCTGCTCGGCGTTCCCGCGCCGCCAACCTAAATCAGACCAATCACGACGAGGCAATCTTCTTACCACACATGCTCAGTACCTTGCAGCTCGACATCATCAACTGCCTCCTCCCACCCATTGCGCCCTCCACACCACAACAATGAGGGCAGCACTCAGATTACTCGCCTCCGTGCAGCGGAGCTCACAATTCCTCGAGCCGGGAGCGCCGACTGGACTGACCGGCCTCTTCACCCACCCCTCTCCCCGAACCACGCTGCTCTATGTCTACCACAGCACCCTCGAGAAGCTCAAGCAATTCCCAGAGCACTCCGTCTACCGACAGTCTCTCGAAGCTCTCACCAAACACCGCATGGAAATCGTCGAATCTGTCAGACCAGCTGGGCTGTCCGAATGGCAAAAGCGCGTGGAGCCCATCGTCGACCAACACCCTGAAGCATTCCGCAAGGTTGAGCTTCGAACACCCAGTGGGGAGAGGGAGATCAATATCGTGTGGAAGTCGGGTACAAAGGATTCTGCGGAGCTGGAGGAATGGGACGATCGGAATCCTGACTACAAGGCAATGCCAGAGGGCATCAAATCAAAGAAGGAGAGAGCATATCAGAAGGACTTGGGAAGGGACTTCATTGCAGAGAGAGCAGCCCTTCCACACATTGAGAGCGAGCCATCCTTGACCGCCGAGCAGGTCAATGAGATCGAGAGCAAGATTGGCGCGGGACTGATGGAGGAGGTTATTCAGGTTGCTGAGGGTGAGAGTGAGCTGGTGGATACCATGTTGCAGAATAAGGTGTAAGTTCATTACATAAGGGCATGTGAATGTGTTTCGATACTAACAAGAGTTTTAGATGGGAAGACCTCGAGGAGCAGCCACAAGAGGGCCAATGGCGATACCACGAGCGCGATACGCATACTGGAAAGACTCAGGCACCTTGATCTGGCTTGCTCCGCAGCCAGGAGATAGACCAATCGTGTACATGCTGTAAAAGATACCATCAACGTTTTAAAAGCTCACTATGAACTCTATCTTAGACAACAACAATCCACTTCCACCGTCGTTCAAGAAGAAACCATCTACTCGCAGCGAATAGTAGTATGGCCAAGAAAAGGACGGCTGAATAGAATCCGACCAAAGCTTGTGCACCGATACTCTCAACCAACTCCCCTGAAATCGGTATGCAAATCAAGGTAGCCAGAGAAGCGACGAAGTAGGAAGTCCCAAAGTACCGACCAAAATGATGCGGTCCCGAAAGCGTAGCAATAGTCGCGGGTACCATAGCCATCCACGAACCGGTACCGAAGCCAAAGAGTGCCGTAAAGGTATACAAAGCGCCCAGCGACGTGGTGCCGAAAGGCAGCCAGATGACGAGAATGAAGATAAGTGTGGCCACCATCATGATGAGCAAAGTATTGAACCGACCAATATAATCGCTCACGAAGCCAGGGAGGATTCTGCCAAAGCACGAGACTCCGTTCATGACTGCAATGAGGTAGAACCCTGTCGAAGGCGGATAGTCCGTGCTGACGCTGGCATATGTTGGCAGAATTCCCAGCGCGCCGAAGAGAACGACCTCAATGGCGAAGACGCTGAGGGTTAAGAAGGTAAAGTCGCCCCTGCCAAAGAGCTCGAGGGAGAAGATGTTCGCCTTCTTCGCATCCGGGGAGGGTGGAAATCTGGACCTCACGAGCATGTTTGCAACAACGAGACAGGCTAGGAAGACGAACCCGAGAATCCTCACGGACCAGGCATAGCCGTAACGTGGCAAGCAGTGCCGCAACACGAGTGGAATCAAAGTACCACCAACAGAGTTGCCCACCATGGCCACGCCACTCGCCAGGCCCTTCTTAGTCTTGAACCAATGGCTAACAACAGCAAGCCCCGTCGTCGTCAAAGCTGCGGCCGCCGAGCCTCCTAGCAACCCAAGACAGAGCATGAAATGCCAGTACTCCTTGCACTCCGCCAGCACGAAGACCATGACGAGATACGCCACGCTCGACACGAGCATGATGAGCCGAGGGCCATGTCGGTCGAATAGAGGTCCCGCCAGAATCCCTCCCGCCAGCGCGATGTACACGAAGATGCCGGAGACCCATCCGATGTCTCGAGACGAGTAGCCGGCGAGCTGGTGCGTCTGCCAGTATTCTTGCAAGGTGCCGATGCTGACCATGAGGCCGAAGCTGGGGAAGAGCGTTAAGAAGGAACCGGCGAGGACGATACATGCGCCTGCTTCTCCTCGGTCGCCTGGATATGTGGTTTCGTCGGGATCTGGTCCTGGGACGGTCGGAACTTCTGCGACATTGTGGCCTTGTGTGTCCTTTTCCTCAGCTTCCCTGGGAGTGAACGACACCCGGCTCGCTTCAAGATCCATTTCCGCCGTGACAATCTCGTGATACTCCTACGACTGCGATACTATGAATGTAGCCAAAAATATCAAAGATTCAGAAACACAAGGAAGACGCCACAAAGGTTGTAGTTTCGAAGAGTCATCACCATCATCTTTACACGAAAAAAAATCGCACTCACGCCCTACGGCGACAAGCAACTCTCTGCCGTAGCGCCATCGCGTCCAATAGTCGGAATAGGTGCTGTAGTACAATGCCACTGCGGAGTACGGCACTCGACCGGCGCGGCATCCAAGCCCGATGAACGCCAGTGTGGCCGCCACATCGCTATCCCGACTGCACGTGGCTTGAGATGACACTTCCAGAGCACGATTTGTTGGGCATTGCTTTGGGAAAATGCTGATGTTTTCATGTATTACCGTGCATCTCGTGCATTGGTATGTAGAATGGCCGCGCGCCCCTTTTTGATGGCTGGAGTCAGCTCGACTTCATGGTGCTCTCGCACAAATCTTTTCCAGCGGCCTCTAATCTTCACAATGCTCCCTCTTCGTACGATGAACAGTGTTTAAACCCTTGAGGGTGTATCGATCTTATCACCGCTTCCACGGTCACCTGGAAAGTTGACCCAGTTGTCACACTTGGCCGATGAGATATCAAGACCCTCCGCGGCAATCAACAGGCATTTGCCCTCGCGGCCGAGCTCTCGGCGGAGTCGTTCTGTTCGGAGAGGACGTGGACGTGCTGAATAATGACGATGGCTTCTATGCGGCGGCATTTTTCGATCGAGGGTATACGGGGTTGAAGATGATTAATACGTGACAGGCCAGTGTCAAACGATGACAAGTTGGTTTTCTCGTCCCCGATCCCTTCACGTTGCTTGTAGATCTATCCTCGCCTCGCACCACATAAGCCTCCCAATCTCCCCGAACCCTCAACTCAACATCCCGTCCGTCGCCACGAAATTCAAAGCAAAGAGCCCCAACCCACTAACAAAAGCAGCAAAAGCCATCTGAGGCGCCCGATTCCCCGTCACCCTCGTCTCCGTCCCAGGCGCACCCCGCCACCAATTCTCTCCATACAGCCGGATGAGTCCTCGTACATGCCAGAGGTACCAGGCCATCGCCGATATAGATCCCAGCGAGACAACCAGGCCGAAGTAGTGTGGTTGCTTGACCTCCAGAGTCGCCTGAACGAGGAAAAGCGCCGCATTGATGGAAGCGCAGCAGACGCTAGCTTTCGACAGGATGAAGACTGGGCGGTCGTAGGTACTGAATAGTGGTCTGACACATTGCGGACAAGTCGTGTGCAGGTGGTCGCCCATGGCCTGTAGGCACGAAGTGCAATACCTGTGGCCGCATTTCACTTCGGCGAGCGGCGTTTCCGCGCTCCAGCAGATGCCGCAATCTTCTTCGTCCTCAGCGGCGCGAGGCTCCAGGATTTTCAGACTCCTCATGAAAGATGCGTGGCTTGGGAGATCTAGCGCTTGGAAAGTGCCGGGAGTGTACATCCAGACCGAATATGCCATGGCCAGACAGGATGCCAGAAGTGGCATCTCAATGAAGTGTAGAGTCAGAGCAATGGAACCCGCAAGTAGGTCTGCTAAACGAAAAGTCCAGGATTTGCGCCATTGCAAGAGCGAGAGACTGATCGCGACGAGCGTGAAGGCCTGCAGCCAGGGCTCGAGGGTAGTAAGGCCCGACACATGTCTCGATCTTCTTGCTCGAGCCATTGTTTAGGATCAGTCGGTGGTGGTATGGATGTTGCTAAAGAGACATTACGCAGTAGTCTAAGAGAAGGTTTAAGAGTAGGTTGTATTAAGGTAAAATTGTAAGAGAGAAGTATTATCTTGCGGCACAGCAAAAGTGGATTACATACTATAGTGGAGAATTCCCAAAACCAATGAAGCGGAAGCGATGCCTGACTGTGGGGAAGAAGGCGATGAATGAAGATTGCTGTTCGAGCATGGCTTTCGAGAGCTTTAGAGCCATACTGACCTGTTGTCGACATACCGTGTAGAGCGTCGTTTCGAGATTGCTTGCAATACTTTGCTCTCTCGCCAGATTTTGCAGCTTCTACCACTCCGAAGGCCGCAATGTGTGCATCAACGAACATCGCGATTTGTATCTCGCTTGCAGTGAACAGAGTCAGCATGTGCTGTCTTATGGCGACGATCGCCTGGAAAGTTCTTCCGATGAAACCAGTATCTCGAGCATGAGGCACAGTCTCAGTCACTGTCTTGTCAGATTTTCACCTCGAGCGTCGCCAGCGGGAATAGTGCAGCCATATGATGGCTCCGCAGAAAGTGATTCCTTCGAATATGAAAGCGACCGGCAATGGAGATGCATCTTCAACTGTTAGCGAAAGAGCAAAGTAGTTGTTATGTAGGTGGAGAAGCAAATCGCTAGTGTGGTGAGGTTGGAGCTGCCAAGGCTGAGCGGCGCTAGTGAGCGGCTCAGATCACGTGAAATTCGCGCTAAAATCGTTGACTTTCCGATATCCACTATACGAACTCCAGTGGGGGCGGAATGCTGTTCTGGGGAGTTCTTGATGGTTGCAGAGCGAAGGGAAACCATCAAAACCATTTACGTATGGCAGGGGTGCTTGTCGCTCAGTGGTATGAGCCAGGTTGGCGTAAGGCTGTTTTTTGTCCTCCACAGTCTATATCTTGTCGAAGGACTCAAGACCAATGGCTAATTGATGTCTGGCTGTGCTGGCATGTTGACGGGATTGGATTTGAGCGGTCCCGCGCAACCTGGGCCTTCGGCAGAGCTTCGGCACTCAAAATAAGCCTTTATATTGCAACCTTTTCATTTGCCATCCAACGAGCACGACAGTCGCTTTGGTGTAGCTGGTTATCACGTGAGTCTAACAGTTCTACTGTATCACACTCAAGGTCGCCAGTTCGAACCTGGCAGGCGATAGCAATTGGATACGTCCAAGTTGTTATACTCAATTTTTTGCCCCTTTTTGACCATTTCTTATCTTCCCAGGTGGAACCAGTTGCAAATTTTACCATTTTTCAATCAGCAACGATCAAGTGAGCTCTGTGCAATCGATTTTTAATTCGCTGCCATGCTGCGTTGAAGAATCGATGCGTATACGAGCCCAAAGCCATGACCCAGATTCCCAGGATTGGCTGTGCCTTTTTTTGCTGACATTCCTCGATCACAAATATACAAGGTATACAAAGCGTTGGCAGACGCAGACATGCCCTCCAAAACATTCAATCTAAGGGCAGGCAAGCACTTGACAATGGGTTCGACAGCCTTGTCGGTAGCCTTGCTGGTGGATGAGAGAGTTCTTCCTCGTGATTGCTCATGGAGTAACGAACGACAGCATCACGTCTTCTATCGAAAAGCATGATGAGAACAGTGTAAAAGCCTATGGCCTGGGTACAGAAGATTGAAACGTTTAACAACTCCTTATGGGATATTTATCGCAACACTGTCGCAAATCTCACGAACCCGGGTATCTCTATTTCCCATCCTCTACGCCAAACTCCAGAACAAGCCCAGATTCTCTTTTAAAACGACCTCCGTCCACACCCTCCATGTCATTACTTCGTCCACTCGCCAGTGAAGCTCACCAGCTCATCCTCCCTACTCTTCCCTTTCCCTCCATCATTCCCACCGGTCTCGCCGTCTCTCGGCTGAGGCTTGACAGTATATTGACCACCGCTCTTGCCCCTGGAGAAGCTCTTCTGAACCTGCTTATCGACAAGCTTGGTCTGCGGCCGCAGCGTCCCTATAACAACACATCAGCCTCCAAGCTCCCATCTTACACGGTACGATTGTTGAAGCGCACCGTTCAATGCGATCTTGGAGGTATATGGGCGTGGAGTACGCAAAGCGAGCTCGCGGAGCTTGAGGGCGGAGTTGGTCGACGACATTTTCCTCGATGAGTGTTCTTGAATTCTGCCTCACCCATCAACAATGCTTTCGAGTTGCGGTCTCCCACGCTGCTCACCTGTTTGTGTTCTTTTGCTGCTCGAAAGTTGTCTGATGAACCTACCTCTGTCGCACTTACCGTCCTCTTATATACCCTTCTACCAGCGGCCACGCTCATACTCCGCCATCGTGGCCGGAAAGCCGCCAGTGTTCCTCTCACAATGGCCGCTGAGGGCGCGGGCGGCCACTTTAATGCTCAGTCGGCGGCCATGATATCGAAAACAAGGCCACGAGTCGAACAAGCGGCGGCCGCCTGTAAGCAAAAGCCTATGACAGACGGTGTCCCGAGCGTCAGCAACGGTTTGCCACTCCTCTCGAGCATTTCCTCCTTTGCGTGCTCATCGACAGGCTGTCGCGGGCGGCCAGCTCTTATACACGTCCGGCGCGTTGTCGATCGGATGTGAGGAGCAGGCGGCGTGGGAGCTCTGGCATCAGCTGAGCACGACAGGGCCGGCGATTGTGTGCCGCTGTGCATGCCAATATTAGCACTTCAGCCTCAGCGGGCCACTTCGCGAGGGCAACGCAATGCGCAGCAGCATGGGCGGCCTCCAGAGCCTGGTGCGATCGAACAAAACTTCCGACTGATTCCTGAGGTATGTTTCTGCCTCAACCTCTTTTGCGAACCGGAGCGACTGTCTTATATGCCACCGCGCGTCGCAACATTCGCCTTCGCTAGCACTGCCCCGGCGGCGAAGAAAGCGCCATGGCTACTGGGATGCCTGGAACTCCCTACGACATGAACGACGGCAGCTGGTCGCATGAGCCTCAACGTACGTACGATGTCTTCGCGGCGGCTCCTTACTTCGGTCTCCATGGCGAGACCTTGCACATGGACTCGCAGCCGGCGTATGGCTTTGCTGGCCAAGAGACGCCATTTCCCTTGCAGACGTCGCCACTTGAGATTCAACAAACCCATGAGTCGACCGTTGTGAGCCCATTATCCTTGAAGCGACCGGGCACCGACTCACTGCAAGTCCAAACTGCTGGTGGGCTATCGCGGAATGGCAGCAAGCGCTCGAAGCAAGAGCGGCTGGAGCGACGCGACGATGAGCTTTACAAGTGCACCTGGCCAGGATGCTCGCATAAATCCAACTTGATGTGTGAGATTCGGAAGCATTTTCAGGCAAAACACCGACCTGACGAGGCGCGACCCCATGGGTGTCCTCATTGCACGAAACGATTCAACTGGCCAAAAGATGTCCGCCGACACATTAAGCAGAAACACAAGGATATCACGACACCCACGATAGAGACGCCAGAACTTATCAAAGACGACAGCTTCGAGTCTGATGAAATTCAAGCGTCGATTCCACGAACACTCACCTCTCAAACGAAGGCATCGAAGAAAAAGAAGAAGCTCAGTTTTTCGTCCGTTGGAAGTCTCATCGTGGCTCTGCAATCGCTGTCGCTCGGCTCTAAAGACACCGACAACGAAGAAGACGAAAAGGGTTATGTACTGGTCACGCAAGACCAGGCGACATGGCAAAAGGTCGATTTGGAAGGGGTCAAATCTTCTGAGATCCTCATGCAGAAGATTCGGGACGTCTACCAGAAGTACGACGGCCAGCTTCTACTTTACCAACACCGCAACAAAAAACCGAACAGGCGTCTCGAGGAGGGCAAGTTGCTTCATGCTGCCAAGAAGGCTGCCGATGCCCATCGCACTCTGGAGATTGTCCTCGCGCCCATGTTCTCATCTTCGAAACACGAATCGGGGTAATGTTCTGGGCGTTAGCAAGGAAAATGACTGTTCGACAAATATTCATTCCCTTCAATCGACCACGGAGTTCGACTTGACTTGGAGCAAGGACGTTTGGAGTTTGGGTTGTATACTCAAGACACGTTATCAAGACACGGAGAAGGAAAGGACACGCACTGGTGCACAAGTGACGACATTGATGATTGCACGGGATTTGTTCATGACTTTCAGCAAGATACCCCATACGAACTCAGCTCATACCATGTATGAAAAGCAGTACTACATCACCACACATCACCTCACTCCACTATATCGTATTCCAGCTGAGAACATTCACTTGTTGTAGGTCAGGAAATCGACGAAAGTCTAGACCCATTTCAGCTCTCAAGCCGAGCCTTCGCCGCCAGAGGCCGCCTGCAGCCACGAACGCCAGGCAAAGATCGCCAGAGACGTCATTGCACACACCGGTTGCTCGATCCAACTGAAAATCAGGCACTCTGTCACTTGGTCTCACGATCGGGGATTGCTTCGTGCCATCTCAAATCGTTTCTTGTGCTGCTTGTTGTGTTACTAGCACTTTCCTGAAGGAGGATATCTTGAGAAGCTTACCATGGACCCTGCAGATGGTATGGACTTTGCTGGACAGCCACACTTGACAGACAATGAGCCAACGAACGACTTTGGCTTTGACATTGGGTCTATACCGCACTACGCTGCTCAAGTGCGGAATGAGGTAGACTTGGATGGCACTGGCAACACCAACGATCTGGACTGGCACATATATCCAAACGATGCGTTTCAACAGCAACTACAATTCAATGACTACCAGGGCTTCGCTTCCCAACCCTACCAAGATCGATTCGCACATAGTCTACCCACACTCCCCGAGAGGAGACTCTATGAGGTGGATGGCTTTTCCCCTCTCAGCACGCAGACAAGCAACGAAACGTTGACGACATCAGATCAACATCCTCGACGACGATCGATCAGGAAGAGAAGAATCGAGAATGGCTATCACTGCAGCGAGCCGCACTGTCAGGAGGCATTCGACACAGCAGGCGAATTAACGAAACACTGCTACCGCAAGCACACCCCTGAGTCTGCTTGGCCTTTCGCGTGTCCAACCTGTGGCAAGCGATTCTACGACAAGCGTGACTATAGACGACACGAGGATGTCGAACGGAAACGTGCGTCTGCGATGGCTTCTGTCAGACTCTCAGCACCCGGCTCGCCAAGACATGCGGACAATTCTGTCGATAGCAAGAACCACAATGACAGTGCCGGGAATGCGTCTTCGAGGAGACAGTCCGAGATCACCGCCCAACTTGAGGAGCAGGACGAACACCTGGAAACTGTGAAAAGGAGTCTCCAGTTCACAAGAGCTAGTGATCAGCACGTCTCATCAGCAGATCTACTCGAGGCCGCAACTTCGGACCTGAAGAGCTTCATCAACCTCGGAGCAAGCCATATCACAATCAGAGCGACTGTGTCTTCTCAGCGCGAATCGATGAACATCAGCTCCTCACATACTCTGAAGCTTAAGATGCCCGAAACAGACCTCAAGAAGACTGCAAAGCCTTCCGCCACCCACTCATCCACGCAGCCTGCAATGAGCGAAGCAGACAAAGTGGAGGCCAAGGCTGCCGCGAATATCTCGTCACTGAATCACCTAGACACCTCAACTCCTATCTCTCGTGCCATAAAGCCACCTCAGCCTCCTCAAGCTGTGACCTTGACATTTAGGAGTCGACCTGCGTTTCCTAGATCTCTTACGCACCCGGTGGGCATGAACATGGTTGGTGTGGGTTGCTGCTGAGCTGTCGACTTTTGGGTTATGTAAAGGGGGCAATCACGAACTGCAAAGGGATGGAACTAATCGCCAAAAGGAGCACTTCCACTGTACGTTAATCGATCGAGGAAGATAGCATGTGTACTTGTAACTTCGACGTCCTGTGTTCTAGTTGAATGAATGGGCGGCGGTCTGCCGCAGCAAGCAAATGAGATGATATGGTTAAGCCAGCCGAGGTGGAAGTGAAGATTTATATACCCCGTCTTAGCAAATGGTGTCCAATATGGTTTGGCATCTCCAAAGTGGCGTGATTCCTGAGACAAGCACCGAGCTTCGGTAACGTCACGACTAGAGGCGAATTGGATCGAGGTCCATCAAATGGATGCTGGCCTGCTTTGCTAATCAGCGGACTTAGATCAGTCTATCACCATCCACCTCCTTCTCTTCCATCTTCCTTGTACATTATCTTCCTCTCTACCCCTTAGAGACATCTCCGCATCCTCCCATACTGCGCGAATCCGACCCAGCGGAGCTTCTTCCACCGCCGTCACGAGAGTCACGAGAGCATGGTCTACGGCCGGGGCCAGGCATGGCGGACAGCGCTACGACAGTCACAACTCCGCGCATATACCACGACGAGAACGCCGTGTAGAGTATGTCAGGCTCAGATCTCTGCGAGGCCTGCATCGGCCCAAGCACAGCATAGAATAGCGCATTCTTATCTTGGAACGTCTTTGCCGCTGTCACGAGACTTTTCGACTTCGCCAGCGAGGAGAAAAGAGAAGCCGCCTCCATCGGAAGATGGGGCCGAGTTGAAAGAGGAGAAGAAAGAGGAGTCTCCAGAGAAGGATGAGCGGGTAGACGCAAAGAGCAAGACTTCAGAGCCAACACCTATTCCTGGCGCGGATGGCAAAGTAGCGAGTGCGGGCAGTGGTGGTAGTGGTAAGGCAGGCTCTGGGGATGGCAGTGATGGTGGCAATCGGAAACGAAAGACTCCTGGCAAGGAGGTTGCGAAATTGCAGATACCCGAGGTCTATCCTCAAGTCCTGGCCATACCCATCGCACAAAGGCCTCTGTTCCCTGGTTTCTACAAGGCCATCACGATTAGAGATCCGAACGTTGTCGCGGCGGTTCAAGAACTGTTGAAGCGAGGCCAGAGCTATGTGGGAGCATTCTTGCTCAAGGACCAAGAGAGCAGCCAGGATGTCATCAACGATCCCAGTGAGGTCTACGATGTTGGAACTTTCTGTCAAGTGACTGGCGCATTCCCAGCTGGTCATGGTGAGGACAAGGCTCTGCAGGCTGTGCTATATCCCCATCGACGAATCAAGCTCAGCGAGTTGATCCCTCCGAACCGTGGCCCGCCTGCTGCACCAGAGCCATCGCAGGCTGCACAGGCGACGATTGAGGGCGAGACCCCAGTGGAAGCAGCCCCTCAACCCCCACCGACGCCGCAACCGCAAGCACAAGCACCGCCAGCAGAGGGCGAGGAGAAGCCAGGCGATGTAGTAGCCAGCTTTGAAGAGAAAGACTTGACAGCAGACAAGGAGCAACAAAAGAATCTGTTCCAGCCTACAGACTTCCTCAGATCATGGCCAGTCAGCCTGGTGCAGGTGGAGAATCTTGCAGATGAGCCGTTCGACAAGCGCTCGCCGGTCATCAAAGCTCTGATCTCCGAGATCGTGAATACCTGCAAAGAGATTGGCAACGTCAACCATCTCTTCCGAGATCATGTCTCTGCCTTTGCGATGTCGCAGTCTGCGGCAAATATCGCAGACGAACCCGCCAAACTTGCAGACTTCGCAGCAGCTGTATCTGGAGGTGAGATGGAGGAAGCTCAAAGTGTACTCGCTTCTTTGAACATCGAGCAACGGCTGAGTAAAGCACTGGAAGTCATTAAGAAGGAGCACATGAACGCTCAGCTGAGCAGCAAGATCTCGAAGGATGTCGAGAGTAAGATTCAGAAGCGTCAGCGAGAATACTGGCTCATGGAGCAGATGAAGGGTATTCGAAGAGAGCTTGGTCTGGAAAGCGACGGCAAAGACAAGCTGGTCGAGAAATTCAAGGAGAAGGCGTCAAAGCTTGCAATGCCTGAAGCTGTGAAGAAGGTCTTCGACGAGGAGCTCAACAAACTAGCCCACCTGGAGCCGGCCGCGAGCGAGTTCAATGTGACGAGGAATTACTTGGACTGGCTCACGCAAATACCCTGGGGACAGCGAAGTGCAGAGAACTTTGGAATCCAACACGCTAGGGACGTCCTTGACGAAGACCATCATGGTCTGAAGGATGTCAAGGACCGCATTCTGGAGTTTATTGCAGTTGGAAAGCTGCGAGGAACTGTTGAAGGCAAGATCCTGTGCATGGTCGGCCCGCCCGGTGTTGGAAAGACAAGTATCGGCAAGTCCATTGCTCGAGCTTTGAACAGACAGTACTACCGCTTCAGTGTCGGTGGTCTGACTGATGTTGCTGAGATCAAGGGTCATCGAAGAACATACGTTGGTGCGCTACCAGGTCGAATCATCCAGGCTCTGAAGAAGTGCCAAACCGAGAACCCTCTGATATTGATTGACGAAGTTGACAAGATTGGTCGGGGCCACCAAGGAGATCCTTCTAGTGCTCTGCTGGAGCTGCTTGACCCCGAGCAGAACAATTCTTTCCTGGATCACTACATGGACGTTCCAGTGGACCTTTCCAAGGTACTCTTCGTCTGCACAGCCAATATGACCGACACCATTCCGCGGCCGCTCCTCGACAGGATGGAGATGATTGAACTTTCTGGATACGTTTCAGACGAGAAGATGGCTATCGCCGAGCGATACTTAGCACCTCAGGCCAAAGAGATCAGCGGGCTGAAAGACGTCGATGTCAACCTCGACAAGGAAGCCATCACCGAACTCATCAACAAGTACTGCCGCGAATCTGGTGTTCGAAATCTCAAAAAGCAGATCGAGAAGGTCTACCGCAAGTCAGCTTTGAAAATCATTCAAGATCTTGGTGAAGACGTCTTGGGCGAGGAGCAAGCTTTGACTGAGGAGGGCAAAAAGGCTGCTGAAGAGGCTAAGAAGGATGAGACCGATGTCAAGGAGACACCGGAAAACATTGAACAGGAGACGACGGAGGAACCACGTGTTGCGCTGAAGGTGCCAGACTCGGTACATGTGACCATCGGCAAAGATAACTTAAAGGATTATGTCGGTCCACCAGTCTTCACCTCTGATAGACTCTACGATACCACGCCGCCTGGTGTTGCAATGGGCCTGGCATGGACTCAGATGGGCGGTGCAGCGCTCTATGTGGAATCGATATTGGAAAACGCCCTGTCGTACAACTCTCGACCTGGCCTCGAACGGACCGGTAACCTGAAGGCTGTTATGAAGGAATCGACTCTGATCGCTTACTCTTTCGCCAAGGGCCTGATGGCCAAGCAATATCCAGGAAACAAGTTCTTCGAGAAGGCCAGGATACACTTGCACTGTCCTGAGGGCGCCGTGCAGAAGGATGGACCAAGCGCCGGTATCACCATGGCGACATCACTGCTCTCTCTGTCGCTTGACAAGCCTTTGGACCCAACCATCGCAATGACCGGTGAGCTGACAGTGACTGGCAAGGTCCTCAGGATAGGCGGTCTTCGAGAGAAAACCGTAGCTGCGCGAAGAGCCGGCGCTCGGATGATTATTTTCCCAAGTGATAATCTGAGCGACTGGCTTGAGTTGCCTGAGGTAAGTGACACACACATGACCTCTCTGACAAGGAATGTACGCTGACTTGTATTACAGAATATCAAAGAAGGCATCGAAGGCAAGCCAGTTGACTGGTACTCCGACGTCTTCAAGCTCGTCTTCAGCGACGTCGAGGAAGCCCAGGCCAATGGTCTGTGGAAGAAGGAACTTGCCAAGCCGCCGAAAGAGGAGAGCGAGAAGGAGAACGAGGACGACTAGACTCCTAGAGTATTCGAGGGAAAGGATCCACAGACACGACACCCGCCGTACAGCTCCGTGCTCGGCTAGATAGGTGTTCGTGGCATAGGGAAAGGCATAGTTCTGCATATACAGCGCTTCTGGCGTTCGAGGCGTTGAACTCGTGTCTGGGGATGACGGGTGAAGCGGGTGGATGAGGCGAGCGGATGACGAACGATGAAGAACTCCGCTCTTGTACATAGATGTTCGAAAGGAGGACCATGTAGACACACGTGCGTGCAAGGCGCGCTGAGATGTGTGAGAATACCTACATAGAGAAAGCAAGGAAGCATTTAGGACACCAAAGACCAAGAACCGACTCTGTGCAGCCCAAAAACCATATGCCATTTTCTTTTCCCGCTATGCACCATGCCATCCCTTTTATGTACTCTATATAAACCCATCTTACACACTCATTGCTTCCCCTTCCTCCCCTTCTCCTCTCCTTGAAGCGCCACCTTGGCCTTCTCCCTCAACTTCCCATTGACCGTCCCATTACTCCCCTCCCCTCCCACAATCTTCCTCTTAACCTCTTCATAATCACTAAACTGCACCCCCCTCACAAGCACCTCACTCAACCCCTCCAGTCCCGCCACAAAAATACACAACCCACTCGCAATCACAAACATACTGATACTCTCTCCAATCTCCAACCAGCTGCCCTCATCCCTCACTTCCCAGAAGAAGCGGAGGGTGAGATAATCGCCGATGCCCATCACAACCGCGAACAGGGACCCTCCGCGGAGCCGGAGGCGTTTGGTGAGGATGCCGAGGTTGGCGGAGACGAGGGCGAAGGGGGCGAGGATTTTGAGGATGAGCAGGGCGCCTTGGGAGAAGGGGTCGAAGACGGGGAGGAGGCGGTTGACGGCGTCGAGGGAGAAGGAGGAGATGGAGGCGATGTTGCCGGTGGAGAAGAAGGCGGATTGGAGGAGGTAGAGGAAGAAGAGGGAGATGCGCGCGTCGGAGAGGGTGAGGGCGCGGTAGGTGCCGGTTTCGAGGGCGTGTTCGCGGGTTTCCGCGGCGGCGAGGGCGGTGTCGAGGGGGGTGGTGAGTTCGAGTTTTGAGTCCGAGGTTGTTGTGGTTGGGGAGAAGTGTTGGTGGATGCGGTGTTCGAGGCGGACCCAGGAGAGGAGCGTTATGGCGATGGAGAAGTAGAAGAGGCCTTCGTAGGAGATGGTGAGGATGATGAAGAGCGGGCCGAAGGCGAGGAAGATGATGGCGAGGCGGTGGAGGTAGTGGTCGCGTGGTCGAAGGGCGTGGAGGAAGGGTACAACTAGAGATGCGACTAGTGCATGTTAGCCGAGTTTGCTGATGAGGTCGACATGAATGCAATAGCAGAAAGCAAAAGTGGCGAAGGAACAAGTCAATGTACAGCGGCCTTGGAGTCTGTCTTCAAACCTGCATCTCCACATGCAGAGCGTCCGGCTCGTCCTGTTTCTTCTTCGCCTTGGAGCTCCATGATGTTGCCGAAGTCGAAATTCGTCGAACCATCGATGTCTTTGCTTCTTGCGTAGATCCAGTCTCGTCTAACCTCGTGGCCACAAGTTCGTCGCGCAGAAGTATCAACCAGAACTTGCGACTGTTTGAACTGTTTACCATGGCTTCCCAGAACCAGCGGTCATTGCAGAGCTCTCTTCGTTGAAAGTACCTGCATGGCATTCGCCAGGAAAGCTCCTATGCACAGGCGAAGAGGAACATGAGGGGGAAGTATATCGCCATGAAAAGTACCAGTGGAGCCTGAGCTGCGCTTGGGAGCTTTCGCAGTGATTTCCATGGATGTTCAAGTACGTCCAGTGTTTCCGTGGCTGGTTCTGGCGCGAAGATTGACATTGCCTTGAGAAGAATCCAGTACAACACGGGAGCCAAGTCCAGTGCGAAAAGACTGTCGATTTACAAGAATAATGGACGGTGTGTGAAACGATCGAGGGGGATGATGTGAGAAGATGGCAGCAGAGGAAATAAATAGAAGGAGAAAGCGCAAACTTACCCAAGGTGAACCAGCCGACCATCTGCGTTCCAAGTGGCAAGCCCTGCTTGGCTTGGAGGGAAGCAACGCTCGATCTGGTGACGATCATGGCGAGTGCGATCAAACCCACCTAACTCACAGTCAGACTGAACTCGTACACAATGACGGCTTAAGCTTACTTGGACGCCGAGAATCGTCCTGGAGAGGCTGTCTGCATGCGCAGCGCCGAGTCCCTCTTGCGAAGGTGCAGTCTTGATAAGCAGACTCTTCTCGAACGCGATGTAAAGGACGCCCATGAGCAGAATCAAGAGACCCCCAACGAGACTGTAAAACCACGCGTCAGAAGCATTCTCCAAATCATGTGAAGGTCACTTACATGAGATTCCAGTCCTCGACCTTGTTGGCAGGCAGAAGAGTGAACGCGCTCATCGAGACGCATCCAATTGCCCACGTACCGGACAGGACCCAGTTTGATTGTACGAAGTCTTTCCCGTAGAACAATGGCCAAGTTGCTCCAAGCAGGTACACGACAGTGTATATCTGGCGATGATAGTAGCTTTGTACCTGTCACATTTGCGTCAGCTCAGTCGCATCGCAGTCAAGATTGTTCACATTTACCATAATCTCGAGTATGGCAGCGTAGATGCCTACGTTCAGAAGAAGCTTGGTTGCGTCGGTCTTGGAGAACTTCGCAAAAAGCTTGTTCTTGCCTTCGATGAGCGCTTTACGACGAGCAAACACTTCTTCCCAAAACGCGACTGGGAAGATTGCGTATGCATAATACGTCAAGGGGGACGATTGGACGAAGAGGAAGCTAAACAAGCCGACCAGAATCGAGGTGAACACGATAGTCGAAGCCAGTGGCCGGGATGGCTCGACCTTGCCATTGAGCATATATTGGTCAACAGCAGTGGTGAAGGAAAAGGCGATCCATCCAGCGTAGCCTGCTGTGACCAAAGTGCGCAAGAAAAGCCACGCATACGTTTGCAGGTACCGAAGTCCTTGCAGACCAAGCTGAATCAGTGCGTCGGAACTCTCAATGGCCTCCCTATACTGTCGATCTCGAATCTGCTCCTCGATCAACTCCAGACGATGCTCGATGCTGTGCTCGGCGTCGCCAAAACCAGGGTATGGCTTGTACTGCATAACAGTGGCCTTCTTGTCCTCTTCTTTTACACGATACATCTCCAAGATTTCCTTGGCGTTGGTGAAGATGGCCTTGGCTTTCTGTTCATCGCTTGCGTCGAGATAGGAAAGGGGCACCTCTCCAACAGAATTGACTGGAAATTCTAGTCCGGCAAGATACGCCATCAGTGCAGCAATATCAGCTTGTGCGACATCGTGACGTTGCACATGATCCAGGTACCAATCACTCGAGAAGCCATCGTCGTGACCTGGCGCCTTGCCTTTGCGCACAGTTACAGGCTTTGCAACACCAGCTCCCCATGCAATGAGAGGAGTACGGGTGTTGTCAGGATGACCGTCACCATGGCTTCCCCAGTCGCTCATACCATGGTCAGCAGTAAAGACGAAGGCTGTTTCATCGTCGCCGTAGAAGTTGTTGATGATGTTCGTGATCTCCTCAACACCTTGATCAACGATTTGAATGTTGTGCAGGTATTCCCGAGAATAGGGGCGGTAGGAGTGGCCGGTGGTGTCCAGCCCGAGCAAGTGTAGGAAAAACACATTCTTGTCATCTCGTAGACGCGCATTCAAGACCTCATCAGTTTCCGCATCCTTGAACAATTGCTTGACCCGATCAAAGACCCAGTAGTCCAGCTCTTTGGCATCTTTGCTGAAGTCCTCAAACTCAGCTCCGTATGTCGCATCGTCCACTCTTCCAGGCACCGCACCGGTCGAAAACATAGGCAAGATATCTGGACTTCCCCAACTCCATGTATGCCGGCTTCTATTGAAAACACTGTCGAAGTTGACTGGATTGAGCTTCCATCCTGTTGTTACAGCCGCAACATCCTCGTACAACCCAGCTATTAAAGCAACATGCCCAGGTCTGGATTCTGTTGGAACGCGAGTGTGAGAGACACCAAACGTTCCATGATCGAGGACTCGTGATCGAAGGTACGGTGCCATGGGACGAGGGTCGTTCGGTGAAGAATCGTTAATTGACCTTGATGGGTCAGGGAAATATTGGAATGCCTTGTCGGCGCGGAGACCGTCGCCTATTTGGAAGAATTGATCAGTCGAATAGTACACAGAGAATAACATAGTGTAGGTCCACGGCATACCAACATATAGCACCAATCGCTTTGCAGGGGCTTTGGGCGCATCGACTCGGTAAGCCTTCATGCCAGTGACGATGGGACTAACGAAGTAGATGTCGAAGATGGAGTAGGCGTAGATGAGGTGGAAGACGATGGCAATGGCCAGGAAGCCCAGGCGCCCGAGCCGCGCCATGGTGAAGGAGTGTGGTGCTGCCCTGGGGGACAGAGAGTCGAGTGTGAGTGAATGAAAGGGTGCTCTGCGCAACGGAGCCTCCAGAGGCGCGTTTGGGAAAACGTGGAGAGCGCGCGCGTCAATTCCGGCCCGCCGACAGGGAATACGCGGGTAGCACCGTCACTAGTAAACTCAATATGACCTCCTTCCTCGCTGGAAGTGAAAGCTCAAGGGAGACTGTCTCCCACATCTCTGATCCATCTCCCCGTTTGACCACAACACACTCGCGGTTGCAAGAGCCATGAGTCAGCATGGTCAAGCAACGTCTCACGGACATGTTCGCGCTCAGAAGCGACATTTGCCCTTCCGGCGGGGTCCCTTCGCCTTTCACATGCGGATCTACATACGAAGCTGCCATAGCATGAGAACTACTCCATCACTTGCTGCACTTGTGATGCTTACAACAAAATTGACTTCTAAGATGGAGAGCGGTCACTCGTAGTTTCACTCCGACCTTCACTCGTACGCTCATTCTGACACTTACTGGTACGTTCAATTCGCATATGATCCGCACTTCACACGCTGCACACGTTTCATTCACTCGCCGTTTGCTTCTGACGTCACTTCGACCTTCGGTCGCTCGCTTACTTGAACTTTCAATTATCTTCTCACATTCTTGCTCCCTTCTACAGCCGCAACCCACCTCTGCTCCAGCCATGTCGTCGCCACTGGCTGACCTCTACCAGCGATACAAGATCGGAACGAAGCGAGTGGAGCAATGGCTCACCAATCTGGCTAATCGCCAATTGCATACCCGCGATGGAGCCACGTCCACCAAGCCCATCAGCGTACCAACAGTCAGCATTACAGCGGCGTCCGCACCTGAGAAGCTGTCGACAAAAAAGCTCATTGCTGCCACTGATCAGATCGTCGAGTCCGCACTATCGAAGGGCTAGGCTCCTGCGGAACTCAATAGTACCATTATCGTGCTCGAGGATGTCATCGCGGGCCGCCGCGAGTACGGACTGTGGCACCGACTACGAATTCGAGACAAAGACGAAGCTTACATACGGGAGACGGCTTCGCACGAGCATTTTGTGGATGTTCTTGCCGAGATTCTGACCAGGCTTAAGAAGATACAGAGTGCCTGTCAGCGACCGTTCAAAAGCCAGCGTGGCAAAAAGAAGGGCGGAAAGGGCAAGAAAGAAGCAACTCCAAACACATCCACAGTCAGCACGGATGATATCGAAGGAACTGTGCGATCTTGCATTTACTCTGATCCTGAGCCCGAACAGGTCGACTCCTTGACCAACAAGATGACCGATGCCACGTTCGAAGAATCAGCTGCCAAACCACAAACCAGAGTCAAGATCGAGCTGCAGAGACCAGAAGACGAGGACATGTTCGCATTGTGGTGCTTTCTGAAGGAGTGCCACACGGTACGATTGTACCTACGGTCCATCTGGCAGGAATACTACGCCGGCGAGCTCAGCCTCCTCGTAGCCGCAGAGGTGACAGAGAGTGTCTTCATCATGCTTTCTCAAGCAGCTTGGGGGTTTACCTTGGATTACCCGCAATTGTCTTCTTTCGACCAAGTGGCTGACAGGCTTCAAATCCGCGCTCAAATACGAGGATCTGACATCCAGTCATTCGCATATGAAGGCAACGATGACGCCAAAGACTCGATGGATACAGCACAAGCCGTCGAACTGCTGTGCATTCCTGCCTTCGCTGCGCTTCAGACGCTAAAAGAGGCACTCCGAGCCTTCAAAGACCTCGAAGAAGACATGCAAGAGCTGTTGGAAGTCTCCGATTCTTATCATATGCTCAACGACAAAATGATGACCGCACTGCTTAGTATGCTCGAGATGCCCGATCGCCTCTTCAATCTAATGAGAGACGGGCAAGAATTTCGACTTCTTCACTTCTGGCTTCATTGCCAGAATGCACTGCCGAAAGACGCAGCTTTCCATTGATGAAGTCATACAATACCAGTTGTACATGGACATTTTGGATGGTCGCAAAGGCCTAACAAACGAGATCGGTACTCTCTGCACGCTGAGGGATTATGTCCACGGCTCGACCGGTCACTACGAAGCACAGGCGCCCTCGATGATGGAAGCTTGCGGCGTAACTTATGATGAAACGCCTACGTTCCGGCACTCAGGGCTCCAGTTCTGTCAAGATGTCCTATTCAAGAACCCAGAAGACGAGGAAAAGAAGATACTGATTCGAGGACCGGCAGCGCGCAACCTGCCATATATTGCCGAGCTCTGCGCAAACTTTCCAGTGCTGTGCGGTCGAGCATCAAACTACCTGCTGCGGCAGCACCACGTTGATGGTGTCGTAGCATGTCGTCAGCATCCGTTTGTGGTGGCGCTTGCACACTTATACCGAGCTTCGCTTGAGGCTGGTGTTCTCCGCCGTAGGTGGAGGGACCTGGACCATGTCATCGATATACTTGGCCCGGTCAATCTTGGTTTCATAGGGATGCTCGGATCACATGCCCCGGTCATCGTATCTGCTCGTCGATTCGGGATGGCGTTCGGGATTCCGGCCGCTGAATACAGCAAGGAGCATCGAAACCGGCGGAACCAGAAGTCAAACAGGCTTCCACTGCCCCAGACCAATCATGTGGCGAAGGAGAGAGACAAGACCGACCTGCCAAAGTCGCCCTGCGCCAACGCAATGCTACAGAGACACGAGACGGGAGATCTGTTGGGTTTGATCGAGCCCCAATCGGTCAGCCATGCGATCTAACGCATGACACGAGATCTCCTATCAGACGCCAGCATTGAGGTCGACCAAGAGGCTCGCAAGCAGTGGGCAGCATCTAAGACGCTCGACATCACGACCCTCCTCGGAGTACTGAAGAAGCAAATGATCGAGGAAGAGAAGTTGGCCTGCTTTGACCTACACTGCTTCTCTGTGCAGTCTGGCCGGCGACTATGGGTCATCAAGAACGAGTTCGGTCCCTCAGTGGCTGATTTACGAGCCAGACGGGGACTTCAACCTGATCGAAATGGTCGATGAGATTCTGTGGGCCTCCGTCGGCGCTCAATCATTAGACCAGACCCTCCTCGGCGGCGTCGCTGCGGGATTCGAGGCCACGATCCAGAAGTACGACAGCAACCTGCTAGACTCCGGGGTACTGCTCGCAGAGTCATTGAAGTTCCAAGACGAGGACTTCGAGGATCCCATTTTGGGGGATCTCAAGACGAGTCTGCTGCAAGGCACGCCAGGGGTGGCCATGACTGGTAGCAAGGTCAAGCTCTTGTTCCAGAAGCTTCCGGCAGATGAGAGGAAGGCGGCGATGGACACGCTGTATAAGGATCCAATGGCTGAGAACGAGGTCGCGGCCGAATGATCCAAGGCGTAAATGCATCGCAGAAGGAGACACTATCCCCACGAAAGGAGGCGCAACCAGGCCACGGATCAGGACAACGAGCACACAGTAGGATGCTGAGAGTTGGGGAAGCCTTTCAGTAGACCTAGATAGTGGCTCAGAACGAGATTATGAAAGAGGCATCTGACGCCAAAGAATCCAGGCTGAAATGTCAGACACGAGTCGCGGAAGGAAACACCATCTATCTCCACGACAGCAGGCCTAACCAGGGCATCAATCAGCATAACAAGCAAACGGTAAGATTCCAGTATTCGGGGAAACTCTTCAGGAAAAATCCTAGATACTCAGTTCAGACGTGCCTTGGAGCCTACCGACCAAGCATCTTCTCCCTTCTTCTGGCACATAACATCTAACCCGCCGCCCCAAGCCCTTTGCTACTCAAGCCAGCGTACCTCCGGCCTCCCTCGCTACACCCCAAAAATCCCCAAGACCGCACAACAATCAGTCCCCACATCTCTCCTGCAGTCTATTTGACCCAACATGATGTCGATGCCACAGAACGAGCCTGCGAAGGCGAGAAAGACCGAGCCAGAGACTCATCATCCGAAGAACAATCGAGTTCTCAGGGGCGTATACATGTAGGCGATGTAAATGTCCAATATCACTCTCCAACACCACACATGACTTTTCTTTTTGACGAACAATTGAGACAGCTACGCAGCATGTCGATTTCGTGTATCGCAGTCAAGATGGGCGTTGAAGGATGTTGATGGTATAGGCAGGCCACCGAGGGGGATTGGGCGAAAGGGTTTCAAGCGGGTGGGAGGGGGTGAGGGAGAGCGGGTCGATGGATGGATAAGTATCTAGTCATGGGAGGGAAGGGTTCCAGTCTTTGGGAGGCGAAGTCGGGCTCTGCTGGTTCATGCTATGCGGTCAAGAGGGGTTAGGAGATGGGCAGCCATGTGCGCGACGCTCCGTAGAATTGGCAATGTACCAAAGGCACCAAGCTTGCCCCATTGACTTGAGGGAGAGAGACAGACATCCCTCGAGAATGTTCAGAAGATGAACTCCATCGCAAGAGTAAGGCCTCCTATTCATGAATTCCTAGCATCGCTATTGCTTATCTCCATAGCGACTGTCTCCCTGTTCATAATGCAAAACGCTCCCTCCGTCTAAGTGCTCTTCTTCGCAAACTCCACACGCAGAATCAAGTGATGGTAACCGTAACCATCCATCTTCTCGCACGCCCGCGCCGCATCGCCGCGATCGGCATATGACACGAACGCGAAGCCCTTGGCTCTGCCCGTCTCGCGGTCTTTGGCAAGGAAGACACGAGTGACGCGGCCGAAGCGCTCGAAGGCGTCGCGCAGTTCGCCTTCGTCGGCCATTTCGGAGACCTGGTTGTGTCATTAGCATTCATACTCTCTACTCGTATCTGAAGGTTATAACTCACGTTCGTGACACGCAGCGTAGCAAGATCATCCCGCTCATACTTTCCACCCATCCTCTCCCCAGTCCCCGCGCCGCCCTTGCGCAGATGCGGCGGCACATAACTGCCTCCCGGCCCACCACCACCGCCGGCACCGCCATCGCCCGCCACAGCATCCATATCCACGGGCGCCGCATCGCCCTCCGGCGCCATGGTATCCTTGAAGGGACACTTAGTCGTGAAATGGTCTCCACTGCAGATACGACACTTGATCTGCATCTTCTTGAGCGCCTCCGCCTTCTTGTCCTCCTGCGGGTTGACCTCCTGCTGTCCGCCCGCCTTGAACCCCGCCTGGGGGCGGAAGATGATGTTCTCGCCGAGCGTGGTGGTGTCCGGTCGAGGGCCTGGGGGCTTGCCGGCCTCGGGACCGATCTTGGCCCATTGTCGTCGCTCGGCGACGCGCGGGTTCTCCTTCTTTTTCACGACGGTGCGGCGGATGCGTTGGGTGCGCTTGACTTTTTTGCCTTCTTCGTTGTAGAAGATGGTGACGACGGTTTCGGTGCCATCCTTATTTTTGGTGATTTGGGGTGCGGGGAGGGCGGTGGCGAGATCGGGTGAGTCGTCGTCGTCGGCCCAGTCGGTGCGACCTGGGGGGTTCTGTACTGCGGCTGCCATGGTTTTGGAGTGTGTGGTGTGTGATGAAGTTCGTGGTGATATTTAAAGGTGGAGAGAGAGTCTCAAATTCTTGCCAAGCCTTAGATTGGTGGAGTCACAGAGTGGCGGTGGCGCATTAAGCACGTGACTTTGATGTTGAGAATGAATGTTGCGAATATTCACCTGAGCAATGTTGTTGCATGAGATGACTGGACTGCACGTCTGAGAGCGACTGGATCGGCTTTGGTGCTGCTGCTGCTGTCGACCCTCCGCACTTGCCTTGCCTTGCATGCTCTTGCCTGAAGTCGCTGCAAGCTTCCGCCTGCCAAAGCGTTGTGGCGGCGGCCCCAAACCCTATCTTCCACCACCACAACGCCTCCATCAACGGCTACGATAGGCGACGAATCTCCTCAACCCTATCATCTACACCAACGCTCATCGTCGCGGCAAGTTGGCAAACAGGTAGAAATCTGGGAATCTTGTCTCGAAGCAGCAACCACGACGTTGCGGATGATGTGATTTGGAATTCCTTATATTGAAGCTCCATCTCTTTCGATCGAAAAGTGACGCTCGCTAGAACCGTTGCCATTTGCTAGTCCCGTTGACGGTTGCTGGGAAGTATATGACAGCCGCCTCTTGCGGTAAATGTAAAGTCAAAAGCGACGACACCTGTTCGTCTCCACACGTATGTCGATTCGCGCAGAGCTGACTTACGGTACGCTTGGGATCCAGTGCTAGTAGATCTCGCGCCTGACTTCACGGCAGTTGTACCTCCGCGACGATTCAGGCTCTTTCGACGCTCGAGTCGTTCGCTACGAGTCGCTAGTCGTGGAAATTGGATCAACATTCATCACTCCACCAGATCAAGTACCCAAGATGATCATCTCGTAGTCTTCCGGCCGGAAGGAACAGGTGTTGTGTGTGTGCAAGCTCGCATCTCGCCATTCAGGCCAAGTCCCAAGACGGAGTTGGGTGTGATCGATGAGCAGCGGTGGTTCTAGATTCTCGGGCGGAAGTCCACCGAGAACTGCGGTGATTGTCTTCCGGCCCTCTGGCCTCTGGGCTAACTTCGCAGTCATCTATCGCGTTCAATAGTCAGTGGGTACGCCGCGTAGGTTGTACTTTCAGAGTCTTCGGCCGCTCCGCATCAAGGTGGGTTCCTGTTCACCGGTGTGCTCTCAAGTGCGAAGTCGTATAGCAATGCCGATTGTTGCAAGAGGCCCGAGATGAAAGGGCACGAGTCAGTGATGATCCGAAAGAGGCTAAAATCGAGACGGACTGACTTGCCACGAGCTGAAGGGGGGATTCGAGGATGCTGACGAAGAGCGTAGGGGTGTAGCATGTTAGCATGTTAGCAATGTTAGCAGTGTTAGGGCATTTTAGCTTTTGGACTTGAAAGGGGAAAAACAAGGGCACAGAAGCACGACTTCATCGGGCCAAGAACCAACAACTTGCCGCGCTTGCCGTGTAGTGAGGCTGACCTACGCTGTCTCGAGGTTCACAATGCCTGCTTGCTGCTTTAGGCCATTAGGACTCCAGGATACCAAGCCGCGAGGCGAACAAGGGAGTATGCATGAGCGTTCATGGGGTCCCGATCCGGTGGAGAAGTGCGCGATGCATCTCGAGCCTACGTTATCCTGTCCCAGCTCGCACAAGGTCGCAATCTCTGCAGGTGCAAGGTTCCTCCGAACTGCATCGAAATGTCGAAGTTCTGACGCGAGGAATACGATCATTGTAGTCTGGTGCAAATTCAACCGCGGCACAGACTGCCTCTCCACCCAGCTGCCGTTGGAAATACCGACGTAGTGGATAGAGTGACAGCCTGGAGCCGGGCCGAGGGTCGCTGCAAGTCCGTTCACATGTTCGGGATGTTGTGGTGGGGACGCCTTTAGAATGGAGCGCTGTGGGTGTGCAAGACGACGATTTTGCAGCCTGCAGGCCGTGGAGTCGTTGGAAAATGCCGGCACATTCCCCTTATCCCTCGCATGTTTCTCGCGATGAGGAAGAATTTCCGGCCAGTGTGGGCCTAGTGGTGGCCTGAGAGATATTTGCATGCAGGCCTAGGATGGAGAGGCGTGCGTGGACGCTGCTGAAAGCGGCTTCACATGTGAAAGTGATCCGGTCGTGGCACAGGGTGCGTATTAACCCATCGAGTCGATGAGATGTGGTGATGCGGCGTGGATCTGAAGCTGGTGAAGATTTCGCTGTACGCTGTACCAGGAAATCGATGTCGGGGTGAAGTCGGAAGACAATGGTTCCCTTGAAGCGGGGCCTTGAACCCGGTCGTGATGGCACAGTCGTGGATGTGAAGATTGCCGACGACGCTTTCGAAAACTCGGCGACTTTTTTTGGTAGCTTTGCAACACCCTAGGCACGGACATATGTCCCGTTTAGGAAGTCTGGAATTCGAGGCTGGAGACGCTGTGCTTTTCGCTCGGGCAACTCGTCGGCCTGGCGATTGTCATGGCTGCGAGCCCTGGCAGTCGCGGTGCTGCAGATGACTGGCGATCCATCTCTGACCATCCTGCGTAAGGACCATGTTGAGGGCTAAGGACGCCCTGCAGCGCGCGGTCAGAGCAGTGAGCGAGAAGGAAGAGGAGGAGACGAGCGATATTGCAGGGAGAGCACAGGTCTCAGCAGGGCATTCGCTGGTTATCCTTGGTCAGATCGCACCGAGCAGGTTAGCATCGCGACCAGAGCAGGGCATGGAGTCGTCTGTGCCCCCGAGCGGTGCTGGCTCCAGGCAGCGTGCGGCACGTAGGTGCTGCGGTATGGTGAAGGCCTTGCATAGACGGCGTGGCTGCACTCCTGTCGCTCAATCGTCTCGTCCTGTACGGGCGAAAAAGGCGGTGGTGACAGCGTGAAGTGGTGCGTTCTGACGAGGGGTGGTCGCCATCGGCAGTTGCAGGACCCGCCGATCCTGGCAGCTGCTGGTTAGCGAGACGACGCCGGACAAACAGAGGCATGATGGGCGTGATGCGCGCAGTGGTGAGGTGTGCGGCGGTCGTCTTGTGCGTGCTGCAGACGGCGAGGAGGCTCTCATCATCAACACAAGGTGCAGGCGCAGGTTCCCGGCGGCGTCTGGCACGTTTCGATCGGCCGGCCGTGCGTGAAATCCGTCCAACGGCGTCGTTGTCGGGGCGCTAGCGACGTGTAGCCATGTGCTGCCAAGGCGAATGATTGCGGCGGGCGACGATCGTCCTTGATTCTGCGGTGGATTGCGTCTTTGTGTGCGGCGCTGTCTGGCTGAGGTGCAAACAAACTTTTAGAGTCGCGTCTGGTGAAAGTCTGCCCCGAGCATGGCGTCTGTAGCGCTGCCAGCTGCGGCGGGCCTGCAGTGAGCAGACTTCTGTAAGGCCTTCGGCGCTGCTAACGTGCAACTGGCAATCGCACTGCCGTCTGTTCGGCCTGCCATTGTTGTCCAGCGAGAGCGACGAGAGAGCGCCTGTGCCACATCTCCCACCACCGCATCCGCCCACCCACCCCACCCGCTCTCCTGCCTCTACCGCTGCTATCTTGGCTATGGAAGAGCCTCACACCTCGCACATGGCACCGCGCCGTGTTGGTCCCACCGCACCCGAATGGCCACACGTGTCTGGGTCCATGGTGGGTGACGCAAGGAGAGCCCCTTCTGCCACGCGGAAATAACTCGCAGGCGGCCTTGTCCTCGTCGCTGGGCGGCGGAGATGGCTGTGTACCGCTGACACACTGAAGCGGCCGTCGACGACGCACCGGCAGGGATCGCGCCTGTCCACACCACGTGCCATCTACCGAGACTGCGGTCACGGGCGTTTCTCTCCTGCCTCATCCAGCAATCCACCGCTTGGCTGCACGCAGCCTTAATGATCTACGCTGCCGGCGCGCCTGGCCTAGCAGGTGAGTGCTGCTCACCACCATTGAACGAGCGCGAGCAGTTCGTGATGTGAGCCCGTCCATCGCTGTCGCCCATCTTCGATCCGCCCGCCTCGAGTCAGCGCCGTCGTGTGATGCCAGACCTGGTCCTCCCTGTTCGAGCTAGTGCTGGCCTCTCGGCACCGAATAATGCACCACCACTCGCAGAACACCGGCACCACCACAAGAGTGCGGTACTCGGTCCAACACAACTCACTCGCAGTTGCCCACCAACATGCCGATCATCCGGAGAACCCAGCACCGAAATAGAGGCGGCGTTCAGCTCAGCAAACTCTACTGGCTAAACGCTGCTCTTGCTCTGCAGCTGCTGCGTGCTGTCCGTCGGTATGCGCGAGCAGCCATGCTCCCTCCGTCTGCAGACGCCGCTTCATTCGGCCGCTTGAAACGCTCTTATATTGCTTCGCATAACGAAGCGCCTGAATGGACACTTGCGACCCAGCATCCTCGCTCGCGCGGAGGTGGCGTTCTCCTTCCCGCATGCCATCATCATCACCTCCACACCCATGACCTCAATATTGCCAATGCCATACCACGACCACGACGAGAAGGGGTCCTGACTTGGCACACGGTACAAGCCGTACACGGTGCTTTTGATGCCTGACGCCCAGCCTCAATCGCCTGTCAGCCATTAGCCGCTGCCAGACCGGCTGCCGAGCACTGGTCCACCCACGCCTGCAACAATCCATGGCTCCCTCTGCCGCGCGGAGCTGTCACTGGTGGTGCGTCGTCTAGTGCATTTTCTCCCTGGCAAGGATGCACACCACGTTCCACGTTCAGATCGTCTGTGCAGCCTTCGACGGAGCAGCTTTTGTGCCGCTGATCAATCGCGGCGTCTTTGCGTAACAGACAATGTGACCACGGATACTAATAGAAGTATGTACGGAAGAATGGGTTGCACGGGCAAACTTCTAGCACGGAACCTTAAACGAGACTTTTAACCATCCCGAAGGATGCGCCACGCGCTACGCTGGTATCACCTGTAGTGCTTCGCCGGGCAGTGTGGTTCATTGCCCATTATCGCTATTCAAGACGACTTTCCAATGCCGGCCAGTTCGCCCGTATAGAGCCATGCATGAGACGATCAGCCGTGCCATCTGACCGCCCAGAGCGTCGATTCTGTAGTGAGCATCGACCACACTGGCCAGACACTCAGGCTAGGAGCGAAGTCCTGGTGTCGATCTTCACCCATCAGTTCGAAAAGGTAGCAACTCCGATTGAGTACCGCCCCGCCATGCCCTGGTATTAAGCACGTTGCCTTATTGCATGACTGTATCAATGAGTGGATCGCTTTCCATGAAAGGGGAAGTACTTGATCGCGGCGAGTGCCGTACTGCTATGTGTTGATCATGGCTAGACGGTGTCTCATCACCTGAAGAGACTCAACTCTCGCTGTCCAATGCTTGACGGTCCTATGCTTGCAATATCATAGAGCCTATTGTTCTCACCAGACACCTCGCACCAACGGTCGCCTCACCTATAGCATCTCGAACGATAGGCCAGTGCCAACAAGCTGCCGACAGCTAGTCGATTGGAAGCTGCAGGCGCCTCTCCCGGACTTCAAAACGGCCTCCAGGATTTCATGCAGAGCTGGGCGTAATAAGCATAAGGTCTTCTGTAACTTTGCCTACTACTACCTTCTTCACTCCATCTCCGCGCCGCTACCAACCCTGATCCGGCACCTCCACTAAAGCCATCCAACGGCTCAACGGCTGTGGACGTTGATGATCGGGGCCTATCGAACGTTAACGACAACGGCTCTTGATCGGTCTATTCGATATAGGCAAATAGATTGCGACCAAGCCGGGAAACCACAATCGTCATCATGGACGGACAATACGGCCCGCCCATACCACCTTTGGGAGGTTTTTATCCCAATGGCTATCCGCCGATGATGACAACTGAGCCTCTTCACCCTCCGCGAACGCTGCAACAATTGCAAACTCTGTCGATGGAGAGCCTTGGTACCTACTCCGACTACGACGACCCGAACCGCTCAATGCCACCACCACATGGCTTGCCGCAGCAACCACAACCGCCGCAACAAGCACAACAACAAGCGTCACAGCGATCTCGACGTCGACAACCGACGGGCTCGGATCATGTAAAGCATAGACGGACGAGGAGTGGCTGCTATACCTGTCGACAACGACGAGTCAAGGTAGGTTCACGTTGAGCCGCATCTTCCTTCAATGAATCCTTACTGACGGGACCGTTGACAGTGCGACGAAACACACCCTGTTTGCGACAGTATGTAGTGACGACATGGTGCTAGTTGACGTTCAATGTTGCTGACGTTCGTGTAGGATGTCGCAAGGGAAAGCGCGAGTGCACCTACCCGGGAACGACAGCATCGACACCGAAGCCATCCAGAAGCACCAGCAAGTCAAAAGGATCACCAGATGGCTCAAGTCTGTCGGAGAGTGATATTGAACCCGATTCAGCATTGCCGTTGTCGGCCATTCCTGATGACGAAGACGAAGATGCAGCTGGTGAAGACGATCCACAAGCCACGACTCCAGAGAGCCGCAAGCCATCCGAATCATCTTCAAGTCTGATAGACAAGAGCACGTCACCGTCAACAGAGGCTTCGGCAACGGCCATGCGTTCTACGAGACCTCAGCCCGCTCGGACGAGTTCGAAGCAGTCGATCAAAGCCGAGTACTCGCAGTCCGGACGATGGGCATCACTACCCAAGGACGTCAAGTATTACCTCAAGTACCATCGCGAGAACATGTCGCATCATCACTACGCGTTCAAGTACGACGGGAGCGACTTCCTCCGGACGACATTCGTGGAGATTGCCCTGAACGACAGCAGTGCGGCTTTGCTGTACGCGATTGTCGCCTTTGCTGCCTACCACCACTCCATTGCACGCGACGACGACAAGATATCGAGCTTCCTCACCTTCTACAACAAGTCGATAGCCTATCTGCAGCAATCGTTGAAGAACAAGAGGCATAACGTTGCGACGCTTCTAACGATCCTGACGCTCGCAACGGTCGAGGTGAGATCATGCGCACAATCGTTACGATCCAAGAACATGCTAACGATAACTTCAGGAGTTTCTCGGTGACTGGGTGAACCTGCTCGGCCATCAAAGAGCGGCGTACCAGATCTTGACCGACCTCTTCACGCCGCAGACGATCATGCAAGACGAGACGCGTCGACAGATCATCAACTGGTACATTCGCTTCGATCTGTTCGCCGGCATCATGTCTGGAGGCGAGACCATCCTCGACAGAGCGTGGTTCGCAGCAGCAGCGGACTTCTACGAACGACAAACGAGAGACCGCCCGAAGGACCTGGGCGCTGTGCTTGAAAAGTACTTTGCAACGACACGGTTACTCGCAACCGACGTGACGCTCCTTTTCGCCGGGAAGAAGAAGAACACGATCAGCGACGACGACTTCGTGGCTGGCATACAAAGGCTTTCAGCGCAATTCGCAGAGTTCGGCAACACCATCGAAACAGCATTCACGGATCCTTCATGCTTCGTCAAGGACTTCTCAGGGGCACCACCACCGAGCGACAATGACCTATTTGACTTTCGCGACCCCAACTTCCTCTACGCGGGAGAGTTGGCGCCGATGAACTTTGTACTAACAGACCACTGGGCGGTGGATCTAATGTTTAAGTATCAGACGAGCCTTGCTATGGGACAGGCGCCCCCAGCAGAGCTGACGGAAATCGCAATGAAGAAGTGTAAAATGTTTGAAGCCATTCAGTACGGCGCAGAGGGCGGGTCTTCTGCTGTGCTTGGATGCCAGGCGAGTCTGGGGATCATGGCATTGTTCCTGCCTAAAGAGCCACGATATACGATGTGGTGTCGACGCAAATTCGTCGACATCGAAAGGCTTGGGTATGCTTTATCACTGGACAAACGAGATCGACCCCTTACTGATCCGACTTCAGCTACATCTACCAAGCCTCCTACCGCAAACGAATGACCGACATCTGGGGCGAGGACATGTCCCACTGGTGGCTGCCCAACGACGAAGGCTACCTGAGCACCATTCGAACGGTCCGCGACTTCGTCGAGTACCGCGCAACGAAACCTCGAGATCCTTGGGCCGTGGGCATCCGCGACATGAGTGGCATCTTTCGAACGTTGAACATTGAAGAGCAAGGCGTGTCTGATGATATGAGAAGTGCTGGTACCGATGGCAGTACTAGTCCCTAGGTCGACGGAGGCAGTCCAGAGCATTCGATGCCTTGGGCGTGATGAGGATATACATGGCGAGCTGAAAGACCGCCTTTTATTGAGTCGAGGCCTTTCATCCTCGTTCTTCAGTGGAGTCGACAAGCTCAGCTCTCGCCAACAGCACCCTCGACCAGACCGGTGTCGACTGTCCAGACCGTTACGACACTGGGCAGGTGTCCGCATGATCAGCATCCACCGTTCTATACCACATGGCCCCATCCAAGATCTCAGCTCCCAGCCGAACGGGCCCAATTCTCCGGCTTCTTCGCCAATGTATTACTACACCCACCCATCCATCAACCATGGCACGCAACCCTGCTAAGGAATGCAGGTCGTCAAGCCCCGACGGCAACTCCGTCCCCTGGTCTCGGCCGACGAAACGACCGTCGCTTGCCGATGCATTTGAGAGCATCGACTTGTTTCGACTTGTGTGTTGCTGCCCAAAAAGCAGTCTCGCAAGTGTTGCAAAAGAGCAATCTGAGTCAATATCGGAACAAGGACCAGGAGTTAGGGAGATGGGGCACGACGATCGAATTATCCATTCATCCTCTCGTATCCTCGTGCGAAGCATGTGGGCTTGGATCCTGGATGACGAGACCAGTCACCAGAGAGGGACAGAGTTTCGCCGGCATTGAAGCCACACATGGACTAGTGTTTCGACGCGGATGCAAGCCCCTACGACGGTCTGACAGGAGGCGCGAAACCGGCGGCTTTTTTGAGGGATGGGGGAAAGGTAATGTATCATCAAAGATAAGAAGGATGTTTTGGATGGTGCAGATCGACGTGGAGTGTCGAAGTCTCCAAAAACTCTGCTATCAGCGAGATAATATGTACTCTACACCACACCACAAACACAACCCACCAGAGTGACAAGCTGTCACCTCTCCACGGCGCGGCACATGCCCAGCGCCAAACGCCCAAACCTCACAATCCCGGCAACCAAACTTCCACCCATCTCAAGCCACTCCTTCCCGATGCATCGAAGCGAAATCCTCCGCGGTCCCGATTCGGCCAGCTCGGCGGCCGTTTCCAGCTTCCCGCGCGACGCCTCGTGCGTGCCACGTTGTCGACTTTGACGCCATAGTCAAAACTTTCTTCGAGACTTCACTCCACAAGTCACGCACGCACGCACGCACCGGACACTCCACAACTTCTGCCCTTGTCTTGCGCTCGCTGCTTGCTGCGTCCTACGCACTGCAGTGGATGCGAGGTCTAGCCAGTGGGAAGTCTTTGCGCCGAGCCCGTCGTCGACGGGACTCTCGCCTTGGGAGATGCCATTGGCTGGGTTCTCTGGAAAGGAACGCTCGCCCAGCTGCAATAACACAACCTCATGACGCCCTGACGCGGGCCTGCCGTTCGAACTAGGCCTCGCGGAGTCCAGACTACTGGCCGATACGATACTCCTCACGTCCTGATTCGGGAGCGAAACAGGTCGTTCTGGGAGTCTTTGAGAGAGACCGCAAGCCACCACGACGCACGCACGCAGCGATACAAGCTGAGCTGGGCTGAGCGAGCATCATGCGGCGACCGCGACCGCAACCGCCGGGTTGTCTTGCAGGCGAGACGGGAAGGAAGAGAGTCGTGTCGTGTCGTGTCGTCTTGCAGCAAGGCCCAGGATAGGACCGGACGGTAAGTGGTTTGGCCGTTTGGTAGGAGGAAGAGGAGTCCAGCAGACCCTACATATAATCCACGCAACCGTCAGGCACATCTGCAGATCTCCTTCCCAAATTCCCCATCGCTCCAAACCATCGTCTGTCTGTTGGTCTCACAGCTACCAGGTCCCCATCGCACATCTTACCCTTTTCTTCTCGTCCTCGCGATGCTTTCGCGTTCTCTGCTCTTGGGCGCCACTGCGGCTCTGGTGGCTGCCCTGCCTCAGGGAATAGACTTCGATGCTGTGGACAGCGTGCCCACGCCCTCTGTCTTGGGAGCCCCATTGGTGAGTTTTACCAACTTCACTCGTCTACTCTTCATGAGGCCCAACGGGTATGGCACAAGGGCTTTGAGCCTTGAGCTACACATCCCTCAACAACAAGCAATGCCTCCCGACGTGCTCATCAATGGCTAACATCCCTTGGCACAAACACAGGCGGCGACGATCCAAAGCCAAGTCCCCTCCTACTCGCCCTCAGCAGCAGCCCAGTCCGCGGCCGCAGCAGTGCCGACGGATCCCATCTCTTCATCGACGGACGACGACAGCAGTGACTCGAAGCGTTCGCTCACCGCACGCAAAGCCTGCGATCCCCAGAAAGCTGGCGCTGCTCCAGTGACGAGCCCAGATACCGCGAGTGCGTTCCTCGCGAACGCGAATTACACCACCATCCAGGCGAACGCTCCGGTGCCGCAGGGCTATCAGATTGTTTTCCAGAATTTGCAGGGTGCGACGCAGCAGAATGGGTATCTTGGATAGTAAGTTGATCGAATCAATCAAAGCCGTTGTAGTGGTACCGGAAGGCTGACTCCTCGATAGCTACACCCTCTCAAGCTACGACACCGTCAAGTGCCAGCAGTACTGCGACAAGGCGTCTTCATGCCAGGCTTTCAATGTGTACATTGAGAGGGATCCTTCCGTCGAGCCGGGGACTGGATGTGACAACCCGCCGAGTACCGTGAACTACAAGTGCTCGCTGTATGGGCTTCCTGTGAGCAATGCTACGGCCACCAACACCGGCCAGTGGCGGGCGAACTTCCAGGTTGTCATTACTGCTTCCAATGGTATGTTTCGATGACGATTCCTTGCTGTCGTCGATGTTTAAATCGCTGACTTCTTCTTCCGCAAGGCTACGTCAAGAACGCACCACCGCCATCCTACACTGACTTCGTAAGTTCAGCCCCCCTATTCGACCCAACGTACCTTGACTGATAACTTCATCCAGACCGGCCCAACCGAATTCGGTGGCGCAATCAACGCCCCCATTAAAAACGGCCAATCCTCATACATCGGCGTCAAAGTCTTCCCGGGCCCGTACGACCCCGGTCAGTGCGCTGCAGCCTGCGAAGCGCAAACCCAGTACGACCACGACCACCCTCGCTCGGACGGAACCTATGACCCCTGCAACTTCTTCAACTCCTACATCCTGTCCAAGAACAACAGCCCGATCGGGACGTACTGCAGCTTCTACACGCAGGCGTGGGGGAAGAGCTATGCGGTGAATACGGGACAGTATGATTCGAATGGCATCTATTACTCTGTGAGCAGCTCTTATGGCTATACCCTGTCGCCTCAGGATCCGGGAGTTGTGAGCTCGTCATGATTGCAACCTCATGTGGAGGGACCAGGGTTGTGAGGGAAAGTGTCAATGTCGGTGTTGGGGATCAAACTTGTCCGTTCAGCTGGGGTTCAGGTGTTTCGTTTTCGCTGGTCGTGGAGAACCGCGACGTCTCGTCCTGTGGATCGAGCAACAGAGAGCCATAAATAATCGCTGCAGGTGTTGAAGCCTCGCAGGTGAGGGATGGTTGTACCTTGGAATGCACGACTTGATTGGTGTGAAATCAATCTGGGATTCCAACCTTGTGCTCTCCTTCTAAGACGGTGTCAATGCTTGCCCTATCTTTCGTCCGGACTCTTCTGCTGCCCATTAGTATGGATGGCCACGGATCTTGAGGTATGGAGTGCAGCGTCAAGTTTGAGGGCTTTCAAACTCAATAAATGCCGGTGACTTCCACGTCCAGGATGCGAAGAAAATACAAAAGCTGCTTGATGGTTCTCGTCGGTAGTGTCTGTCCATCCATTGAAAGCATTGTCCTTCGTCAACAGCCCCTTCCTCGCCATGGCTTCAAGACATAATCTCATCGAGACGCTGGATTCGATCAACAAGTCGACCTTCGACGGCGACGAGAACTCCCGCGCGGCAGCTACCATAGCAGCTAAAAAGTTGTTCCAGAGGCTAGAGGCGCCATGGGAGCGTATGTACGAGGAAGTCCTCGTTCAGCCCATGCGAATGATGGCCGTCAAGATCGCTTCCGATGTCAAATTGTGGGCGTGTCTGGATTCGATGCCGCAGACGTGCGCTCAACTGGCGCAGAAGACCGGCACGGACAAGGGCTTTCTCCAGCGTATACTCCGAGTTCTGGTCGCCATGACTTACGTCGAAGAGACAGATCTTGATGCATATGTCGAGACGGAGCTCTCCAAAACCCTCAAGGAACCGGAGGGCCTGAGCCGCGGTCTGGACGTGTACTGTATGGCGAGTCTCAAGCAAATAGAGCATGGGCCAGAATTTTTCAGGCGAACCGGGTACAAAATCTCAGAGGACATGAGCCAAGCGGCTTGCAAGTGGGTGATGGGGATGCCCGAATACGAAGGCGGAATTTGGGAGATGATGGACGAGATCGGGTGGACTCCAAAGTTCAACTCGTTCCTGTCTGGGATGAGGACCTCGCAGCCTTCGTGGGCACCTTTGTGGCCAGTCAAGGAAAAGCTGCTTGATGGCTGGGATGGAAAGTCGGTGCTCCTTGTTGATGTTGGTGGTGGTAAAGGTCGAGACCTCTCCAATCTCGCTGCGACAATTGACGAAACTCACCCGGGTGCGAGACTTGTGCTGCAAGATCGACCGAGCGTGCTTGAGGAGGCCAAGGCATCGGGGATGCATCGACAAATCGAGACGATGCCGCATGATTTCTTCCAGCCCAATCCCGTTCATGGTGCCAGAGCGTATTTTGAGCATGCCGTGGTTCATGACTGGCCGGACAAGGAGGCCCGTCAGATCCTGATGCAGATGAAGTCTGGTATGCTGCCAGGTTATGGCAAAATACTGTTGATGGAAACTATCATGCCTGCTAGGGCGAAGAACGTGGACTCTAAATTGGCGTGCATTGACATGCAGATGGGCATGAACTTTTGCGCTCTGGAGAGGACGGAGGAGCAGTGGAAGGCGCTGCTGGAGAGCGTGGGGCTGAGATATGTCGGACATCAGCCAGTCTACGGGAACACTTGTATGATCGAGGCGGAGCTGCCATAGTCGAGAATCGATGCGTAGACCGTATATGTAGAGGTTGAATCGAAGTTGAAGTTGACTGCCCTGGAAGTTGACCAAGCCGACGTCAGTTCACTCGGCATCTGCCGCGAGCTGTCTTGAGCTCGCCAATCTCGCGTCTTCATGTGAACACCACTCGTCGACATAGCACATATTTCGCCATGGCTCTGGACAAGGCTCAGTACAAGGATCGGGAGTTTCTTGCCGTCATTGGCGATGAGGTAGTCTTGAGACTGACTGCACACATTGTGTATTTTCTGACATTTGGCACACAGGACTCAGTAACTGGCATCCTGCTCGCTGGCGTAGGCGTACGTTCACCACTCTTCGGATTGAGCACGACTCACAGTGTCTGACTGGGTTGATAGCATGTGACCGACCCTCCCGACTCGCAAAAGAACTATCTTGTCGTCGACCAGAAGACCGAGGATTCGACCATCGAGGGCGCATTCGATGCATTCACAACAGAGCGGAAGGATATTGCGATTGTCTTGATAAATCAACATGTAAGAGCTGTGCAGGGCTTCGAGGGGTGGGGGATGCTTAAGACTTGAGCTGATCATTCGGGACAGATCGCAGACCGGATACGAGCGAAAGTGGATGGATTCAGCGCAGCCTTTCCTTCGGTGCTGGAAATACCCAGCAAAGACCACCCTTACGATCCAGAAAAGGACAGTGTCATGAAGAGAGTACGGAAGCTGTTTGGAGAATAGACAGCATGAACGGATGCGCTACGATGGTCTGGCAATGCGCTAGGCGCCGCATACTGTAAGACACGCAGACGGCGTGATCGTGAGCGGGAAAAGCGTTCACCAAATCCGTCGCGAGACTCCATTCGATGTTCGCAATATGGACAAGATACCCATAGTCTACGCAAGCACAAAAGAGCAGCATTCAGATATGCAAAGCACAGTATGCACACCGAGACATTACGTTTCTCATACCCGTCGTAGAATAGAACGCCTTTCGCTCATGATGTAGTGACAAAGATCACAACCTGCCCTCTCGTATCTCTCGCGCGATGCTCGTCTCATGCGTCGTCCATCTCCGCACTCTTACAAACCCTGCTTGAAGAACGAAGAGCCACCAGTCTTCTTGAACTGCACCTCAGCGGTCAAGCAGGTAATCTTCTCGTCGTCCTTGGTGTATACATCGGCCAGAACAGTGTATTTGCCGTTAGGGATCTCCTTGGGCAGGTCCACCGACTTCTCGAGCTTGAGATCACCCTTCTTGAGCGGGCATTCGAGATCGACGTTCTTGATGCTGTCGCAAAGGTCGGCCTTGGTGTTGATGATCCTGATAAGACCGAACTTGACCTGCAGCTGTACGTAGGCACCCTCCTCGACGTCTTCGCTAAGGACTCCGCTGGCAACGATGTTCAGTGTTGTGCCGCTGTTTGTACTGTTAGCCCAGCCACCTGACTTATGCTGCCACATCTCAAACATACGCTGATGGTGGGTTGGGATCTAGGTCGACCTTCTTCAAGGCTAGGATGTCGTCTTCGGGGTCGGCACAGTGCTTCAGTGGGTTATCGCCAGGCACTGCGTACGTATCGTCCAGTGGCGCCACATCTGAGCTGCTGAAGAAGGTCGATCGTGCGGAAACGCTGGTGGCCAGGAGGACTGGGGCGGCGACTGAGAGGAACTTCATGGCTGCTGCTGAGAGTTGTTTGTAGTATGCGAGAGTGGTATGCTGGAGGACGGCGACGAGTTAGACAAGGAAGAGCTTGAGGCGTTGCTGGGAGGACAGAGATGGTGCAGCATCGTGGCTAAGCGACGTCACATGGCGTTTTGTCTTGGAAGCTCGCCCGGACTCTGGCGGCCTAAATATATTAAAGGCTGTAAACTTTCTGGTCCGCTCTGTAATTCGGTCAATCAAATTCTCCCTAAATTTTGATGGACTCCTGCCAAGACATATGTCTTCAGAGCCTCAGGCAAGTCAGGGTTGGGACAGCAATTCGAGCTTCATGCCACTTGTGCTGAAGACATATATCCACCTCACGACCAACACTCGTCAATTGTCGCCTCAGTCGCACAATCGAATACCGTGCCGCGTAATAGACACAACTCGAATCGAAGAGAGGGAATTCTGAGCAAGAGGCAGCGTTACACACCAAGGCCAGCTGTTCCCCATTGAGACAGACAATACCGGTCCCTTGCGTCGCTGAGCGCACAAGGGCCAGCCGCCAACATGAGACTCGACGTAAAGGTGCGCTGCAAGATTATGGAAGACATCGACACACAAAATGAGCGGCAAGGTTAACTTGGATCTACAGAGGCAGCTGTTTGCCCGCAGCGAGCGAGTAAAGGGCATTGACTTTCACCCTACGGAGCCATGGGTATGCGCCGGTATGCCACAGACTGTGATATGAGAGGCTGACTGCTACAGATCCTCACCACCCTCTACAGCGGCCACGTATATATCTGGTCCTACGAGACGCAATCCATCATCAAGACCTTCGAGCTGACCGATGTTCCTGTGCGCGCGGGACGATTCATCGCCCGCAAGAACTGGATCGTATGCGGTAGTGACGACTTTCAGCTGCGAGTCTACAACTACAACACCTCCGAGAAGATTACATCGTTCGAAGCGCATCCCGACTACATAAGAGCAATCGTGGTGCATCCTACCCAGCCGTTCGTGCTGACCGCCAGTGATGATATGACAATCAAGCTATGGGATTGGGATAAGGGATGGAAGTGTGTGCAGATATTCGAGGGACACAGCCACTATGTCATGGGACTGGCCATCAACCCCAAAGACACCAACACATTTGCGTCTGCTTGCTTGGACCGGACAGTGAAGATTTGGAGTCTCGGGTCCTCAACACCCAACTTCACCCTTGAAGCGCACGAAACCAAGGGCGTAAACCATGTCGACTACTACCCGCAATCCGACAAGCCATATCTCCTTACTACCTCGGATGACCGCACAGTGAAGATCTGGGACTACACTACCAAGGCCCTGATCGCTACCCTCGAAGGCCATACCTCGAACGTATCATTCGCGTGCTACCACCCTGAATTGCCAGTCATCATCTCGGGGTCAGAAGATGGCACAGTCAAGATCTGGCATGCAAACACATACCGATTGGAGCAGTCACTTTCGTACGGTCTCGAGCGAGCATGGTGTGTCTCATACCAGCGGGGCAGACAAGGTATTGCAATGGGTTTCGACGACGGAGCTGTGGTGGTGAAGATGGGTCGCGAAGAGCCAGCTGTCTCCATGGACGGATCAGGCAAGATCATCTGGGCGCGACACTCTGAGATTCTTACTTCCGTGATCAAGGGAGGAGACAAAACGGTGAAAGACGGCCAAGCTATTACCTTGCCCTCGAAAGACCTCGGCAGTACCGAAATCTACCCGCAAACGCTCATTCACTCACCCAACGGACGATTTGTAGCCGTTTGCGGAGATGGCGAGTACATCATTTACACCGCATTGGCACTTCGAAATCAAGCTTTCGGTTCAGCACTTGACTTTGCCTGGGCCTCGAAAGAAAACGACAAGGACTACGCGATTCGGGAATCTCAATACTCCGTCAAGATCTACCGCAACTTCAAGCCCAAGTCTGGAGATGGCAGCGTCAATGTTGGCTACACTGCAGATGGCTTGAGCGGTGGTGTCTTGCTTGGTGTCAAGGGTCAAGGTGGCATTGGCTTCTTTGACTGGGAGTCTGGCAAGCTCGTGCGCAGAATTGAAGTTGAGCCACGCAATGTGTACTGGTCAGAGTCAGGAGAGCTGGTCTGTCTTGCCTGTGAGGACACTTACTATGTGCTGCGATATTCGCGAGAGCAGTACGTGGCTGCACTGCAGGCTGGGCAGGTCGAGGAAGACGGTGTTGAAGAGGCTTTCGAAGTCGTCTGCGATATCAATGAGACGTAAGTTGTGCAATGCATTGTGTGGAGATAGATTGGCTAACAAACTTGCAGTGTGAGGACAGGACAGTGGGTTGGCGACTGCTTCGTCTACACCAACAGCACGAACCGACTCAACTATCTCGTGGGCGACCAGACTTACACCATCTCCCACTTCGATCAACCATATTACGTTCTCGGTTACCTCGCTCGAGATGGCAGAGTTTATGTCGCCGACAAAGATGTCAACGTCACTTCATTCGCTCTGTCAGTCAGTGTCATCGAGTATCAGACCCTGGTACTTCGAGGCGATCTGGACGCGGCGACGGAGATGCTCAGCCAAGGAGAGATCCCCGAAGACCAGAAGAACAAGATTGCTCGTTTCCTCGAAGGCCAAGGCTACAAGGAGCAAGCGCTTGAGGTCGCCACCGACGCCGAACACCGATTCGAGCTTGCTCTTGGTCTGGGTCAGCTGCAAATTGCTTTCGAGCTTGCACAAGAAGCCGACGCAGAGCACAAGTGGAAGCTCGTGGGCGACGCGGCACTTACTGGTTGGGACATCAAGCTTGCAGAGGAGTGCTTCCGGAAAGGCAACGACATTGGCAGTCTGCTGCTGATGTACACATCCTCTTCCAACGAGGAAGGCCTCCGAGAACTCGCTTCGAAAGCGCAAGAAGCCGGCCAGCACAACGTGGCTTTCACCAGCTTCTGGCAGCTCGGCGATGTCGATTCTTGCATTGACATCTTGCTCAACACAAACCGAACCGCCGAGGCTGTCCTATTCTCTCAGACCTACAAGCCTAGCCGTTGCCCAGAGATCGTCCAACAGTGGAAGCAAGGCCTGGAAAAGAACGGCAAAGGCAAAGTCAGCCGTCTTATCGGCGTTCCCGGTGAAGATGAGGAGATGTTCCCTGAGTGGGAAGAATACCTCAAGCTGGAACGCGAAGGCGGCTCGCACGGCGACCTGATCGACATCAACGGTACTGCAGATGATGTCGAGGAGGCGAAAGCCAAGGCAGAGCCTGTGGACGCTGAAGAAGACGGTGTCGACGATGAGGACGCCACGCCGCAGACGGAAATTGACGTCTAAACGCAGTGGGATGGTAGAGGAAGGCGTTCTGAGGCGCTGAAAAAGGGCAAGGCTAAAGAAGCCCATAGCCAGCATTTGGTTGGTAGAACGTATATTGTACGTATGACAGGAACAGAAAAAAAGCTCAGGCCGTATGCTACTCATCCACTCCATCCCTCCCAGCCTCTCATACTCACAACCTCCCATGGCCACCCGCTCACTTCCCCCCAAACATCTTCCCCACAACCCTCTCCGCGTCCGCCAAACAATCGAACCCCATAGCCCACGCATTGACCCCCTGCCGCGTCAACTCTGGCCACTCGCCCTCCTCCTTCCAAATCTCCCTCAACTTGCCCTTCGTCTGCTCAGAAACCAACGGCCCGTTCCCATCCAGCCTCTCACACCGACTCAACAACACCATCGCACTGGCTCTCTTCCACCTCAGCTCCGCCCACACTTCCAACCTCCCCTCCACCTAAGCTCTATCATGGACGTCGCGAAGCACAACCCCCAACACCCCGGCATCCTCGACCGCAAACGTGGCACCCATGCCAAATGTCGGCTGCATCGCATGTGCGGCGTCGCCGAGGAGGATCATACGTCCCCTGTGATAGGCGGGCAAAGGGTCGCGGTCCAGGACTTTCCAGAGATACATGTCGGTCGGGTCGGCTAGGTGGGCGATCTCGCGGATGGTGGGGTCGAAGCCTGAGAGGCGGTGCAGGAGGATTGAGAGGGTGGGTTCGGTGGTCCAGTGGGCTGCGGCGGTGGTGGGGGAGGGGGAGTGCGTGAGGGCGTAGCAGCCGAAGTTTTGGAGGGTGTGGCTTTGGAGGTGTTATTAGGGGTTAGGTGGGTAGGATGGGGGATGGGGGATGGGGCAGGCGTACTCGCGACAGGGATAGCGGAGTAACATGACGTCTGGATCCGTGCCGCGGTAGAGGGTGGGATAGTCGCTGCCGTTGGGCAGGGTCTTTTTCAACAGCGGGTTCTGGAGCATCGTTTCCGTCGGGACGCAGAAGCGCACGTTGCTCAGTCTGGATAGTGTCGTGGGTCGTTCTTCGCCGATGATGTGTTTGTGCGCGGTGGACTTGACGCCGTCGGCGGCGACGATGACGTCTGCTGTCATGGTGCGGCCGTCTTCCAATGTCACGGATCCGGCGGAGGGGGAGTAGGCCGTGACTGTGATGCCCTCGAGGACGTTTACCGGTGTGCCCGCCCCTGGCCCCGTCGCCAACTCCCGCAAAGCATTATGTAGATCCACGCGATGAGCTGCCAGACTTGGAGCCCCATATTGATCTTCTGCGTCGTCTTGTAATTGCGCGAGGATCTCATACTCGGACCTTTCGGCTTTGGCGAACGCAATACCGCCGAATTTGGACGCCCGGACTTTCTTGAAATCCAGTCCGAGAGATCGCAGGACGCGGGTAGAATTGGGAGGTAGGGAGACTGCGAATCCGACTTCGCGTTTGTTTTCATGTTTCTCGAGGACAGTGACTTGGTGGCCTGCTTGGCGGAGGGCAACGGCCGCGGTGAAGCCGCCTATGCCTGCGCCGACGATGAGGATGGTGAGGGGCATGCTTGGGTTGGTTGATTAGCTGGTAGCGCGTGTAGTAGAGGAGCAGAGCCGTCGAGGACGTAGGTGATGAGGGGAGTGAGACTCAGATCCTATCCACGTATGCGGAAGCTTCTGAGATTGATATGCGAGCTGCGAAGACCGAAGTAGCTTCTTAGATGGTCATCATGGAACGCATTGATCCTAATGGCCGCATCCGTTACCCTATCCATGTCAATGACCTTCGTTATATGCCTCCCGCGAATGGCCGTCAAGCTTAGCCCAGTGAAACATCAATGTTTACCAAGGCGACCTTCGCAAGTTCGCGAAGGCAGGGTCTAGGGTAAGGGTATGCCCTCGAGTCAACCCACACAAGGAAGCTGCTCTGCTTTAGTATCTCATTAGCTAGTTAACCAGAACGGGGAAGATGCTAGTATGGAGATCTGGGCATAAGAAATCCAAGTCTAGCAGGTTAAAGGTAGAGCTCAGTAAGTTGGCCCATGAGGTGTAGCATTTGGATGACATGTAGCTTTAAAACAGATCCGAAAGGTGTTTGCCGTATACGAGATACGAGAGTAAGCGTCAGTCGTCGATGTTCATCTTCTCCACGTCGGCTTCTACACCCATGACTCCGATAGCCCAGTTCAATCTTGCTTTGCGTGTTCTAGTCACCAGTCTTCTGTCGCTATCGTCGTTCTCGTTAGGTTTGGCGTTCGGATCCAGCTTCTCCCAGCTTCCGTTTAGGCGGGGGTCGTCGTTAGGACCGTCTGGTCTGACTATCCTGGTATATGGTGGCCCTCTCCCTGCTTCAGCAGCTTTGACCCATGCTGTCTCGCACCCATTGGCAATGAGTTCGGCGCTGCCCCATCCTGTACGTTTGGCGATACTGTAAATTCGTTCTACAGTCACGCGTCGCTGGTCAGGGTCTCTGTATTGGACCGCCGCAAAGAAGGAAGGCATACAACTCTCGCATAGTGCAGCCCCAAGGGTTGGATTGAGCGCT
Organism: Zasmidium cellare ATCC 36951; assembly: GCF_010093935.1. NCBI lineage: Eukaryota > Fungi > Ascomycota > Dothideomycetes > Mycosphaerellales > Mycosphaerellaceae > Zasmidium > Zasmidium cellare. The sequence continues at coordinate 291,982 of NW_022986972.1, forward strand.
TGATTCGAATGTCCTGGAACAATGCCAGCTGCTATACGTCCAATCTCTTGAGCGTAGTGAGACGTCTCCTGTGCGGCAATACCGGCTGCTGCATGAGCCGCTGGCGGCATGTTTGGGTGCGAGCGGATGGCGATGATGACAGCCATGTTGTATATGGCCCATAGACATCCTATGTCGTAGGAGCGATAGACGCGAGCGGTGCCGAATGGTGTGTCCACAGGGTAGTAGGCCTCGGATGACAGTGGTTCGAAAGCTTCACCAAGGCTCATGGAGAATGTACGCAACGCAGCACGAATCCGCCCATACTCTTGCTCGGCTGCCTCCTTCCTCTGCTGCAGGTCGTACTCCGCAGCGTCTGCAGGAAATGCACTTTGCGGCGTTGGCATTGAATGCACGGGTGTGAATGGAGCGTACATGGCCGGCATCTGAACATTCGCGCGTGGTGGAGGCGCCATTCCGTAGAACTGCGGCATTGCGTTCGGTCCCCCAGGCGAGACTGAAGGCGGCTGACCGAACCCTTGTCCGGGAGGAGCACCGTTGGCAGACACCGGTGTTGGTGGTGGTACTGCTTGCGGAGGCGGACCTGGCATCTTCATCCCTGGACTTGGTCTCCACTGACCGCCGTTCGCCTTGACCTGCAACAATTTCCTCTCCCTGTCATGGGATGCAAAGTCTGCGATGCGGCCAAGGAGAAGGACGAGATGGTCAAAGCTGCCGTAGACGGCATCGACTCTGCCTAGTGGAGCACGAGGAGGGCAGTTACCCCATCGACTGAACTCCATGCTGTGCACAATCAGTCATCTCGCTATTCGAAAACAAGTCGGAGTACTCACAGCAATGGATTCCCGCTCACCAGACTTTGATAGACGTCCTGCTTGCAGTACCACCAATACAGGTCCTTCAGAATCTCAAACTTGCCCAAGTCTAATCCAGGAGGAATGCTCATATGTGGAGTTTCGATGTGGCCGTGATCGCCGTACCGCACCTCTCTGCCCGTCATTTCGCTGACTACGCGGTCGTCGACGTCAAGGATCTGGTCCAACATGTCCGCTTGCGAGAAGGGATCCTCAGAGCTGTGTCGTCGCTTCCTGCCGAGACTATGACCCTTCGCAGCTGCCCTTTCCAGCTTCAGGCGACGGAACTCCTTAGCCATCTTTACAAAGTCGGTCTCAACGAACAACTGCCTCGAGCCAGCCAGATGCGTGTTCCATTTCATGTGATCTGCTGTCATGATCTCGTAAAACCCGAGCAACATCGACGCAGCCATGGTACTGACCTTCAGCCGAGTCGACTGCTTGCCGACGGAATTGTGGATACGCCTCAACGCCCACGCGTAGTGTTGCATCGACGGTGTTACAGAGGCGTTCTGCAGTCGAGCGATGTGCAGACTGGCGATTGCTAGCATAGCATGCAAGAGCCCCTGGTTGTGAAGTGCGGCCATCGGCATCGTGTAAGTCCACAACCCCTGTTGCGAGAAGGGAATGTCGTTATCTGAAAACAACATTGACGTGTTTCTTGGATGCCTTTCAAATATCGAAAGGCTCGGCCCAGTCGCGGAGACGAAATGAGCAAAGACCCGCGCAGTCGCCGGGTTCTTGAGTGGACTTGCTTTCTCGTCTACGCGATAGTGATCCAAGATGCCTGCGTAGATGAAAGTGTCATACCTACGCGCTTGCAAATCAGCGACACTTATATTGTTGTGCGCCAGGATCCTGACAAGTGTACGCTGCTGCTTTTGGCTTTGGGAGGGCGATGTATCCAGCACGACATCCACCTCTTCATCTGAAGCCACATCGTAATAGTCGTCATCTTGCATCTCGACTGCTGCAGCGTTGAGCACATCGGTGGTGGAGTGGAATGTTGGTGCGTGGCCTTCGTGCTCGTAGTACTCTGGCGTGAGCTGTGATGCATGTGAGTACGAAGTCGCTGGGGCTGGCTGCGTAGACTCTGGAAAGTAGGCGTTCGAGACCGGTGGTCCGCTCCCTGGAGGCATGACATTCGGTGCACCTTGGGAGATAGGCGTCCATTGCTGCTGTGTCGGCATGGCCGGGGTCTGAGAGAAGGACATCGTGCGTGAAAATGTAGTCGACAAAGGCGGGCCTTCTACATGTTCATAGCCACTGCTACTGACTTGTGGCTTCACATTCGGCCACATATGATTTGGCACTGCAACTGGGCTCTGCTGGAACCTCTCGTGAGGGAATTGTCCAGCAATGTGAGGGGGCTGCTCATACACCTGTGCGACATACTCCGCTGGCAGAGTTGTGACAGGTGTTGCGGCATGGTGATGAAGAGGTGCTTGCGCGAAGTTGACATGGCCACCGCTCGGTACGAACTGATGCTGATGAAGTGGTAGGTTGCTGGCATTCATACGTGGATCCGGCGGTGGTGGTTGCGCAAAGTGTACAGCCTGCGGATTCGGACCAACATAATGCTCGCTCACAGGTGGATGGAAGGCATGTACTTGTGGTGCTCCCGGCATAGCCTGCGTGACTGGATGTTGTTGTTGCACATATTCCACCGACTCCATGGGAAAGCCTAGCGGAGGGTGTTGGTGAATCGGTTGCTCGACATCGACGTGCCGCTGCAGCTGACCATCCCAGACTCTAACATACTGATGACCGACTGGACGCGGCCGTAGCTGCCCATACACAGAGGGATCCAGCATTGACGGCTGCAGTTCATGGTGCCCTGCTGGCGGAACCTGCACTGGGCCAGCCTGAAAGGTAATGTGGGCACCACCATTGGCGACAGGCTGGTAGTCGAAAGTAGGCGGTTTGAAGACCACACGCTGATTGTAGCCCTCGCAATGCCGTTTGCTCTTGATGCAATTCCTACACACCGGGCGCTCCTCACCACACTTGATTCGGCGCTTGCGACAAGTCAAACACCCAGTCTTGGTACGCTTCCGTGACAACTTGGCCTTCAAGGCGGCCTCTGCCGCAGAGGTGTCAGCGGCTGTGGAAGGTCTTCTGTCGTCGGATCGATCATCTTCGGTCTTGATTGCGGGCGCCATGAGGCACGATTAGCGATTATTTCGATCGATTCCAGCTCTATACCACCCGAATTTCCTCATGATGTTGTTGTTTGGAGGTGATTGGCGGCTTAGGGCGTCGGCCAAGATGGCTCAGAATGAAGGAGCTCGCAAGGTCAGATTAGGATCAGATTCGACAGAGCCCGTTGATGTAGGTCCGTGATGTTCTGCAGTAAGCCAGGGTGTGTTGACGATGCGCGATTTGGTCCAGGGTCCGCCAGAGGCTTCCTGGTTGGGCGCAGATCGGGTCTTGGTTGAGTGTGGTGGCACCAACCTCTGAGATGCAATGGTGCGGAGAAGGACGGGCGGCAGACGGCAATGGGGTGCGACTGGGCCTAGTCTATTTGGACGACATGGGCAAGCAGCACAGCAGAATACGTATGTATGTAGGAGGGAAAAGACAAGCGACGGGATGCGGCGACGTCAGGCAGTAATTATGAAATGTGACGAGGATACCTCAGAGCCTCAATAATGCTGTCGTTAGCGGCGGAGACTGCAGGTCCGGGTGGAGTCTGTCGACCCCTCCCTGCTGGCGGAGCGGGATGGGCTGTGGGTAGGGCTCGAAAGCGCGGACAACGAAGGAATCTCAGAGGTGCTTGAGACGATTGCAGCGATTGCTGATGTCGATGTTGTTAGATCCGCGATGGTAGGGAAGGCCCAGAAAGAGTAGGGTATTGTGCAAGAATAGACCGACAGGGATGCGGTTTGAAGTGAAGTTCAGCGGGTCACCTCGTGGGAGGCTTTGGGACGTTGCGAATTGATTGGGTTCGAGTCAGGACCGGGGAACGGATCAGTGTGAGATGCAGCACATCATGCAGGACTGGACGAGGATCAGAAGGGCTCCAATGGAGGCAGACGGCGGCGCTGCTGGCTGGCTGCTGGAATGGTGGCAGACAATAGCCTCGGGTCGGGATGCTTGGCGAAGAGGCTAACTGCTAAGCTTGGTGATAGCAGAACGGCGGCAGCGGTGGAAGTCGGTTCAGGCCCAAGCGGTCGTCAAGTTCGGGCTGGATCGGTGGGCGTGTCTCGCATTGGATTCGAGGTGCAAGATGGTGAGTGGTGAGGTGGTGCGAAGAGAGTTCGCTGCAGGCGTGGAAGAAAGTTCGGCCAGCAAGGATGGCCACGCGCTGGACTGGGGGCCGGAAACACGATGCCGCACGCACCACGATCCTGCCTCCCAACCTCTCTCTCTCACTCGGCGCCGGCGTGGGCGACAAGCGCCGGCAATGGCGCCCTCGTGGTCCTGAGGCAGAGCTTGTGGCTGGCTGACCGACAACTCCACCTGCTACGCCCGAAAGACTGCGATCAAAGTGGAAGTGATGAGGAAAGGCAGAATAATCGCATCATCTCATCCGCACCTCCACGCCCGTCTCGATGCGTACGCACAACACACGGCAGCCTGGCGATTGGGCCCAGACAGAGCTCGTATACCCTCTGCACGCGATTCCCGACTGCTGCGAGGCCTGCTTGACGCCCACGTCGGTGGCGCCTGCGTAGCGTGGGCAGCACACAGGAAAAGGCAAAAATGTGAGAAGTGACAGAAGCGTGTGGTCGCTCAATCCATGCAAGCCGCGACCGATGAGGGCAGCGCAGCTATTCCGACAACACAATCAGTGCATCACACTGCATGCCCATCGAGATGCTCGGAATCTATCCTGGTCTCAGGCTCCACCTCACAATTTCGCGTCTGTCAATTCCCGGCCCCGACAACATTATTGCTGGCTTGGTGAAGGACGTCTTCTGATGCACCGCATGGAAAGACCTCCCCGAGCTCTCATCACAGCTCAGAGCTATCTGCATGATTACACGCTCCTGCTACTGGCACGCGAAAAGGTAAAATAGAGCTTTGGTGCTCCTTCGCTCACCCCGCAAATCAATCCTCAGGAACAAAGACTTCGACCCGAGGACTCGTGTACAGATCTCGTCAATCTCGCCCGGCACCTGTCACGGATCTCGGCGACAGCGTCAGCAAGCGAAAAGAAGCAACAGAGCAAGCCACACTCTCTCAAAGTAGAGTCGAGCTATCTGCCTGTCTTGTCTTCGTGATGCCAAGATACTGCCTACCTGTATTGGGGGCGTCCTTCCAGCTCGTGACGCCTTCGTGAGGTGGGAGTGGTCGAGTTCAATCGACTACAAAGCCACAGGCATGGCGACCTTACCACGTGGTTCAAGGAAATCCATCGATGCTGAACTTCTGTACATTACCTCCAAATCGAAAGTACTTCAAATCGACAGGCTTCGAAGACAAAGGGAGGCGCCAGCCATTCGTCACCTGCCCCAGCAGTCAGGTAGCGAGTTCGCATATGCTCGTGGCCGAAGCATGAGTAGCACATAGATCTGTCATCGCCAACGATCAACGGACTTCACGGCGATGGCTGCGATGCATCTGGGAGTGGCTTGTTCGGGGTGAGAGGAGACTTATCCCGGCTACAAGCCAGAGCCAGTGATGAGCTGGACTGCAGCATTGTTCTCCAATAAGCATTATCGGACATCGTGATGGCCTTTGTTCCAGGCGCCAGCGACTGACTTCACGAAAGGCTTGAGAAACTCCGCCGCCACAGCGCTTCCCTTGGACTTGATGTCTCTGGCCACTGCCGAGTTAGCAATGACAAACACTCGACATGGGGTTCTCACTCACTGTCTGCGATCTGTCTAGCCTGTGTGCCCTCTTTGTTCGTATGCCTAGTTTACCAGCCAAAGTCGGGAAGTCACTTACTCGGACACCATGCTCGTGGGATAGTGACTACGCTTACTTACAATCGATGCTTTGGACGACTTGTTTCTGTGACAGATTGATGCTTTTTGCGATGCGTGGAAGAGGGTATAGCGCATCTCCCAATCAGCTACTGCTAAGACCATAACATGGAGTTGCGAGACTGATCCAACTCCTCGAACCGAGCCAAAGCGGCCAATGTATCCGCGTTTCACGCCAATGTGTGCCCCTTCAAACCACAATTTCAACATCAAAGGCTCACAGCACTAACAAAGGGGTTTCGCTCCTTTGATCATCTTCCCATTTCTCGACGCGATCGATTGGACCACTTCGAGCTCAAATGTGGTACGTCGTCTTTCCTCCAAAGCCCTCGCTCGTCCAACAGATGTACAGCTTTTCCAAAGACACATTCCCAAGACACTCAACATGAATGTGGCCAGATCCTTGCTTATCAAGCTTATGAGCTCTCTGCTTTGTCGACCACAGCGAAAAGACGTCCACACCGCGGGCAATTGGGGACCGGATAGTCCGCAAAGACTCTCTGGCGTCCCGTGTAGCCACAGCGCGCTGCTGCTTGACACTCGTACAGAGTCCAGCGAGTCTCTGGCTTGGACGTAGAGGTAGCAGGAGACACAGGTCCGCATGCTGCCTTAGCGATCGCGACAGCAAGCTCTGGGTACTCCATCATGACGTCCTCCAGCGTAGTCTTCGGCGCAGCATTGACTCCAACAAAGGGGTCCTTGGCGGCCTTCTTCACAATCTCCTCGCGAATCTCCTCCGTCGCCAGCGAGGCGTCGTATGCACATCTTGCCGCGTCTGCGAGGTCGTCGACGGAGCGGGCGCTGTCCAGAGCGGCTTTGAACTTCTCGATGGCGAGGACCTTCAGGGGCTGCATGTCGTATTTGTCGGCAATGACACACATCTGGACGTGGAATTCAAGCACTCCTTCTTCGGCCGGGTAATGCTTCTCGACGCTCGAGTCGTAGTCCCAGTAGTACATGTACTCGACAAAGGCATCGAGGATGTCGGACTCGTACTCGGAGAGATCGAGGGTGCGCTGAGAGGCCTCCTTTGGAAAGTACACACATTAGTCTGGACGTCGTGACCAGCAGCGGATTCAGACACTTACTGCGAAGCCCCCAGCGCATGCCTTCTCGAGGACTTTGGAGTGTGCCGAGAGTACGAGGCGGTGCACCTTGCATTGGGCGCCACGGGAGATGAGTGTGAAGTCGCAGAGCTCATCGAACTCATGCAGTCGCGCGAAGAAGGCCATCTTGTCTGCGTCGGTCGCCATCGCGGGAATGCTCGTCGCGTGGTTTTGACTCGAGGATGTTGATGTCGAGTGTGTTTGTGTGTTTGTGTGTGCTTCTGGAAAGAGTCGAGGGAAAGAGCGACCAGGCGGCGCTAGTGGCTGCCGCCAGCCGGCGCCGAAACCTAAAGCTTTGCATGTGACACGCTTGCTTAAGTGAATAACATCTTTACCAGGGGCGCTACAGGTCCAGCTACTCGAGATCATCTTGCGCACAGGCTATGGTCCAAGTCTTCACATACGTGAAATCGCATGTCGACTGGGCTCTATGCTGACCCCCAAGACTTTCAACTTAGACCGTCACATTCCGATGGGATCTGGAGCCCTGCTTCTACACGAAGCGGCCGCTTGCGAACTGGGATCTTCAACTACTCTTCTGAGCTCCTACCGGTATAATGCTCCCTCGCTGAGACCCCTTCATAGGACCTAAGGACTGTCTAGGTACATTCTGGTATATACTGAAATCATCCCTTCGCTTGACTGCCGCATCTCCTTACCGCTCCTACAGCACATGCACAAGCATGTCACAAAGGTGCGAAATCCGCAGTATCCGCATCATGACGATACAATCTTCAGTCATGAAGCCGATAGTGCCGGAATCAAGCCAGAGTCAAGTCCGTGTAGATATCGGAGGCAATTACATCCGCACGCATGTAACGAGGCTGATCGCAAGCGACAAAGACCCTCTATAAAATGATCGACTGTCAAGTCGAACTCACACAATGACACCCTCTTTATGTTGAAGCAGGACATATTGTAATATCAAGACTACCAAAACACCAAGCAGACCAACTTCCAAGACTGCAAATATGTCCAGCGAAGCCAACGGAAAATCGAGCCTCGAAACTTTCCCACTATGGATAGATGGAGCCACATACAAATCTCACAATGTGGATAAGTTCGCTGTCTTCTCAGCCAAAGAAGGGAAAGACGTCCACTTCGCCCAATCCGCCACTGCAGAGGTCGCCGAACAGGCCGCAGAAAGCGCAGCACGAGCAATGCCAGCATGGGAGAGCCAATTCTCCTGCTCGGCGAGACGAGAGATCCTCGAACGCTTCGCAGGCTTGATCGAGACTCGTCAGCAGGAACTCGTCGATGCTCAGGTCCAGGAGACGAGCACCTCGGAGACTTGGGCGCGGTTCAATATTGAGTACAGCGTGGGGATGATCAGGGAGATTGCCGCTCGCGTCACTGCTGTGTGCACGGGCGAGATGCCACCTATGTCTGCGACGGGGACTTTTGGCATGGTTATTCGCAAGCCGATCGGTGTTGTCTTGCTTATTGCTCCGTAAGACAAAAACCGCTTAGCCACCAGACTCACTCTAGCACTGACATGTATTGCAGTTGGAACGCAAGCGTCATTCTAGCCTCCCGCAGCCTGGCGTCCATCCTCGCAGCAGGTTGCACGGTCGTGTTCAAGGCATCAGAACTGTGTCCCAAAGTACACCACCTCCTGCTCGAGCTCCTGATCGAGGCCGGAGTACCTGCCAACGTGGTCAGTGTGATTCAGACCAGTCGTGAGGATGCCGGCCCGGTGACTGAAGCCTTGATCGTCCATCCTGCCATCCGGAAGATTGAGTTCATCGGCAGCGCCCCTGTCGGTCGGATCATAGGCTCACTGGCGGGAAAGTATCTCAAGCCAGTGTTGATGGAGCTTGGAGGGAAGTGTGCGGCTGTCGTGCTGAGAGATGCTGATTTGAATCACGCTGCAGAGAAGTGTATCACAGGAGGTATGGACCTCCTCGTAGCAAGACTCAGCTTCTTCTTCACACTGACTATCAACCGTGTCCAGGTTTCATCAACCACGGACAAGTCTGCTTCTCCACGGAACGCATCATCGTCGAGAAGCAAGTTGCAGACGACTTCATCGCCCTCCTCAAACAGAAAGCCAACGTCTGGCCCCAAGACCGAGGAGTGAGCGCCCGCATCATCCAAGCAGCTCATGACAAGCTCGCCGACGCTCATGCAAAAGGAGCAACGTTCCTTCTGGGAGAGCCTGCTTACACCTCGAAGACCTCCCTGGCCCCGGCCATCCTCACCAACGTGACCAAAGACATGGACATGTGGGACGAAGAGACCTTCGGGCCCTCTACCACCGTCATCGTCGTCGACGGCGAGGAAGAGGCTATCAAGGTCGTCAATGAGTCCAAGTACGGTCTTGATGCGTTCCTCTTCACGCGCGATATGAAGAAAGCGGTGGATATCGCTCGCAGACTGGAGGTTGGGAGGGTGAGGGTGAATTCTTCGGGTCATGAACGTCAGTGTTGTTAACCTACTCTTTGTATCGAACGTTTCAGGGCGCTAACGATGTTGTAGCTACGTTCCCGACCGCCCCTGTTAAGAACAGCGGTTGGGGAACGAATAACGCGGGCCATGGCATTGAGGAGTTTTTGGTGAAGCAAGTTGTTACTATGGACTTTCGATAGATGATCCCGATGTCTGCATTTGCAAGCCTCAACTTGGATCTACCACAGAGAACACGTTGCAATCCTATATCTGCCGAAAATCCTCTAGTCTTCTTGTAAGTGGTTGGAGTTAGTATACGGAAGCAATTGCTTCCGGAGATAAATGTCGAAATTCAGGGGCGGACAACGACGGGGTTAACACAAGCTCCGGTACATAAGTGTAGACACTTTACCGTCAGACTTCGGATCCAACCTATTCCATACTCTACCTGCGGACCGGAAGTAGAAGCGCTCTCGACTGCTTGGGAACAATGCCTCCCTCTCATGAGACCAGCGAGGTTGCTGGCATTGCCCGCGAGGATGAGCCGCCTCCCGCAAAGCGACAGAAAGTGACGGCTGCTTGTGACGAGTGTAGAGCCAAGAAGATCAAGTGCGACAGCAGACGAGAAGGTCGGTGTTCATCTTACTTGTGCCATTCTGACTGCGATGACTTGACGTTTAGGCTGACAGACTTTGACCAACCGCAGTCTGTGGCCCTTGTCAACGGACCGGTAGTTCCTGTCACTGGGGCATTCGAAAGAAGCGCAGTGCTGGTGTTTCCAAGCAAGAGCTTTCTCGTCTCAAGATCAGAGTGGAAGAACTCGAGACTGCTGCAGCGAAGTCTGCTGGGGTTGAAAATGCCCAGGCCTTTCCTCCTACGTCCCCGGCTGGGCCTCCTGAGTCGTCATTGGCAGGAGAAGATGCAGCAGAAACGCCAGCCATGATGGGTCTTGCAGCAGATGGCGCCAGTCCGCTAGGTCCTCGTCAACAAGTCCATAACGGATACTCCAACTTCAGGACCGTCAGCTTTGTCAACCAACTCCTTACCGCGATCGATGGATCATCCACTCCTGTGAAGCCAAGGTCTGCCCCACTGAGCCGTAGTCGAAGCAGCAGTGTATGGACCAAAGAGCCGAAAGAAGGACCCCGGGACCATATCTTGCCTAATCGTTCTCGGGCAGACCACCTACTGGCAGTGTACTGGCGACTTGTCCACACGCTGTACCCGTTCCTGGACGCCGACGAGATCGAGTCACGGTACCGTAAAGTATGGACTGGAGAAGACTCTGGAGCCGACTCAACGACTTTCCTCTGTTTGTTGAATATCATCTTCAGCCTGGGATGCCATTTCGACTCCACCACGGCACCAGAGACCAGGAGTGAGAATGCTGCAGTCTTCTTTGGCCGGGCGCAGGAGCTGCTCAGCTTGCAGTCGCTTCGCTATCCATCGTTGCTAACCGTTCAATGTTATCTGCTAATGGGCCAATTCCTTCAAAGTTCGAACGATCCACAGCTATGCTGGATTGTTGTTGGTATAGCGATCCGTTTGGCTCAGAGCTTGGGTCTTGATCTTGAGAGAGCAAACGCACGGGACTGCAAGTCCCAGGTTGCCCGCTGTGTCTGGCACGGCTGTGTGATGATGGACAGAACGCTGTCTACGGTCTTTGGGCGGCCGTCAATCATAACTCCGCGCGAGGCTGCATCAGTCCCTTTACCTGAGGCGCACGACAGAGGCATTGCTTGCAACTGCACCACGATGCCTTGTTCTAAAGAAGAGGGCCAGTCAGCGATGCACTTCTTTATCGAATCACTGAAGCTGTTCGAGCTCACAAGCAAGCCTCTTGAAGCCTTTCACGATCAAGCAGCGCCTCGCGAGAAGACGTCAATCAATATGACCCCATGGCCGCCGGCATGTATAGAGCCCAAAGTCCTTGCTGCAGTGCTCGATGTGGATAAGGCCACGTGGAGTTGGGTCAATGGTCTGCCTCTCCATCTTCGGCGAGACAGCACCGTCGTCAGATCCGCCGTCCATGTCCGCCAGACCAATATACTGTTCTTGAGGCATCGACTCTTCCGAATCCTCTTGTTCCGTCCAATTCTTGCCCGCACCTGCCACGCCTTACAAGATGGCCAAGCCCCCGAGAGCCTGGAAGATGGATTGGCGCTTGAAATCACGCTGCAATGTGCCGTCAGCTGTGTCCGAAGCGCCCTCGAGGTCATAAGCTTCTTCGACGAGTCCATCGCCGCGCATGATTTTGCCGAGCTGGACGAAGTGCTTTCTTCCTGGTGGTACAATATCTTCTACTTGTACACGGCCGCCACTGTACTTGTTGCGGGACGGCTTCATCCCTCGATCGAGACGCACTTGTCGAGGACCGTCGTTGATCAGGCGCTTCGGAATTCGATGCGGCTTCTGAATCACTTCTCGGGTTTCAGCAGTCATGCAGCTAAAGCAGCTCGCATAGTGGCTTTGTTGCTTGAGAAGGCTACTCGGCAGCGCCAGCGTGGTTCAGGTGCTCCGTCAGGGGTGAAATCGACTCATTGCGAGGGAGATGGCCAGCGAGCAGCAGGATCATCGTCTTCGACAACAGCCCACTTCGAGGCAACAGCTCGCGGGCTTCGACATGTAAGAGGGGAATCAGATGATACAGGCCTCGAAACGACGCGTGGAGTCCAAGGTCAGGTTGTTGGGAACGACAATCCCGGAGAAGCGGGACCACAGATCCTGGCTGACAGCTTTGGTGTTGGCTTTGATCTATGGCAATTGGACGACGACTTTAGTAACATGGCTTGGTTGACCGGCTTCCCATCTGAGTTTGGCACCTGGTAGAATGGCCAGCCGCCGAGTTGGCAGGCTGAGGCAACATAGCCAGTGTGTGTGATCAGATTCGGAAACAATTTGCTCCCAGACTATGTATCGTCTGTCGTCTGTCAGCGGGAGAACGAAACGGGACTTACATGCTGTGAAGAGGATGCAGCGTGGCTACGCCTCGAAGATCGTATTCCATTGAGTCTCATCAAAACTATTGAGACAGCCAGTAATCGAAGTAAGCCACCAAGCTCTTGAGCGACTGCTCCTTGCACCAACCTACGACACGTTAGCCATGATCCACGGAGAATCAACCACAAATCCTGAACTCACCCTCATATGGAACGTCAAGATTCGCCCTCAACGCAAACCCATGTTCGACCCCATGGAAAAGCTGCACCCCGTACTCCTTATTATCTTCAATCATGATATCCACAGCCTTGTTCCTCGACTCGGTCCCGAACGTATGATCAATCTCGGAGCAGCTCAGATAAAGCGGCGCCTTCAGGTTGCGGAAATGATGGTCCTTCAAGAACGCCGGATGGGCGAACCCGCCGACTTGGCAGGTTCCGTCTGCGAGGGAGTTGCAGACATACGGCGCTCCGAAGCAGTAGCCGACGCAGGCGTACTTGGTGCTGGGCTTGCCGTAGAGTTCTTTGACTTCCTTGGTCCATTCGGGGACTTTCTTGTCGGCCCAGGCGGCGTGCTTCATTACCCAGGCTTCGAAGTCGAAGCCTTCTTCTTTTGGCTGCCGGTTGGAGTCTCGGTGGAGGAAGATTGGGTCGTTCTGGAAGTAGTCCAGGCCGAGGGTTAGATATCCGGCATGTGCAGACCTGTCAGTAGTGTGGAAAGATTGATGAGTAGGTTGACGTATCTGCGAAGGTGTCCATGACCAATTGAGCGTTTGTGAACATCCCGAACACCTAAGAATCTGTGAGTACATGGCACGTGAGTTATACAGAAACGGAGAAGCGTACATCGGCGTAGTAGAACAAGATATGACCCTGTTAGGATGAATGTCAGCTGTGTCTATCGCATCAAGGCGCCACTGTTGACACTCACATTGCTCTGGCCAGGATTTGGCGATGAGATGTACGTATCGACTCCAGCAATGTTCTCGAACTTGCCTCTAGGACTTCCAACATGAAGGTGTCCCTTCAAACAGCAGTCTCCACTCGGCCTGCAGCTCCATGTCAGCTCTCTGCTCGAAAGTGTATTTCCCAAGCTCGACGAACTTCGCCAGCCACGGCACATCAACGTGTCTCTCGGTGGAAGTCATTGTCGTCAATTTCAGCTGTACCAATGTATTGATGTCGTCAGAAGAAGGTTCCTCACACAGCTCTCAAGCATGAGCTCAGATATAAGACGAGGCCTGCCTCGGTATCCGTCGGAGACAGCTCTCAAGCTGTTCCCTGTTCCCCTCTTCCAACAACCCGTAAAGCAGCGATTGGAGTCATTCTTGATCAGCGTTACTGTAGCGATGACTACTTGTTTTGCTCGCCACTGCGACTGCGAAAGCGAGCGAAAGTGAGTGGGCGGTTTGCAGCCCTACCTCCGGAGGTAAGAGGTCTCGTTGTTCAAGATCCGAGTTCTCCAGGTGTTCTCGGAGAAGTCAGGGGTGGCTGGAGCCCCTGTCCATTGTTGAACGTCCACTTGGAGAGGAGGGAGTCACGTATATATGCTGCAACATTCCTGGACGCAGCACTCGCCCATATGGTCAGTAAATTGGCTTCAATCTTCAACCCACCGATGGGCAATGGCTCCCGATGTCCTTCGACTTCGGGGCGAAAGGACGGAATACAGTAATCCTCACAGAATTGATTGTAAACCAGACAGAATCGCTAGCTCGAGTAAATCCACTGTTACCCATTCAAAGGTAACAGCTATCTCGGACAGCAATGCGTCTTTTCTCAACTTGCTGTTCGGCAACTGCTGTTTTGTCCGGTGCCAAGCATCGAGTTTTCCGACGGGAAAGTCGGTCGCCCGTAGGAAACCAGACGGAAAACATCAAGGGACCAGCTCCTTCGTAAAGATAAGATGGGATTGCAATCGATTGTTCTTTCAAAACCGTCGGAAAGTGTGTGAATTCCTCAGTATCATTCACACCACTCCAGCATAGCATATCTCAGCCATGGCTCGATTGTACGAAAACGTTGACCAGGACCAGCTCCAGCGTGATGCTGACGACTCGCTGTTGCATTATGGTATCCGGATTCCGTACATCCATGAGATGACATTTGGCTGACACAATTCAGGCACATCCTTCCATCCAGAAGTCATTGTTCATGCCGAAGGCCGAACGATCGTGGGTAGCTCTGGACTTCGGATGCTGGACTGGACCTCAGGGCAGATGTCAACGTTGATCGGCCATGGAAATCCAGAGATCGTCGAAACGATTCACAGCCACGCGAAGAATCTTGACCATCTCTTCTCGGGCATGCTGAGTCCGCCTGTGATCTCTTTGGCAAAGCGTTTGACGAGCTTGACGCCCCCGGGATTAGACAAGGCGTTCTTCTTGAGCACCGGTGGCGAGAGCAATGAGGCTGCGATCAGACTCGCGAAGTTCTATACTGGCAAGTTTGAGATCGTCGGGCTAGCGGCGAGTTGGCATGGTGTCACTGGCACGGCGATCGGAGCACAGTACCACGCCGGAAGGGCAGGTTATGGTCCCAACATGCCTGGCAACTTCGCCTTGCCAACGCCAAATGCATACCGATCAATCTTTCGACATCCAGACGGCTCCTACGACTGGCGCACTGAGCTTGACTATGGCTTCGACCTGATCGACAAGCAGTCATGTGGTTCGTTAGCAGCACTGATCCTGGAGCCCATCCTATCTTCTGGAGGAATGCTAGTCCTTCCACCCGGCTACCTCAAGGCTGTGAAGGAGCACTGCGAGCGACGAGGGATGTTGCTGATTATTGACGAGGCTCAGACTGGCATTGGTAGAGCTGGCGACATGTTCGCTTTCCAACACTTTGCCGAGGACGAGGGTGTGGTGCCGGATGTCCTGACGCTGAGCAAGACGTGTAAGTTCCTGTCAGATTGCTCAGACAAAGCCAATTAATTGACTGACGATGAGCGCAGTGGGTAATGGTCTTCCACTCAGTGCTGTGGTGACAAGCGACAGGATTGCCGAGTTTGCCAAGGAGAACCACTTCTTGTTTTACACAGTAAGTTCATTCATGTTCTGTCATGGAGCGAAGTCTAACTCGCCTCAGACTCACATAAACGATCCATTGCCGGCCAGCGTTGGTGATAAGGTGCTCGAGATAGTTGTCAGAGACAATCTGGTGCAACGCTCGCGGGAGCTAGGCCAGAAGTTCCAGAAAAGGCTACAGACTATCAAGTCTCGTTACGGCTGCATCGGCGACATCAGAGGGCGAGGTCTCATGGCCGGGTTGGAAATAGTGGCTGATCGCGAGACGAAGATAGGAGACCCAGAGCTGGGGGCTGCGGTCGGCACCAAGATGACAGAACTTGGGCTGTGGGCGCAGCTCAGCACAATGCCATCTTTTGGTGGAGTATTTCGATTGGCGCCGCCTCTCACGACCACCGATGAGGAGTTGGAGACTGCCCTTAAGATCATTGAGGATGCTCTTGCGTCGACGCCTGGAACCAAGCCGCTGTACTCGGTGACGGAGCGGACAGTCTCGACGCCTCAAGTTGAAGCAAGGCTTTGAACTTCAATGCAAGACGTGTGAATTGGAAGTCTGTCGGAGGGACGATTTGGTGATTTGATAGATAGATCAAAAACTTAAGGAAGTGATGGGAAGGGGGAACTGTCAACAAACTCGAAGTCAGGGTTCATCCCGTGGCCCATGCACCTTCCCAGCCTCCAAATTTCTTCTCGACGCGTCTTCTCCTTCACTTCAGCGCGTCCATGTTATTGAATTATTCTTGATGTAGAATACGAGGACGAGATTGCTGTATACCAGTATCATGAAAGAGAGGTACACCGTGACTCCGCCTTGCAGCGGAATATTCGCCTGGGCGGCCGCGGGCTTCTCCGCCATGACAAGGTCTTCCCGATAAGATCAAGGCCTCCTCTATCTCTTGTCCAACTCTCACTTCTTCTTCAATTGACAACAAAACGCCTTAGGTGCCCTGACAATACCTAGCTCTCATGGAGAATGCCGTGATATCGACTCCAGCTGAGAGCCGCCCGTACCGCTCACACAAAGTTCCAGCCTGTGACCTTTGCAGACACCGGAAAATCCGATGTAATATTGATATACCCGGCCAGCCATGTCGATTCTGCAGGGAAAGAGATTATACTTGCGAGTATTCACAGAAAAGCGAGCATGTCGATGGCGACTCGCCGGCAAAGCGACGCAAGACACACGCAACTTCGTTCTCTGGAGGAGGCTCTCGGTTGGCAGAGAAAGGCCTCGCACAGTTCCCAAGCGTCGCTGGTACATCGCCAACGGAGTCATCTCTCATACTCAATCCTCCAATGGCCGAAGATATCGAAATCCTCGAGCACTATCTCACGTCTAACGGGCCAGGCGGTGCGTCGACAGGAAAGCCATACAGTTTGATCTCGAGTGCACCCGGAAACCCTATAATATACCTCACCGTACCTAGGCGGCGGCAAGGACTGTCTACGGCTGTAGACCCAGGTCGCACGCAGCGAGAAGTCATAGAGCAGGTGCTTGGACCTTTGAAAAGCGATGTCATCGCTCTGTAAGGCAAACGAACCGACCTCATACAGCCGAGTCGTTGACATTGCCAGGTATTTCGACAAATTGCATCCTTGCTTTCCTATCCTTGACGAGAAGACCTTTCATGAAGTCTGGCAGAAGGACCCGAATAGGTTGTCCTCGACTTTGGTCTGCGACATCTACGCATCAGCTTTGCACTTCTGGAACACTTCCGAGAAGCTCAAACGACATCCCAGGCCAGACTTAGTGGTGGGTTCCAAACTAACGGGAAACAGAGATCTCATCACTGACTACATGGAAACAGTTCCTTTGGAATCAAGCGGTCGCTGCTATACAGGAAGACTTCCTAGGCTCAACGATCTCCACCGTACATGCAAGCCTCTTAGACCTCATCGGGCGGCCAGTCCTCTCCATTACTGGCAACATAGTAACTTTGGGTCGTACTGTGACCCTGGCGCACAGTCTTGGACTCCACAGAGACCCAACAAATTGGAAGGCAACTGAGCACGAGAAGAATGTCCGCATCAGACTGTGGTGGGGCGTGCTCATACACGACTATTGGTGTGTCCAACACTGCTAGAGGCATGCAAATACTGACCAAATAGGTCGAGTCATGCCCATGGCACCCCACCTCTGATCCACAGACAGAATTGCGATGTTCCACTCCCCAAAGTGGAATCTCTCCTCACCACAGACGCAGCAGAGACCCATCAGCGATCTGCCCACTCATTCCTCTATCTTTGTCTCTTGTCAAGGATTTTGGGAGACTTGCTACCATTCGTGTACGCCCTGCAGCCAGATCACGAGCAAGTATCGAGACATGTCCGTCGACTCGAATGTGCGTTGGACGACTGGGAAGCTTCGTTGCCTGACTTTCTCCGCGTTGGTGTCTCGCACGAAGTCGTGAATGGAGCGAGCAGTCTCCATTTCTGTTTCCTCTCATTGAAACTGCTGCTCTGTCGAATAGCATTTAAGGTAGGTCAACGCAGACACTTGCTCCTACTGATTTTTGTGCTGACAACTCAGAAGACATCGAGCTCGGTGCTAGCTGAAGCAAGATCTTACCGACTCGCAATGCTTCGAGAGGCAGCGTCTGCCTTGACGGAATTCGTGTGCTCCCTGGAAGCTACGCAACTTTCTGAGTTCTGGTTACCATGTAAACCTCTCTACGAAACTCTTTCTCTGGCTAGCTCGCTGACAATCATAGACACCGCGCACCTGCTCGTTTCTGCGACTACGATACTGTTGCGATGTCTGCTGGAATCGACAGATCTCGCAACCAAGAAAGACTGCGCTGCAAAACTTCTCCGCCTCCAGCGACGTCTTGAAACGGCCCTCGAGGCTTCAGAATGGGACCTCGCCGACTTCTGTCTGGAGAGATGCACCGAGCCCATACACAAGATCGCTACTGCAATGGGCATCTTGGACGAAAGCCCAGCTCTACCCTCAACATCCGCCCAGGACGCTTCTCACGGCCATAACGTGTTTGAATCGGACACGACCTTCCCCGAGCTCCCCTCGGACTTATTCCTTCCCGTCGATTCTCTGGACTATCCTTTCGACGCGTTGTGGGACGTTTCGCTTTGAGTTCAGAATCCTCGTTTTCTCTATCGACTATTGCTTATGATACAATCCGGTTTCAGGAGGCGGCACCCCATACCAATCGAGACCAAGCTTGTCCTCTGGATCTGGATCCGGCATCTGATAGTAGCCGTCGTATCGCCACCAGGTTCTACCTTCCCAAACATCCTCTACTGGCAGAACGCCTTCAGCCTTCATGCAATCGCGAGTCTTGACTGCGCCTTTCCAGACTCGAATCATATTGGCACCACACACTTTCGCAAGCTGCTCTTCCGTTGCACCGCGGTCAAGTATAGCCTTCAACAATGCTGGATAGCAGCGAACATCCTCAAGACCTGGTATGACGCTCGCGATACCATCAAAGTCGGAGCCCAAGCCGACATGATCCCAACCGATGCGATTCGCAATGTAGAACCTGGAAGTCGTCAGCATGGCTTCGAGGATGTGATGGTACTTGATTGCGGACAGGTGATCTAGAACCATTTCCATCTTCGCGTCCTGTCTCCTGGTGGTGACATGCTCAGGCACGAATGTTACGGCAATCAGACCTCCATTCGCCGGTATCATGTCTAGGATTTCGTCTGGGACATTCCGAGGGCAATCAAACACAGCTTTCACGTTGGAGTGTGAGAACATGACAGGTGCTCTGGTTAACTCTAGCGCTTGACGAGCGCAGTCTGGAGAGACATGTGAGAGGTCGATTAACATTCCTGCCTGCGTTAGTTTCGGGTTTGCGACAAACCGCTACGCGCCGCCTACCTAACCTGTTCATCTCCTTGATCACAGATCGACCAAGGTGCGAAAGACCTCCATGGACTGGACCGATCTTCGACGTGGACGAATCCGCAAACGCATTGTTACATACATGCGTTAGAGTGCACTGGATCAACGTGCTTAGGGGGCGTTATTGTATCGAACACCTGATTCTGGACTTACATATCGCACACCGAGGGAGTAAAAGGCTCGAATGATCCCGATGCTGTTGCCTGCCATATGCAGACTATTGGACGAGTCAGCCGATTCCATGTGTCGACAGAGAGGCCACACACCCTTCGATGCCAATGGAACACGCAATCTTGTTATCCTTGTAAGCTTTTTCGACATCTTCAGGCTCGAAGATGAGCTGAAAGGTATCCGGATAACTCTGGACCATCCTGACGGTCATGTCGATCTGCTCAGTAGCATCACGAGCCTGGGCGATGTCAGTACTGCAGTTAAGGTTGCTTGCGTTCACCTGCCATGTCGCTATACTCGGGAGTAGAGAAGTTCTCTGCGGACCGGAGACATGGGACGCAAATGCTCCAGAATTGGGCACCAACGGCGCCCTGTCCTGGATTTGAAAGTCAGCCTACCTGAGACTCTGGACGAGGAACTGTCGAACAACGTACGGAGTCGAGGAATATCTGTCATCCCTCTTTCGAAACCCTTTTGCAAGTCGAACTTTGGATTGTCGTGTATCCTGCCATGGAAGCAAGCTCGCCTAGCAACAGACTGGTAAGCAAAATTCTGGGCTTATCGACTGCATATGCTAAATGGTACTAACGGTTGTTGTGGGAGGTCATTGTGAAGATCGAAGAGTGGCGTGCTTTTCAGAACTCGCTTTACCCTCGAGTCGATGTCGAGCGCTTGGTATGAATCCATCGCTGTCTGACCAAATCTGGAAATTTCGTGTAGCGACCTCTCTCTGAATTCTTCACGAACAGTGAACATGAAGAAGAGCAATGTCTGCCAAAGATGCGGAATGACTTCCCTATCAGCTATCGATAGGTGGACAGGGATCCAAGATATCGCGGGCGGCCAACTTCTTGCCCTTTGCAGGGTTTCCCGCGACGGAGAACTCTTTCCCGGGCTATCGGGTCGATGCTAGCACTATGTCCCCTCCTATCTGTCGTTCCAGGCATATGGTTGGAAGAGATACGGTGTGACGCCGACTGCAAACACGGAAAGATATATACGACGGGCTCCAGCCCTAGCATATGCCTGGCCTAAAGCTTGCTGGCATACTTCGCCATGATCGATATGGAGTCCGGAGACACAAAGAGCTTTCGTGACTCTGTCAACAAAGCAGAGGTCGATGCTGCGTATGGCGTTTATGAGGACATTCGAGGTTCCGAGGTGGACAGCGCAGCGCAGAGATCGTTGTTGTGGAAGATTGATCTGCGCTTGATGCCGTTGATGTAAGAGCATTGAAGCTGTCGTCGGGCTCTAGAAAGCAATGCTGATCGTAGCAGATGCATCACTTACATGCTGCAATCGATTGACAAGACGACACTGGGCTATGCGGCCGTCTTTGGTGTAAGAGACGATGCGCACCTCAGCGGCACTGAATATTCCTGGCTTGGTGCTCTGTTCTACCTCGGATAGTGAGTGACCATGTCACTTGTTGTAATCGCAGCGCTGACTTACACAATCACAGCCTTGCTTGGGAGTATCCAACGGGTGAGACATCACAAAGTGCCCAGGCTTGGATGTGCAGGACTGACTACTGCTCACAGGCTTGCTGCTACAAAAGCTACCGATCGCCAAGTTCATGTCTATCACTGTAATCCTCTGGGGTATCGTCTTGATGTGCCATGCTGCCGCTTCAGACTTCGCCGGCCTCGCTACCGCACGTACCTTTCTCGGAGTGTTTGAAGCTTCCATCAATCCTGGCACGATGCTTCTGTTCTCAAGGTGGTATCGTCGAATCGAACAGCCTCTCCGCATAGGCATCTGGGTTGGAAGCGCGGGACTCGGATAAGTGAGTCTTGTTTCAAGGAAAAGCTGGATCTCGGACGCTGACACAACGCAGGTGCTTGCTGGTATAGCGTCGTTTGGCATCGGTCATATCGGTGGAGCCCTTCCCAGCTGGAGATACATATTCCTCATATGGGGTGCCATCACAACTCTCTGGGGCATTGTTATCTTATTCTTCCTTCCCGATAGTCCCGTTAAGGCCAAGTTTCTGTCGGAGGATGAACGAAAGGCTGCCATCGATCGAATTAAGGAAAACGAGACTGGCATTGAGAACAAGCATTGGAAGAAAGATCAGGTGCTGCTCATTGCCTTGCGAGTGTAGTCGCATATACTGACTGGCCCACAGTTCATCGAGGCAATGCTTGACGTAAAGACCTGGCTTCTGTTCGTCTTCGCTGTCACGAGCAACGCCCCCAATGGAGGGCTGACCAACGTGAGTAGAAGGCGCTCGTCCGGCTGGTCAAGACTAACACGTAAACAGTTCCAAAGCCTCATCATCAAGGGCATGGGGTTCTCTACGCTCGAGACAACACTAATTCAAATGCCGAGCGGTGCCGTACAATTCTTCGTATGCACCGGAGCAACGTAAGCACACATCGACCGATCGAAAAGCATTCACTGACCCTCCGCAAGATATTTTGCCTCTCGCTATCCCAATGCACGCCTGGTGGTGATGCTCATATGCCTCATTCCGTTCCTCGCCGGCACGATTGGCACCTGGCTGGTCCCGCAATCTGTCCCGTATGGTCGGCTCGTATGTCTCTGGATCTCGTTCTCCTATACGGCGACATGGACATTGAGTATGTCCGTTGCTACTGCAAACACCGCTGGACACACAAAGAAAGTCGCCACGAATGCGATGCTGCTCATTGGTATGTTACACCACCCGAAATTAACCGCTTCTACGAGACTGACTAGTCTATAGGCTATTGCCTTGGAAATTTTGTCGGCCCGTTCTTCTTCGTAACCAAGCAAGCCCCTAGATACGAACTTGGCGTGGGTATGATGTTCTTCTGCATCGGCATCCAAGTCCTCAGCATCGGCGGCCTATGGGTTCTTCTCTGGAGACGTAATGTCTCGAGACGGAAGCTGAATGCTACCAACGACCGTTCCGCTGGATATGAACTGGGCTTCCAGGATGTGACGGACAAGGCGAACAAGTACTTCGAGTATGTATATTGATTCAAGAAAGGGGATAATGCAGACAGACGACGTTGTTTGGCAGGACTGCGAGCGAATCAGTACCTAGAGCCGCCACCCTATGAGGAAAAGCCCTCCGTGCAACTACAAAGCATTTCCGTGCTTCTGTGATGTTCGCGTTCATCACACGTACTGCACTTTTTCGTCGTCTTCCGGCACCATCCGAGCAGCATGCTCCAATTTGAGCGGGCCATTGACGTAGGCGTTGCGTTGCGAAGCTTCCATCGAGCTCCAGCCATTGGAGCGGCCGTGGTGGTTCGAAAGAATATGTATAAATGGCTGATCGATCTGACAGAAACCACTAGCTGCCATTACACATCGTCGGCCGAGAAGACTGAAGTACGGTACAGCGGTTCATATATACAAGGTCGGTCCTCACCACGGACAGCAAGCGAACACAAGAAGCAATTTTCTGTCCATCAAATCGAACCACGTCCATCGAAATCGAACAGGCAGACATGTCTTTCCGCGTAATCGAAGATGTCGCCTACCGCACCAAAGAGGGTGTCAAAGCCCCCGACCCCGTGGCCTACGAACAGAAGATCTACCAACGAGGTCTAGAATACGAACGACCACCATTCACCTTCCAAAGCCTCAAATGGGAAGCCCAGGCCGAAGAACGCATGGCCGCCGAATCCAAAGGCTACGTCGTCGGCAACGCTGGAACAGGAGAAACAGCCAGGAAGAACCGCGAGGCGTTTGCCAAATGGTCCATCGTGCCCAGCCGTCTGAACAAGACCAGTGAACTACCAAACCTCTCGACGCAGGTTAAGAGGATCTCAGAGCAGAGATTGCCGTTTCCGATTGCGATTGCGCCTGTTGGGGTTCAGAGGATCTTCAATCCGGATGGGGAAGTTGCGTCTGCTAAGGCCGCGGCGAGGGAGGGTGTTCCGTATATTATGAGCACGGCTTCGAGTACGAGTATTGAGGATGTGGCGAAGGCGAATGGGGATGGCGTGAGGTGGTATCAGCTCTATTGGCCGTCGAATGAGCATAACGAGATCACGGCTTCGCTTTTATCGAGGGCGAAGAAGGCTGGCTTTTCGGCTTTGTTTGTTACCTTGGATACGTACATTCTTGGGTGGCGTCCGAGTGATATGGACAATGGGTGAGTCGTTCGCGTAGAATGTTGTCCTTGTAATTAGACGCTGACGAACGCACAGCTACAACCCTTTCCTCCGAAGCGACAATATCGGCGTGGCAATCGGCTTCGCTGATCCCGTCTTCCGAGCCCAGTTCAAATCGAAACACGGAGTCGAGATCGAAGAGAAGATCCACGATGCCGCAGCCGAGTGGACCCAGACGGTCTTCCCAGGCTTCTCCCATAGCTGGGAAGATATCAAGTTTCTCAAGGAGCACTGGGACGGTCCTATCGTCCTGAAAGGAATCCAAACCATCGCTGATGCCCAGAAGTGTGTCGAGCTCGGCCTGCAAGGTATTGTCGTGAGCAACCACGGCGGTCGACAGGTCGATGGCGGCGTCAGTTCGTTGGGAGTACTTCCTCGAATCGTCGACGCGGTAGGCGGCAAAATCGACATATTCTTCGACTCTGGCATCCGATGCGGTGCGGATATCGCCAAGGCATTGGCATTAGGTGCCCAAGGCTGTCTCATCGGAAGGCCCTACGTCTACGGCCTGGCTCTGGGAGGACAAGAAGGAGTTAGCCATGTGCTCAAGTCATTGCTAGGAGATTTGGAGCTGACACTGCATCTCGCTGGCATCCAATCCGCCAGCCCTGAGCATTTGAATCGATCAGTGTTGATTCGCGAGGATGAGTTGTGAAGTCGGGGCGAGATAATACATAGCAAGGGAATAGTCACATGAAATCTGGCTAAACCCTTTTCAGTGTACGAACGCCCCTAGCAAGGTTTGCTTGAAGTCGCCCCCAGCCTGAACGGGCAAACAACGGCTTCGGTCTTTCGCTCGATACAACTCTCCATGCTGATAGATGAAGTTGCTCCGTCGACGTCTTCGAACTGGCGCTCTAAACTTCTCTATTTGATTCGTACAGCAGCCTTTTCGATGCTTCGCTTTCTAAGCATCCTTTCAATATGCCGAGAAGAGACCATGGAGACGAAGTGTCTGCTTGTATATATACCCGTAGAGAGGGCCTGTAACACATCCATATCAGCAAATCATCATTCTTGACAAGCAGGCTTCGACAAGAACCACCCACATTCAATCACCATGTTCCCCGTCACCAAAGTCGCCATCGCCGGCCTGTCAGGCAAGATAGGGAGCCTCATCGCCCAATCCCTCCTCAAGCACCATCCAACCGTCCAAATCAACGGCATAGTCCGCAGCCCATCCAAAGTCGCCACCACCATCGCCTCCAACTCCAACGTCCACATCCATCAAGCCGACCCCTCCAACCCCAGCGCCCTCCGCAAGGCCCTCGCCAACGTCGACGTCTGCATCTGCTGCTACCTCGGCGACAATGAACTCATGGTGCAAGGCCAGAAAACCCTCATCGACGCATGTATCGCCGAGAAAGTCCCCCGTTATATCGGCTCGGATTACTCTTTCGATTTCCGCGGGTTGAAGAAGGGGGATCACCCAGCTAAGGATTTCGCGTTGGAGTATAATGCGTATCTGGAGGAGAACGAGAAGGAAGGCAAGATCAAGGGGGTGCACATTTTGAATGGAGGGTTTACTGAGGTGATTTTCTCGCCGTTTCTGGGGTGGTTCAATGGGGAGGGGAATGGCAAGTTTACGTATTTTGGGACCGGGGATGAGAAGTTGGATATGACGACAATGAAGGACACGGCGGCGTTTACGGCAGAGGTGGCGATGGATGAGAATGCGAATGGGTATTTGAATGGTGAGTGCATCGCTTCGGTATTCTGTTTGGGTCATCGCTAACGAAAACCAGTCGTCGGAGATCGCAAATCCGTCAAAGAGCTCGCCAAGGTCTACGAGGAGGTGTACGGTGTTACCCCTGAGGTCCAGCGCCGAGGCTCTTTCGAAGACCTGCACAAGATCATGCGGGAAACGTTCCAGAAGGATCCATCGAATATCTTCGCCTGGATGGGCATGCATTACCAGTATTATATGGGAAAGGGATCCGTCACCCTAGGCAAGGATGAGAATGAGCGGCTTGGAGACAGGAAGCCTCAAGGCGTGAAGGAATTCTTGCAGAGCTGGCCAAGGGAGAGGGTGGCTATGAGTTATATGTCGTAGCTTTAGCTGGGGTTGAGGATATGGAATGTGTGAGCCATGGAGTCCATCGGTGATGAGTCCAGTCGGTATGCAGTTTTTCTACAAGTCCAATGCCATTGTCTCGAGTTCGTAGCCACAGGCCTTCGCGGGAAATGACAGCAGCGCTCTTATTCGGCTGTTGTTACTTTTGTCCAGATGTGCGCAGATCCTCGTGCATTCGATGGTAGCAGACTCTGAGATCCACCATTGATCGAATCGGCTGAACAGCGCACACCAGTGAGCAAGGACTAGCAGTGCCTCCTCCTCGTCAGCTCGAAGTCTGTTTATGAACTGAGGTGTTGCATCGGCGATGAAAGCCAAGAAACCGGTGATGTTGTGGTAGGTGGCATTGGGGTGGAAGAGTTTGTCCAGCATCGCGAGCTGCATGTCCGTCTCAGCGATGTAGGGCGAGGTAGGTTCAGGATCGCATAGGTCTCCGAAAGAATTTATGGTACAGGATCCCTGCTGAGACCCAGAGTGGCTTAGGTCGTCCACGCCTGTGTTTCGCCATTGGTCGAACTCTTGAATCAGGGGTAGCCAGATACCATTCTCTAATCTTTGCCGAAGACCTGCGGTATCTAAGAGCGTCCTAATCCCTCGCATTGACATGATCCAGGTAGGTCCGTTGTCATCCTCGAGGGCAACGTGTTCCGACGCTTTCGGCGTCTTGATGAAAGCAAGCATAGCGTGTAGAAGCCCACATGCGAAGATTGCATCAGCGTCTTGTTCTTGAAGATCGTGCACAATTGCTGAGGAGTACATGCTCAGGGAGTGATGATAGTGCAAAGTCGATGCGATCCAGAACTTCTTCCTCTCCTTGGGTGACGTCTGTCTTTCAGCCAGATGAGCAGCCGATATTGCTATGATGGCATGAACAAGATGCCCGGCGTTCAATGCCAAGCGTACGCCATGCTCTTGAAAGATTCTTTGACAGGTGGGTGATCCCAGCCAAGAATCCTGACAAGCAGCGAAATGATCTATTACATCGAAAGCGTGGTTCCGTTTGTAAACCGCGGTTTTCTCAAGCTCCGTGCAAGGGGCGTTGCTTTCGATCAAGACTTCCATTATGCGGGCAGTAATGATAGGGTCCCATGTGATGCCACCATTGTCGTTTTCGTCGGTACGTCTCGGTTCTGCACGATGTGGCGAGGGTCGCGAGCCAGGTGGGTATTCGCACTGGATGCCCTTGTCCCGACATTGATTACATTCTGGCAGACCTTCATCGCACTGAGAGACGTCAGTCTAAGAACTTGACACAATCCATGCCAGAAAAACCGACTTTCACTCTTCTCTGCTTACAGCCTTTGCAGCCTTTCCGGGACTTGTGATGAAACCTCCGACTGCGCAAGCCGTTCTCATTATATAGTGATGATTCGTTCTGAGACTTAGTGCCTGGCTGCTCTATAACCCAAGCCAACTGCGTCTGCTTCATGTCAGTGGGAATGACCGAAATGATGGTTTTGTAGACTCACCACTGCCATGTATCTGGTGAAGACTTTTCCCCTTGAAGGACAGGATGGGTCCACGAACACAGATGGCTTACTACGAGATCGTCTCAAACAGTCGCCCTATCCCTACGATATTGAATCCTTCGCGACAAAGTGCTAGCCAGCTGAGCGATGTGGTTTCAGGGGTTAGGTAAGCACCATCGGTTTCGCCTTAGCTCGTGCAAAGCTCGGGTCCGAAAGTTTCCTGCAACCCGACCAACACCAATACCACCGGCAAGTAGTGTTCCTTTGGCTTTGTCAACTTATTTATTGCAATTTTGCTTGACGACGGCGTATTAGTTCAGCCAAAGGTACATCGTCTTCATCGTAGAAATCGGCGACCTCATCGACGCCAAAGTCGGCCAAACGTTCGCCTTCTTTGTTTCGCCATCCTTCTTCACCGGCATCATCCTTCGCAGTTGTTCGTCCACGAGGCTTTTCTTCCTCGTCGGATTCCTCATCCGTCTCGATTGCATCCGCGTTGTCGACAAAAGGATCAGAGTTCTGCTGAGTCGTTTGTTCGAGACGCTCGTGGAAGGGACGTCTACGAACAACGTACTCTCCGTCGGCGTCTTCGTATCGTGCGATGTCAGCCGCTTGTCTCTTCTTGAAATCGTCAATGTTCCAAGATTTCGTGAATCCATCGCCGACCAAGTTAGAGCGCGGGACTCTGTAGAGTCGATCTGGATCTGGCGGGGGCCATGGCTTGCTTGGGTCTGCAACAAGTTAGTAGTGGGTAGGTTCAGAAAGTGATGAAGGACTACCATCAATCTCGTTGTGCTCGAATGAAAGCCCACTTTCGACGCTTGGGCTTCGCGCAAACGGCCAGAACCATGCGATGGGATTCCAGGTGCCCATGCCTTGGCATATGTTCGACAGGATACCGACGTCCCATGGAAACTCTTGATGCTCGATGCGGACTTTCACCCCGTCAGGACCATCAAGGAAGCCACCTAGAACGCGGGCTCTTCGTAGCAGGGTGTGATGACGTTCAATCTCCCATCCTTCGATCGTCCAGGTGTTGACTGCCAGAGACCATAGTGTTCGCCCAAGCAAAAGTGTAAGCATGAACAAGATGCCAGAGTTCACGACGCATAAGACGAAGAGGTGGCTTAGTTGAAATGAGGACGGTCCGAGATACTATCAAATGCGCATTAGATGAACATACTTTGTGTTTGCAAAGTAACAACATGCAACATACATATGGTAGGCTGCGTTTCTGCCACAGGATTGCAGCTCGTCCATAAAGGAAGCATTCCAGATATGCCATCGATGCAACGGCATAGAACAGGAAACGAATGAAATGCGGGACCGTAACGTGAGAGACGCAGTTGGCTGGGAATATGTTACTTACCTTCCAATGCAATTGTGTTGAAACTACCTACCGGTCCACACACAGTGATGGTCCATCTTCTTAACACACCTAATCGTCTCAGAATGCTGCCTTGCACAGACCGTTTGCGCCCTTGAACTGACCGTTTACACGTCTTGCAGTGATGAGCGCGCGGCGGCTTGAATGCCTCGCACCTTCTGCACCATCTGTTACTCTGAGCTGCAACTTCAGCAGCAGACTGAGGAGAGCCTGGCTCAGTGCCATGCACTCGATCCTGCCAGTCCTTTGGGATCCTGCCTGGGTCGGTGAAGCAGGTCCTCCAGTAGCATATCAGCAGACACGTCACCAGAGTGTTGAATAGGTACGCGTCTCCCTTCCGCAGCGGCCCGGGTTCGATGTAGTGGAATAGCCATTGCGAAGTGAAGGCCAGAAAAGCCACCAACAGTGTCACGCCGGGCGGTGACAGTCGCTGTACTGATGGCAAATCCATGAGACGTTGTTGGAGATGTCCAAGTCGCGTGTCAGGAGTGAAGGAGAAAGCGCCAGTGAATAAGGTTCGGCAGCGTCGGCCCGATCTCCGTTGACGTGAATCTGCTGCAGGCCCCACCATCTCCAGCCAGCATCACGCCGCCCACAACCTCCTCTTGCCAGACTCGCCATATCCACCCCTCACCGCGCCGCCAACTGTGCCCGCCGAGGCCATTCCTCCCTCCCGTCGCCGCCCCGATACGACCTTGGACACAGTCTCTGAATCTATCCATACGCTTGCATCAAAACACATCTGCCATCGCTGCGATTGAGGTCGACATATCGGCGGTGTGAGGAGCCCTCGAGGTTCGCAACCATGGCGCGCGTGTACGCCGACGTCAATCAGCAGATGCCAAGGGCATACTGGGACTATGACAGCGTGAACATCAGCTGGGGTGTCTTGGAGAACTACGAGGTGGTCAAGAAGATTGGTAAGAGCGGCACATGCGCAAGATATGGACAGAGCGTCTAACACTGGGACAGGCCGCGGAAAGTACTCGGAAGTGTTCGAGGGTGTCAACGTGGTTAACTACCAGAAATGCGTCATCAAGGTGCTCAAGCCGGTCAAGAAGAAGAAGATCAAGCGAGAGATCAAGATTCTGCAAAACCTCTCTGGCGGACCCAACATTGTCGCACTCCTCGACG
Source organism: Zasmidium cellare ATCC 36951 (assembly GCF_010093935.1). Lineage (NCBI taxonomy): Eukaryota > Fungi > Ascomycota > Dothideomycetes > Mycosphaerellales > Mycosphaerellaceae > Zasmidium > Zasmidium cellare. Next base: position 321,444 of record NW_022986972.1, read on the forward strand.
TGGTCAGGGACAGCCAATCGAAGACGCCCAGTCTTATATTCGAGCATGTTAACAACACCGACTTCCGCTCTCTATACCCCAAGTTCCAGGACTACGACGTGCGCTACTACATCTACGAGCTTCTCAAAGCTCTGGATTTCTGTCACAGCAAGGGCATCATGCACAGAGATGTCAAGCCTCATAACGTTATGATCGACCATGAGAATAGAAAGCTGCGCTTGATTGATTGGGGTTTGGCAGAGTTCTATCATGCAGGGACCGAGTACAATGTGCGAGTGGCGTAAGTTTGGCACACTGAATTTCACACGACTATCGTCTAATAGCCTCACAGCAGCAGATACTTCAAGGGCCCTGAACTTCTGGTCGACTTCCAAGAGTACGATTACAGTCTGGACATGTGGTCGCTAGGAGCTATGTTCGCAAGCATGATCTTCAGGAAGGAGCCATTTTTCCACGGCAACAGCAACAGTGATCAGCTAGTCAAGATCGCCAAAGTCCTCGGTACGGAAGACCTCTTCGACTACCTCGATAAATACGACATCGAGCTGGATGCACAGTATGACGACATTCTCGGACGCTTTCCAAAGAAGAGTTGGCACGCCTTTGTCAACGCTGAGAACCAGCGTTTCGTCAGCAATGAGGCCATCGACTTCCTCGACAAGCTTTTGCGATACGATCATCAAGTACGTTGAAGGAAGTGTGTCCCCAGTGAAAGGAACTAACAAGAATCAGGAACGACTTACCGCGAAAGAGGCCATGGCGCATCCGTACTTCGCGCCTGTGCGCCAGGCAGAATACGATCAGCAAAATTCGAACAGTATTCATCAATAATGAGACACTGAATGAATGCCTTGCAAGAACGCTAACAGGACATCGGTCTGTTAGGCAGGGAGAATCAAAAAGCTGCTCAAGGAGTCCCATTTCAGCCCATCAATCGACCTATTCGCACGGCTGAGGATGGACGGACTGGATCCCCAGATGATGTTCCAATGGGGGGAGTTCCGTTGGGCGAGCACCTGTGAGACGCCGAACACCGTCGGCGCCACGTTGGGACAAGAGCAAGCCTTTCTAGGAAGGAGACAGAGTTCTGCGACAAAGGTTGGACGTTGTTGCGTCAGAGCGAGCGATCGTTTTATTCGTTTGGAGTTACATAAGGAACGCATGAGGCAAGGTTGAACTTGTACGCCACCAAAACGTGGCCATCCCCATGCCGCAGAATTGCATATGCTAATCGTTCAAGTCATCAATCATCACGAGCGCGCCTCTTATTCGTTGCTGTCACATCCACACCGGCGCGCTTCGTGTGTAACGTATGCGTTCTAATGATATCGCAGGGGTCGAAAGCGATTGTCCTTCAAGATCCACTCCCCTCTTTGCGGACTTTGGCCAGCCAAACGATCGTCCTTTGCTATTCAATTCAATCACGCCGAGCGCTCGAAGTTTTATTGCCTTGTGATGCAGTCTGCTGCGAACCCAATTGCGCCAGTCTATAAGCCCGAGCTTCATGCGGCTGGAAGTCGTTCTGGTATTGAGTCATCGCCCAAGAGTGGCCGGATTCGCTGCCATTCTGTCGTTGAGACCCGTTGGTGTTACTCTTGCCATTGGTACTGTTGACCTGATTCGGACTGGGAGATTTCTTGACGGATCCATGCGTGGTAGCGATGCTCACTTGATCGATGCTTCGCCTTCAAACATCTCAGCGGTTGGCGCATCATCTTAGACATGTACTGCCAACCTGTTGGGATTGCCGCCACCGCCGCCGCCGCTCCCACCGCCATCATTCGAACCTTGTCTGGTAACGGCAAATGACGAGCTCATACGGCCACTCTATGGGAGCCTGAATTATGGTTTAGTTGGTACTTGAGTTTGAGGAGAGCATGGCTCCCTGAGGAGAGTGAAGGTGAGATGATTGAAGGACGAACAAGACAGCAAGCATAGTGGCGAATGCCCGCCTACTTATGCTCGCCCATCTCCACCCGACGATGCCTCCCCCATATCATTGACAACATTCCCAAACACCACTGTACGACCTCCTTATCCCTCCCATTCGCAGGCGCCGCACTCATCTCATATCGCTCGCAGGATGCATGTCGAGGAACCCAAGACGGTGCCGATTGCGACTTGGCTGTACCTTCTCAAGGGCATCATAGGTCATTCCAGCCGGGTACAGGGCTGGAAGAGAGGAGGACAACACGAACAACAACACCTCCAATTTCTCACGATGGTTACTCAATGAGCCCGCTGGCATTGCATGGACCTTGAAACGCAGCTTCGGCCGGGAGCTGGCCTGGTACGAGCCGGTGTCCCCATGCTCCCACACCACAGAGGTGCTGTCGTCGTTGGTCACAAGACTTTCCCTCCGCCGCCCGTCATTTGATATCAAAACCACCGAGCAGCCGCGACGGGTCATTGGCTCCCTTACCAGGCACGTGGACCTTTCGTGGAGAGGATTTCGAGGTCCAGCGTGGGTTGAACCGGGAAATCAGAGACGGATCTTGTGACCTGGTGACGACGTGCTGCAGCGCGGCTTATGGAAGCATGAGATAGTCTTGTGCGATTTGGCATGACAGACTGTGTGGGATGTGTTCGGTATAGCGAGCGGTGAACCTTGCTGGCTCATGAGCACCTGAGGTCAGTCCCGGATACAGACGTGCATGCAGACGCGAATGCAGCTGTCGCTTGCTCGCCTCGTTGGCACCCTTCGACCGAGTAGCAAAAGCGTGTTCATCGGCGCAAGCGCGCCGCCGAACCGTCGCTCGTGCATGCATGCGTGCGTCTCACGATTGACTCCCGCCCCGAGACATGCCGAGAGGATGAGGATGACACTACACCCACATACATGTTACCGGCAGCAGCATCCGCCAGCCCTAGCGGTTTGCTCCCCGAACGCAGTACGCACTCGTTGAGGAGAGACAGCAGATGGAAGACACACGTCGTGGCTCTCATCCTCCTCGAACGAACCCAGCAGCTGGGAATGGGACAACGACAGCAGCAGCTCCCCAAATCGCCACACGCGCGCAACAGCAAGATGAATGACGCAGCACACCGCTTCATGCGAACGAGGTCCGACGGTGCCACACGACAGAACCGTGGACAGCCCGCGAATGACAATTCGCATCACGGACACCCGCATGAACAACTCCGTCAGAGAGACCAACACCCCCTACCCCTGAACACCCTCCCCTCAAGATCAGATAACGTGCGCCCCCGCGAGGCGCCAGATCAAATCACTCATGTCTACGGCGGCTAATCAAGGTCCAAGCGGGACAGGTAGGTGCCACAACATCTTCTCGAAGCCTGCGAATGCCTACGGGTGCGTGCAGATCAACCAAAATTATGCGTTTTCGCAGATGGTCGGTCTCCGCAGGGAGGTTTGAGGGGTGAGGTGAGCCGTGATTGATGGAACCTTCCTCAGCAGAAAGTAAAAGAGAGGAACGGAGGAATGTTTCGAACATCAGTAACCGTGTCACGCTTTCGTTCCTTGTCTGACTAACTGTGCTTCGCTTTGTGCATGTGAGGAGGCTAGGAACGAGCGGTCCGACGATCACGAACACAAACACATTGGATATCGACCAGGCGTTTCACGTGAGCGACGGAACACATGACTGTGAGTCAGGAGAAAGATTCCCAGAGCGATGGGACGGGGAAGTGTGGCTCTGTTGGTGCTGTAACGATAGTTTGAAATAGTTCCAATTGCGCGTGCTGATTCTACCCATAGCCACTTTTGGTTACATGCGACTGCTGTCCCATCGGCCCGTCCGTCGTGAGGCGGTCCGGTGAACGCGACGTACAGAAGCACGAGAGAGAGGGAAAAATTCCGATCATGCAGGTCACCGTCAGAAACCTATCCGCCTAAAGCCACCCCTGGCACCATTTCCATCATGTATGCATATCCCGTGCGCTACCTTACAGCTTCAACTGCTCCAACCGCGCCAGACTCTCCTCAAACAACCGCTGCTCCGTCAGGAGGTCCTTAAGCCGCGCATCCTCCTTCTCGCGGATATGCTCTCCAACGCCCTCACCCAGTGTGCCGATCAGCTTCTCCTGTTCCTTGACGGCGTCGGAGGATTTCGTGAGTTTCGGCTTAATCTTCTTGATTTCGGCGTCGGGGTCGACTTTGCCTTTAAGTTCGAGGAAGACGGCGGCGGCGGAGGAGACGGGGTAGACGGCGCTTCCGGCTGGTGCGGATTCGCCTGGTTTTAGGACGTCGAGTTGGGATAGGTACTTGCCGGAGAGGGTCTTGATTGAGAGGGTCTCTGCGAGGGCGGTCTGGTATGCTTCGTTGTTGAGAGGTGCGACGTACGCCTTGCCTTCCTCCTTGATGCTGTACTCGTTGAGGAGGGAGCGGATACCCTTCGAGCAGCCGAGGAGGAGCTCATAGTCGCGCTCAGACTTGGGGTCGTCCAGGCTGGCGTCATACTGTGGGTAGGCAGCTCTGACGATACTGGGTGTATCATCGCCAGGTCGGCGTGGGAGGCGTTGCCAGAGCTCCTCAGTGAGGAAAGGCATGAATGGGTGGATCATGGTCAGAGCCCCTTCAAGCGCAGTGTAGAGAGTATCGATCGCACTCTGTCTCTCCTCGGGGGTTCCGTCTCGGATGATGGCTTTGCTGTTCTCAATGTAGACGTCGCAGAGGTCGCCCAGCCAGTAGCCATGTACGGCTTGAGTAGAGCGTGAGAACTCTCTCTTGGCCAACGCCTCGTTGACATCGCGCGCGGCGGTGTTGAACTTGTGCAAGATCCATCGCTCAGGTAGAGACTCCTTGCCTGTCTTGCCACCCTTGGCTTTAGGCGTGAAGTCTGAGGGAAGGTTGCCAAGAACGTATTTGGTCGCCTGGTAGATCTTGTTGCAGAAGTTGCGGTAGCTGCGCATGACCTTGACGTCGAAGTTGATATCGCCACCACCGGTCGTGTAGTTGATGAGGGAGAATCGCAGCGCATCGGCACCGCACTCGTCGATGCCATCAGGGAAGGCTGACTTCTGCCACTTGGTGGCACGCTCGATCTCCTTTGGTGCCATGTTGCCAACCTTGAGCTTGTCGTTCAGAGCCTGCAGAGTCACACCGTCCATGACATCCACAGGGTCGATGACGTTGCCGAGAGACTTGGACATCTTGCGACCCTCCGAGTCACGGATGAGAGAGTGGCAGTAGACCTCTTTGAAAGGCACCTTGCCCGTCAATTTGATTCCGAAGAAGATCATTCGAGCCACCCAGAAGAAAAGAATGTCCCAGCCAGTCTCAAGCATGGACGTTGGATACAGTTTCTCGTAGTCATTCGTCTTATTCGGCCAGCCCAGCGTCGAGAAAGGCCACAACCCAGAGGAGAACCAAGTATCCAGACAATCAGGATCCCGCTCCAGCTCAAATTCTTTGCCAGGGAACTTCTTGGCTGCCTTCTCTCTGACATCTGCTTCTGACTCGCCGCAGATCCAGTAGTCTGCGTCACTGTCATATGCTGGGCCATCCTTGATCTTCACGTAGTATGCGGGTATTTGGTGTCCCCACCATAGTTGACGGGAGAGACACCAGTCGTCCACATTCTCCATCCAGCGGTAGTAGCTGGCTTCGGCAGATGCTGGCTTCAGCTTGATCTCGCCATTTTTCACGACATCGATAGCAGGTCCCTTCAGCGGCTCCATGTTCATCCACCATTGTGGCTTCATTACAGGCTCGATCACGTCCTTTGACTTGCTGCAGAGTGGAATCTGCATCTTGTTGTTCGCCTTGCCAACGTAGAGGCCGAGCTTGGTCAGCTCATCGATGACGGTGTATCGCACGTCGAAACGCTTCTGGCCTTGGAAAGGCCCAGCATTCGAGTTCATGGTACCGTCGTCGTTGAGGATGTTGATGAATTCGAGGTTGTTCTCCTTGCCACGCTTGAAATCGTTGAAGTCGTGAGCTGGGGTGATCTTGACGGCGCCGGTTCCAAAGTCCTTCTCCACCGTCTCGTCGCCAAAGATGGGCAGCTTTCGATCGACGAAGGGGTGCTTCACGAACTTGCCGATCAGGTGCTTGTATCTCTCATCAGTTGAATGCACGGCAACACCAGTATCACCCAGCATCGTCTCTGGACGTGTCGTTGCAACTTCGATCGTCTCGTTCGTGCCATCAATTGGGTACTTGAAATTCCAGATACTGCCAAACTCGATCTTCTTGTCATAGCCAGGCACGTCAATCTTCGTGGAGCCTTCCAATTCCTTTTGATCCACCTCGATGGTAGACAGCGCGGTCGTGAGCTTGCAGCACCAGTTCACGAGGCGGTTCGCACGGTAGATCAGGCCTTCCTCGTGCATTTGCACAAAAGTCTGTCGTACAGCAGCTGACAGGTTCTCATCCATGGTGAATGCCTCCCTGCTCCAGTCCATCGAGCCACCTAGCCGCTTCAGCACCTTGTTAAGCTTTGTGTGATACTCCTCCTTCCACTCCCAAACGGTCTCGACAAACTTGGGTCTGCCCAGATCATGTCTCGTCATACCGTTTCGTCGGTTGTACAGCATGTTCTCCACAACACTCTGAGTAGAGATACCAGCGTGATCACAGCCCGGCACGTAGAGCACAGTCAACCCCTTCATGCGGTTCCATCTGATCATGGCGTCCTGGAGGGACGTGGCCAAGGCGTGTCCAATGTGCAGAGCACCAGTGACGTTGGGTGGGGGTATGGGCACAACGAAGTATCCTGCCTTCTTCACATTGCCATCTGGCCCAAACTCAGGCTTGTGGAAACCCTCCTTCTCCCACCAGTCATACCACGCACTCTCCACGACAGATGGAATGTATGCCTTGTGGTACTCGTCATCCAAAGGCTTGAGGATCTTCTTCTCGCCCCTGGGCGTCTCTTCCTTGTACGGCGGCAGCTTTTCCTGCTGCTTCTTCTCTTTCTGCTTCGGCTGAGATGCAGCTTGCAACGCTTTCTGTTTCTCCTGCTTGGCTGCTAACTTCGCCAGCTTCTCGGCCTTTTGGCGCTCTTTTGCCAGCTCTTTCTCCGATTTTTCCTTCTTTTCGCCATTCTTGTCTCCGCCATCCTTTCCAGGCGCTGACTGGCCCACGATATCGCCGTTGGCAGCATTCAGGATCGCGGACTTGGTGTCACTCGCTGGTGGGGGTGGCTGTCCGGTCGCTGGGCCAGTCTTTTCGCCGGCAGGGTTGTGAGAAGCGTGATTCAACGCCATCTTGAAGGATCGCTGGGTTATGCGGATTGGAGCATAGAGATTGCGCCGGAATAGCGCTCTGGAGAGTATCTTCGCGGACTTTTATGTCTGGTCGGGCTTAGGATTGTTCTGTGTGACTCGGGGGCTGTATCGAATTTGAGTCACTTCTGATTGATCGCAGAAGTGAGTCAGCCTCAATGCAGAGTTGTAAGCGATCGTCGTCGTGGCGTAAGGAGGTCGCGGTGGTGTTCGTGTGATCGCCTTGGAAAAGTTCAAGCTCGAGGTTGACTCAAATGCGGGCGGACATGGATGCCAAGAATCGATGAGAGGTGGCATTGAGATGACTCCTGAGTAACGTGAGTCGGAACACAAGACAAGAGTGAAACAAAATCGAACAGCATCTGCGTTAACATCTTTCATTCGCTCAATGCGGGTATCTATGAAGTGTATGCAAATGCACGCGAGGCATCGTCGCAGTCACAGAATCTACCGTTCCATCACATGCGTTTTCCACTTTTTAGCTCGTCTTTGGAGCTTTAACAGCAGCTGGCGTCACATTTTCTTCAAGCCATCGACGAGAGATGCTTGTTCTGCTTGTCGAGCGATCCTCTGCTTCACTTCCTGTTCGAGGTTCGCCATCTCGATCAACACGCCGTCCTTCTCTGGGTGGTCACTGGGAAGACCCATCTCCTTGATCTTACACTTGCCTGCCGCAAGCTCATCGTCTCCCAGAATGAGAGCGAAGGGTACGCCGTTGGTTTCTGCGGCTTTGAATTGGGCAGGAAGTTTCGGCTTGACCTTCCAGCTGAACTCGGCCTTGATGCCTGCGTCCCATAACCTCTTCGCGACATCCATGCGCTCCTTGAGAAGACCCTCAAAGCCCTTGCCACCAAATGCCATGACGTAGACATCGACCTCATTTGTCCGGATGGGAGCTGCTGAGCTGTCTGCTGCGAGGCGCTGCTTGGTGATGCTGAAGATGCGATCGACTCCGAACGAAATACCGACACAGGGAATCTGTTGCTTGCCGCTGAACATGCTGACGAGGTTGTCGTATCGGCCACCAGCGGCGACTGAGCCTACACCTACTGATGGGTCGTTCGATCGATCCTCCTCGCCGTCGATATTTGACGCGTGCTTCTTAGGTTTTGACTCCTTCTTGCCCTGTTGCTGTAGTGCTTGGCCTTCTGAAGTCTGTGGTGCTGAGCCCTCGGTCACAACTTCGTAGATGACACCGGTATAGTAATCGAGACCACGAGCAAGAGACATGTCGAAAGAGATCTTGTCCAGGACGCCGAAAGTTCGCAGGTAGCCAAAGAGTAAGTCCATATCTGAAAGACCGGCCTTTGCAGATTCGTTCGCTGACAGCTGCTCGTCCTTCTGCAGTTGTTGAAGAAGGTCGTCACCGCCCTTCTTCACGACATATTGTCCGATCTTGTCTGCCACTGCTGGATCCAGACCCTTCTCTTTAGTCATCTCTTTCCGTACTTCTTCCCAGGGTGACTTGTCGAGTTTGTCCACAGCTGATGAGATTGTCCGTAGCTTGTCCGTAGGCACACCACACACCTGGAAGATTCCATCCAGGATCTTGCGGTGGTTGAGCTTGATCGTATACCGTCCCTCCCATCCTAATGCTTGAAAGATCTCGCAAGTGATTCGAATGATCTCAGCGTCGGGGAGCATAGGATCGTAGGTTCCAGCAATGTCGAAATCGCATTGGTAGAATTCTCGCATGCGGCCCTTGGTCATGGCCGGTTGATCTCTTCGGTACACCTTTGCAATGTGATATCTCTTGATGTTCTGAATGTTGGAGTTCATCGCGAGCCATCGTGCGAAGGGGACAGTGAGGTCGTATCGTAATGAAGTAAGCTCGCCGCCTTGGTCTGCGAGGTCGTAGATGAGTTTGCTGTCTTCGCCGTATTTTCCCGCCAGAATCTCTTTGAGCTCGAACACTGGCCTGCAACAACACAAGTTAGCCAATGGCTCCAAAACGATCGACGAAGGCAGTGACCTACGTATCGATTGTGACAGCTCCGTGACGCTTGAAGACTTCGGTGATAGAGCCAAAGATCTTGTCCCTAATCACCATGTCCTCGCCAGCCCAATCCTTGGTACCTTTTGGCACCTTGAGCTGGAAATTTGTCTTGCCCTCCTTGTCTTTCCCCATTTTGTCGTCGTTCCGAATGAAGGTTTGAGTTGAGAATGATTTTCGTGCGATGTGGGGAGATGATGCTCTGATAAGCACAGAATTGCGGAAAGGAGTTGCTTCTGTGCGAGCGAGGAGGGCGAGGCGAAGAAAGCACTTCATAAAAGAAGCAGCAGCATGTGAGTGTCCCGCAGCAGTGGTGACTCTGCACACGCGAGAGAAACAGAGTCACAGGTCGGAGAAGGAAGGTGCGGCTTGACCCGTCGCAAGCGAAAAGAATATCCACCAGCCACCCAACGTCTCTTCCGCTGCCTGCTCTTCGTCTAAACACACTCAAGATGTGACATGGCTGCCCATCCGGCCGCAAAGGCCATAAACACTCAAGAAATCACCGACAAGGCTCGCAGAGATTTTCTCCGTCTCCTGGAAGGTGTCAGTATACGCCGCCCTCAACTATACCACCGAATCCCGGCTCACTGTTCTGCAGGTTCGGGGCAAGAAGAATCTGGTCATTGAAAAGTCCTTAGCTGGCACTATCGGCCTGATTGTCAAATTCAGCACTCTCCAGGAGTATGGCGTTGACAAGCTCTTCTTCTTGGAAAACCACAATGTTGACTCCACACAACGAAACATCATTCTTATGGTACGAGGCGAAGATGCGAAGAAGATCCGCATGGTAGCAGGTAGGTTCGAATTCTGCATGTCGACAACAATTCTCCCAACTCTGGAGAACACATCTACGGGATCTTAAAGTAGAGTGCACAGATGTATTTCTTCTACTCTGTATATTCAGTCTTGATCCCAAAATCGACCTTAGCTTAGCATGATCATTGCCTCGCGTGTACCTCTTAATCATGTGCAGAGCTATCAGAACATGCTCACAATCCTTCATCATCAACTATATCTAAGGACGCTGGCTGATCAGAACAGAACAGATCAAGCTCGTACGAAGCGAGAGCAAGATCGACCACGACTTCTCCGTCATCTGGGTGCCTCGCCGTACCCTTGTCAGCAACATGATCTTAGAAGAACATGGAGTATTGGGCGAAGCCAACATATCCGAGCTGGCTCTCAACTTCGTCCCACTGGAACAAGACTTGTTGTCACTGGAGTTGGAGGACTCATTTGAAGACCTCTGTCTGAGAAAAGACCCCACCAGTATATTCGCGTCTGCCCAAGCTCTTATGCTCTTACAAAAGCAATATGGCCTCTTCCCAAGGATCTTAGGCAAAGGCGACAACGCAAAACGGCTGGCTGATTTGCTACAGCGCATGCGTAACGAGGAAGACGTCAGCACTGCGGCAGATCCAAACAGCGTCCATCTGACTTCGTTTGGTCTCACACCCAGCTCATTGATTGAGAACTTGATCGTGATCGACCGCGATGTTGACTTTCCGACAGTACTGTCAACTCAGTTGACCTATGAAGGTCTCCTGGATGAAGTTTTCGGAATTGCCAATAACCACGCTGAAGTCGACTCGTCCGTGGTTGGTGCAGCACCCCAATCACAGCAGCAGAATGGCTCGACCACCACGCCGACTGCTGCCACTAAACGGAAGGTCCTGCTAGACGGCACAGACAAGCTATACCCGGAGCTTCGAAACGCCAACTTTGCGACTGTCGGGCCATCTCTCAATCGTATCGCGAGGAGGCTCGCTTCGGATAATGAGAGCATGCACAACAAAGACCAGACAGTAGCAGATCTCAAGAACATTGTGCAGAAGCTGCCTTCATACCAAGCAGAGTCAGCCAGCTTGAAGATCCAAACAAGTCTTGCTGAAGAGATCATGAAAGCCACTCGCAGTGAGAGCTTCAGTCGGATGTTGGAAGTTCAGCAGAATCTATTAGCAGGCACCGATCCTGCCAGCCTGCATGAGAACATTGAGGAATTGATCGCTCGAGATGCACCTTTGACCACTGTCCTGAGGTTACTATGTCTCGAGAGTTGTCTAGCGAACGGCATCCGCCAAAGAGACCTTGATCAATTCAAACGCCAGATCTTGCAGGCTTACGGCTACCAGCATGCCCTCACGCTCTCAGATCTGGATAAGATGGGTCTTCTATGCACACGAGAAAGCCATCGAGGCTACCTCAACCCCATCTCCAACACAGCCGGCCAAACCGCCACAGACTGGAACGCCGTACGGAAATCGCTTCAACTTTGGATCGACGAAGTACAAGAAGCCGATCCAAACGATGTAGCCTACGTCTTCAGCGGATACGCACCTCTCAGCATACGACTCGTCCAGGCGATTCTCCAAAAGTCATACCTGCAGCAGCTCGTCAACCCACGCAACGCTTCTTCAGCACCAGGAGGCACGGGTTGGAAGGGTTTCGAGGATGCCGTGTCCCGCATTCGAGGACCGAGTGTTGATGTCACGCAAAAGGGCAGTGACGCGGATGCTTCGAACGCGAGGAAGACGCTTCGAGGAAATAAAGAGGGACCCAAAGTCAGCATCGTCTTCTTCCTAGGTGGTGTGACGTATGCAGAAGTCGCCGCGTTGAGGTTCATCAGCAACCAGCTGGAGGCGAGCAGTGGACGGAAGCTGGTGATCGGGACGACGTCAATGTTGAATGGCAAGAAGGCTGTCGATGTAGCCATCGAGCAGCGGGCATTTGCTTCCTGATATCTGCAAGAAAGTAAGGGGAATGTATGTTCAAGACGTCGAGGGTCATTCCAATTCATCTCATGTCTCAAGAGAGACAGAGGCCATTCCTATATTCTCATTACAACAACAATGCTCAATTATCGTTCGTCGCCAGAAAACCTTCGCCGTGCTTTTTCGAGAAGACAACTCCATCGCTCGAACACACACGCACGCCAATGAATTACCCAATTGCTGAAACGCTATGCTTTGCCCAAAATAAACATCCATCGAAAAATGTACACCATGTCTCTTGCCCCAAGGAGTGTGAGGACACCATCTCTTTCTCTTCCCATCATCCAAAGACACTTCTCTTTACAACAACATGGCAAAACCACCAACAATCCCCCCAACAAGCGCCAGCGTCCCAAAAGTCTGCCCAGCACTCAGCGCCCAAACCCTCACCAGCGTCGAAGAAGCAGCAGAGGAATCCCCTCCCCCACTGCCCCCATTCCCCCCGGTGCTACTCGGGCTATCCCCCGCAAACCCACTGTAAATAGTCTGCCCACTCCCATCCGTCGTCGCGGCGGCCTCCTCACTCCCACTCCCACTGGCACCCGCACTCGCCGTCTTACTCATCGTCCGCGTCAACGTGCTCGTGTTCTGGCGGGTCGGGTTGCTCGCGCCGCAGGGGTGGTCCTGGGTGCAGGCGCTCGCGCAGGCGGTGTCGCCGTTGCAGTTGGAGACGCACTGCTGGCCCCACTGCGTGCAGATGTAGTAGGGCAGGGTCTGGGAGTACTCGGAGATGTTGGGCGAGATGCCGTTGTCGCAGACGCAGGAGTAGGTGAGGGCGGACGGGTCGCAGTCGTTGGAGGTGGTGGTGGCGCTGTTGGCCGCGGTTTGGAGGCAGATCAGCGGGCATTGGGCTTGTTGTTGTTGGCACCAGTATTCTGCGGGGAGGATGGGTTGTTAGCGGGTGGTTTAGAGGAGAGTGTATTATCGCGGACTTACTTCTCGTGCTTTCGTCGACGGAGTTGGGGTCGATGGAGTATTGGCTTTGGGCGGTGACTACGGCCGCGAGGAGGCCGGTGGCGATGATGGACTTCATGGTGGATAGATGGATGTTTCTCGAAAGTCGTAATTCGTGAGATGGGCTTTAATGCAGCCTGGAGGGAAAAGGTCAGTACTTTTGTGTGGAAGTTTTGCTTGGTAGCGAGAATGGTGTCCAAGAACACGGTTCGACATCCCGATACAACCGATCCATGCTTCTGCTGTACATGTAGATCAGGTGGTACTTACTGCTTGTATGCAAAAGCAAGGAGTAGCGATGGTCTCAGTAGTAGTAGCAATAGCGATGGTGAGTGCTGTGGTTGTGCTAGAGAAGGGGCAAAAGCGAGTGAGATCCCACGACGGTTTCTACAGCGATAAACAAGCACAGGCAGTCCAGAACTCTGCGCACTGACGAGCAAGTGATAGATGAGAGGTGAAGTTGGCAATCTGAGCATCAAGCCGGGGGGACGTTGAGGCTAGATATTAGGCCCAACGGATCACACCACGGCACAACAGCAATGTTCCCTCCCAGGGAGCTTGGGCGCCATCCGCGGGCGATGTATCATGCACCAGCATCCAGGACGCCACTCGTGTGCTCGTCACGTCGTCGCCCGCATAGCTTGTCTCGCAGAGAGTGAACAACCGGCCAGGCGAGAAGCGGGCGACGCGGTATATCAGCGTCCAAGCTCCCAGATACAGCGCCGCAAATAGCTAAACGCAGGGATCGACCGCCGCACTAGCGCTGCACCTGCTAAGCTACCCGGCCATTTTTTCTCGCCCCAGCACGCCTCGCCGCTAGTCTGCCTCTTCTTACTGCCTTTTGCGTTTGCTGGATGCAGCTCCCCTCACTGCTCTCACTATACTGTAACAAACTCGTTGCTGGCGCTGCATATATGTGGTGTCTGGGACGCGCGTTTCGCACGGAACCTCTGGCTGGAAACGCTGGCTCGGGCTTGAGTTTGACTTCCCGCTCCTCGTCTGGCTGTGGGTGGTGGTAGTGGTGGATGGGTTGAATGGGGTCCCGCGATGCAGCACCACCGGTCGTAGGCGGAGAACAGCATCCACCCGTCGACACCCATGTTTCTTTATCGGACGAGAACGATGATGGACACGATTCTGTGCCGCCGCCGGCGAGTCATGTGACCGAGGCACCACCCTACTGGTCCACTGGTCCAACCCGCCACAGTCGCAGCACCAGCTACCATTCCCTGAACCAGACCCGGCCACCTGCCATTGTCCTCGAAGACAACACCGACGACCTTCACGACCACTCCCAATCCTGCTGGGCGCAATCCGTCTCGATAGATGAATACGTCGTCGTGTCCGGGCCCACAGGCATTGGCGCTTATGTCGTCTGGCACTGTACCGTGAGCACGCTAAAGGGTGGCGACCTGTGTATACGAAAAAGGTCTCCGGCTTCTCGGCATCAGAGCTCTTTGCCCCAATGAGTATGACATTGACGAGTGTAGCAGATACTCCGAATTCGACCGTCTGCGCGAGGACCTCGTTCGCGCCTTCCCGCACGCCGAAGTCATGATCCCGCCTCTCCCACGGAAAAGCGTCGTCTCGCGCTTTCGACCCAAGTTCCTCGAGCAGAGGAAGATGGGCCTCGAGCATTTCCTCAAGTAAGGCTATCATTGCTTAGCTCCTATTTTTGTTAGCTTTATGCTTTGCGGAACCCCCCAACCCCCCAACTGACATGGATCCTAGCTGTGTGTTGCTCAATCCTGAGTTTGCCTCGTCGCCCATCCTCAAGGACTTTATCTTTTACTAAGCGGCATCCTTGTAGCGAGGAGTTTCCGAGGCCGTGGTACGAGAACATGTTCATGGCTTTGACGGGGGTGTCCTGGGCTGTTATGAGAGCTTGTATAGCGGTGGTTTGACTTTTTTTTATGAACGAGGTCATGATGATATGGATGTAATGAGAAAGACTTGTATGATCAGAGGAGATTTGAGAGACGATCGCCGTAACGACAGAAGAAAAAGTATCTGACGATGCATGCTCAACGCCCTCCCGACCTTCTCGATGCTAGTTTGGCCATTCGATCTTCAGCTTCGACTGTCATGAAACCATCGGCGCCCCTATCCAAAGTCAGCACCTCGACGTCAACTCAGCGTTAACATCCAACGTGTCCCTGCTCTATCAACCCGTCCAAGCTTCTACCTCCATCTCTTCACCTCCACACTAGCGAGCACTCTCCAAGCAAGCCTCCACCACGACCTCAAAGCTCTCATCAACCCTCAAAACACCCGGAATGGACTCGAGCTCACGCGAGAGACCTCCATTACCAGCGAGCGCCTCGAGCCGCACGACGACATGGCCAAAGATGTCCTGGAGGCCGACGAACCGCTCTGGCTGCGAGACGATGCCTTCGAGGCCCTCGATGTCCAAGTCCTCCTGCAGACCGACTCGTCCGTTAAGGGCGAGATTGAAGAGCTCGTCTGGCAAGGCCGATGCGATCTTCGCGTGCATGCAGGCGAGGGTGGTGCCGACTTGCAGGGCCGTGAGACTGTTGTCTAGGCTGGCATAGAGGCGTGTGGTCGTGATTGGGATGGCGTTCACGGTGTTGTCTTCGGCATCGTCTTCTTCTGGCTCTGGCTCTGGCTCTGGTTCTGGTGGTGGTTGCGGTTCATCGTGAAGAATGAGAGCGCGAAGGACCAGCCCGAATTTGACGACGAAAGGACCAATGGGCAGAACCGCCTGCGCGAATGATAAGCTTTGATGCCGTCAAAACTCCAGCAGTCGCCCGACTTACCAAGGGAGCAGCGAAGTCCATCCTGCTTCAACCCTCTTTGTTGTGTTCAGAGATTGCTTGGTGCCTTGTACTCGCTCCTTTGTCTGTACCCTGTCGGACGAGGCGAGTTCTTTGTCGACTGTTTGGGGAAGAGGAGGGCACGCTTGGAAATCGGCACCCTCGAAGTTCGATCTTCACGTGCGGCGGGTGGTCCGTGTTTCGCTGCTTAGCGCGTCATCTTCAACATCTAACGCCTTCCGACTGCCACACTCTGAACACACACCGACAGACCGCACGGCAGGAAGCGTCCATACAATCAGCATGGCGCAGCACATCTTCCGGTTCTTCGACCTCCCTGCGGAGATTCGCGACATGGTGTATGGGTACCTGACCGATGAAACCAGCTTCCCACACGCCGAGATCAAGACTCCGCACCTCCCATCGATCATACGCCTCGCCTTCCAGGGTATGTGGGTTCCTCGCCTTCTGCTCATCAACAAGCAATTCAAGGATGAATACTTTGACTACGTCTGCGCATATCAGTTGCGCTGCTATGTCGTGATGTCCATCCGCCCACCCCTCTATCAACGAAGCACACCACACAACCCGAGCTCAGCCATGGCCTGTCTCTCAAAAGTGCGCACTCTGATCGGCACTCGCGGCGCGGAGCCTTGGTGGTATTTCGGTATGTACATCACCCTCTCCACACTGCCATTACCAACTTGCCATATCCTGACAAGCTCGAACAGACGAACACTGCACGGCCTTCAACAATGTCATAGCAGCCCTCCTGGCGGACCTCCCAAGCCTCAAGACCTTCGAGGAGCGCCTATGCTGCCGCCTGTGCGATTTCGAGGAGTTGCTCGGTCGCGGCAATGACAGCGCCCTTCGCATTATGCAAGGCGACGCTGGGCGGTTCGCGGCTGCTCGTCTCCGCCACGACG
The DNA here is from genome assembly GCF_010093935.1 of Zasmidium cellare ATCC 36951. Taxonomy (NCBI): domain Eukaryota; kingdom Fungi; phylum Ascomycota; class Dothideomycetes; order Mycosphaerellales; family Mycosphaerellaceae; genus Zasmidium; species Zasmidium cellare. The sequence goes on from NW_022986972.1 coordinate 338,053, forward strand.
TCTCCCGGGACATCACGCACAAGCGGGCTCTTGGCATTCAGGCGCCGCTGTATTTCGATTTCGAGAGGAACAGCGATGAGTGGTCCCCGAGGGTCGACTGGATTGCTACGCCCGTGGCTGGGAAGGTGAAGCCCGAGTATCTGTGGCATGGCTTCGCGCTCGAGGCTATTACCGACTAACACGAAAGCTACGGGAGTGATTCGAGATGGAGAGGGTTGGGCTGATTGAGGAGCTGAGTGGATGGCTTCGCTAGGGGATGTGGCGTTGGGTGATCCATCCACCGGAACAGAGGCCGCGACTTCCAACAGCTCAACAAGATCCTTAGTTGCGAGTATCTTTCGATCGATGAAGTGTCTCACGAAGCAAAGTACTACTGAAGTGCCGGTGATGCAGATCAGATCATGCACGCCAGGCTCTACTTCACCTCGATAGCGGCATAGACTGGATACTTGTACTAGAATTATAATCAACGACTCAGATTACTTCTATATTATCACTCGCCTCGCGCGCTCTTGACATCGACCGAACAGGAGTTGGTGAAGACTCTGCATCGCTGTTATTGAGTTTGCACGCAGAGGGCGCAGGGAAAGTTCGGCGTCTCTGAACATTCACCTCACGCACGGGCGTTGCCATGTGATACGCCGCTTAGCGCGTTCCGCTTAAAACCTCGCGGCGGTGGTCGCAATCTCTTGAACATGACCAAACACACACAAGCGAAAACACATCTCGACCGAGTCCCGTTCGCAAGCATCTCATACAGCACCCTCGGGGCCGTTTCGGAGCAACGCAATAACGCACTCCGTCTTACAATCGGCAACCAAACGAGGCACTTAAGATGTCGCCTACAAAAACCAGCGACCCTTTCCGCTTCTTCGACCTTCACTCCGAGCTTCGAGGCATGGTCTACAGCTACTTGACACGAGAGGACTACATCTACGCCATCATCAAACCATCGCCAGTCGACCCAGCCAGAGAATTCTGCTTCGGCCATACTTGGTTCTCGCCCCTCCTCCTCATCAACAAGCAATTCGCAGACGAGTACCTCGATCACGTCTGCAAGCTGCATCTCACCTGCCACGCTCTCTCGATCGCTCAGCCAAGCAAGAGACAAATCAACCCGGCCCCTGCGATGAACGCTCTTTTCCGCGCCCGCAGCTTGACTGGCAGTGGATACATTTCTACTAAAGAAGAACTAGGTACGTTCCCGCCAAAGTGGCCCACTCAGCGGCTCGATTCGACTAACTAACTTTCCTTCGCAGACGCCTTCAACAACGCCCCCAACACCACCCTGCCCGCCATCTTCGCCCTCATGCCCAACCTCACCACCTACAACGAACGCCTCTACATCTTCGCCTGGGCCATCACCGCCGCCCTCGCCACCGGCGACGCCACCTTCCTGTACGTCTTCGCCGCCCAAACCCTCAACGCCAAGAAGCGTGACTTCCTGCTCGCGCTCGCCAGCCACGGCATCACGGGCGACATCGCCTACAAACCTCGGGCTTTCGTCGGAGAGCTCCTCACCAGCGATCTGGGGACGCGGGGCCCGAATTCGAGGTTGTGGGTCATGTTTGCGGCGACGATGAGGGCGAGGGGGGAGGTGGATGGGGAGTATTTGTGGAATGGGTTGGAGTTGGAGGTGGTCATGACAGGCTGATTAGTGAGTTACGGGGATGCTTTGGTTTGAGAGGGACGGGGTGTGGGTTTTTTAGGGTGGAGTGACTGGGTGTTCGGTGTGGTATGGAGAGGGAGTGGATGAGATGAGCCGATGCTGTTGAGTCAAAGAGGATGGAGGCAGCTTTAGCTTTGATAGGAAAGGGACTCAATTAGCTACGCTTTGTTTCTTTGTCGTTGATTGTAAATGTGGTTCTGTATTGTTACATCGCTGGAGTCCAGAAAGCTGCTCCCTATCGGAAAGATCTGTCACGCTTATCGATTGTCGAAGTGAAGGGTATGGGGCGATTTAAGCTTTCTGGACATTCACTTCACGACGGGGGTTGCCATGTGATCCGCCTCTTAGCGCCTCGCGCTTTAAAAAGTCTCGGCTGCAGTCGCAGCACCACTACTAAAACTACAAACAAGTACAACGCTCAAGTGCACTGTCTCCGTCGCCGGGTCTCGCAGAACACCGTTTAAGGGAATCATCGAGTGACACCTTTTCCACTCTAAACCACTGCGTCCTCGAAACACGCGCGCAAGATGTCGACCACCGACTCCAAGGAAATCTTCCCCTTTTTCGACCTCCCTCAAGAGATGCGAGACCTCATCTACGGCCTCCTCACCAAGACCGGCCCCGTCTTCGCTATGATCAAGCCCCCATCTGCCAGCGAATCCACGATCATGACCTTTCAAAACATATGGCTTACGCCACTGCTTCTCGTCAACAAGCAGTTCAACGAGGAGTACTTCGACCAGGTGTGCGGCCATCGACTTCTTTGCACCACGACACTAGGCAGCAAGAGCAACTTCGCCGTCAAAGCGCCAGGTCTCGATCTCCCAGAGAACCCTGGATCAGCCATCAAAGCACTCGCCAAGGCACGCGTCTTGATTACCATCGACGATATGTCCCACAAGGAGCTTTTAGGTATGTACCAACTTGGAATCCATCACGACAAAGCCGTCCGCTAACCACAAACACCCCCTCCGCAGCCACCTTCGCCAACCCCCTCCCGGGCATCCTCCCACGTCTCCTCGCCATGATGCCCCAACTTAAGACCTACCTCCAGCGCCTGCACATCTACGGCCCAACCCTCTCCGACTCCCTCTCCCACGGCGACGACACCTACCTCCGCGCAGTCTACCACCACTGCCCGACCGCGAAGAAGAAGGAGCGGGAATTCCAAGCCCGTCTCGCCGAGCTCGGCCTCGCGAACACGATCGCGTACACTCCAGAGGTGGTCGTGAGCAGCATGTTGTCCAGCGATATTGTGACGCGGCGCTGCGGGTCCGGGGCGTATGTTGTGTTTAGTGCGGTTCCGGGGATTGGTGGGTGTGGCATCGGGGATGAGAGGCTGTGGTGTGGGTTGCACTTGGATCCGCTTCTGGTGGTAGATGAGGAGGGTCAGGTTTGGTAGACCCGTTAGTCGGTGCGTTGGCGGAGGTGGGTTCGACTGGCTACGTATTGGGAAGGGTAGGACTTGGGCAAGTGTGGGTTCAAAGGGAGCGGATCAGCTTCGGCGTCAAAAGGGGAAAGGGGGGACGTTGGTTACGCTTGGTTCTTTGTCTGTATATGAGATGGAGTTCTTTATTACTACAGCGCTAGAATCGAGAAAGCTACTCATGAGCTACGTATACCTCTCCATCGTACATTCATCTCCTTCTCCCCAGCATACATCCTCCCCTTAACCAACGGCTCCACCTCCAAACTCGTAAAACAACAATGCCCCACATCCTCCCCACCCATCCCCTCCCCGACATCCCTTACTTCCCCCCATTTAACAGGCACATACGACGCATCCCCATCCCCCTTAGGCCGATGACAAGCCGACGCAACAGCAACACTACAACTCCCCACAACCGGCATCCCGCCCTTAAACCTCCTCCACCCCAGCCCCACCGCCCCCACACTCAACACAACCCCTATGAGGATCGCCACGACGATCGGCGGACACGAGTAGCCCACCTGCGTGATATTTCCGTCGGAGGACTCGACGCCGTCGTCGTATTGCACGATGATGGCGAGGAAGATGGATTGAGAGATGATCCAGTGCAGGGTGGCGGAGATGAGGAGGAGGGGGAAGGAGTATCGCATGGGCAGCTGGAGGTAGTAGGTGCTGCGTTGGGAGCCGTGGGGGGATGTGACGCGGAGGGATTTGCGGGTGAGGGCGTATTGGGACCATTCCTTGTAAATAACCATATCAGTATAAGTTCAGCGTGGTGTTGTGTAGTGAGTTTTGGAGATTGGGGGTCAGGGACATACCTTCGCCAACAACATCGACGTCAACAACCCATTATACAATAAATACAAAAACGACACAATCGCCTGCGGACAATTCGCCAGCAGAATCGCCGCCACGAGTCCCCCACCGCCTTCCTGAGGGAAATCCGTCTCGATCAAAGCCCGCGAATCCACCGCCCCGAAGCCGATCGAGAACGCATTCACCGGCGAGAGATTGCTCACGCCCATAGCGAGCAACACAATCGACACGATCAGCGCGAGGCTGATGAGGCTGAACGTGGTAATCCAGCGCTTCCAGCTCGCGGCCGCGAACCATCGTGGGGCGCGGGCTTGGAAATATGTCTTGGGTAAGGGGTTCGTGTTGGGTTTATCTTTCGTGCCTTGCAGTTTCCAGTCTTTGATATCGGTGCGGGACATGAGACATCGGCCCTTGGTCAGCTCGTCCGGTTGGTCTAGATAGCTGGCTATGGCGTCTCCGATTGTCACCAGCGTGGCGTCTTTCTGGCGGTAGAGCGTCCAGAACATTGCGGCACTCTTCAGGGCGTTGCAAACGATCACCGCGATGAGGACCTGTAGGGAGAAACCGATTCTGCAGTGCGAGGGTTCGAGTTGGCTGAGGCAATAGTCGATCTTCTTCCCGTTGATCGTCCACTCGTCGGCGTTGGCTTTGATCTTCTTCGTATCGCAGGTCAGCGAGCTCGTGGCGTCATAATCCGACGCGCAGAGCCACATGTAATTCGGCGTGGAAAATTCGGCGCCGCTGCTCTGCTCAGCGTAGAACATCGTCTCATTCGTGAAGTCCCCGTCCTCGTTGGTGACCGCGAGGACATGATTGAACCCCGAGATGAAGTTCTGGCCGTAGGTCTGGATGCACTCGGCGTTGGACATGTTGCGGTAGGCAGTGGCGTTCCAGGTTTGGGAGGCGTTTGCCCACATCGCTTGGAGGCCGTCGAGATAGCTTTGGTCATAAGGGATGGTCATGTTGTAAGCATCAGCAGGAGCACCTGCCCAGGGAATGTCCATGGAGAAGTTGCCGCCTTTGAGCCATTGAGGGTTGGCGACGACGACCCAGTATTGGTTCGTGTCGATTGATTTGAAGACTGCGGAGTTGTCTTATCGAAAGTCGATATGTCAGTACACTGCCTAGAGGTGATACATCATGCCCTTCTCGATACTTACAGAGTAGATGGATAGGAACACTTGACACAGCGAGCACCCACCAAGCCACGACTCGATGCCATTTGATCCTGGACAGGTTGCGTATCGAGGCGACTCCAATATCCATCCAGTCACCCTTGCTATGCGCTCGATCGACTTCCTGCCTCGTAGGGGCTGATAGTGCCTGCATCGTATAGTTGGACGCCGAGAGCAATATCGAAGACAGACCGTTGATCACAAGATGCAGCCAAGTCGTGACATGGTTAACATACTCACAAGACCCATCAAACGCCGTCCCAACGCCACCGGAAGTCCCAAACTGCACGGCAGCTACAATCGTAAAGATCACGTTCAGCAGGAAGACGCTGGAAGCAGTCCAAGCGGCTATGGACACGCCGAAGTGCCATCCTTGGAGTTTGCGTTTCTTCTCTCGATTCGAAGACGCAAATGACGCTCTGCTGATGAGCTCTTTCTTGGTCGAATTACCGCCCGGTAAGTCGAAACCAGATATCGACCGCGCGTGGTGGATGAGTGACTCGTCGTCGTCGTTGACTTCGTAGGTATCCTTCCACTCCACGTTCTTGGACGTCGACACATAGCTGGGTACTCTGATGATGGTCAGCTCTGGGTCCAGTCTGCGATCTTTATAGCTAACACGAGGGTCCTGTACACAGCCACCGCTCGTACAGTAGTAGAGGGAAACAAGACGACCTACCTCGACCTAGGCACCTCCGCAAGCTCTACCTCATACTCCCTCCCATCATAGCTCTCAGCATCCACCCTCTGATACGCCGAAGAGCGCAGTCCCAAGTCCATCCCAGCAATAGCCCGCACTCTCCATAGGAGAAGAAAGCGTCTTCGATCGTTTTGGGAGCCTCAGGTCTCCCAGCATCTCAGCTGAAAACCCGTGTGCGGTCCGTAGGATCGACGGTGACGTTTTTAGCTCCAGGCCGATATGGTTTTGGCGCCAGGGGCACAGTGCGTAGAAGTCGCTGACTAAAACGACTTCTACGGTTTAGTCGAGATTCGAAGGAGTTTGAGCTCACATAGCGAGAAGTTTGTTTGGGAAGCGAAGGGCCGAAGGATTCGGTGTCCCGAGCCGAGAGTGGCATTTGTCTCGCCTTGTAGTAGGTCGACGATGCTGTTGCTCTTTCCAAACCCAAAGAGGCATGTCAAGTCTATGGACTTGGATGTCTGATAGCCTGACACTCCTCAAGCCATTCGATCATAGCCGGAACAAGTGCCGTATAGTTATGCCCAGCATCCGGGACAATTTCCAGCTCGCAATCAATCCCCTTTTGGTACCAATTATCCTGCAAGTCCTGCAGTGCTTCCAATCGTCCCTGCGGTCTCGCCTGCTTCTTATCCTTCAACGCACCCCCAAACGCTCCAATCGAATCCCCAACCCTCTTCGACAGCCACTCCCTCAACTCCCCCTCCGGCCCCCTCGCCTCCTCATCATCCCTCTCCCCAACAAACAGACAAACGTCCCGAATCCTCTGAATAACATCAAGATAAATCTCCTGCTCCGCAAACACCTCCCCAATATTCCCCGTGCCCCTCGGCCAAGGCTCCGGATCCAGCCTCGTCACACTCCCCGGCGCCGCAATCGCCACCGCAGCGATCCGCTCAGGATAGAGGTACATGAACCGATGCACAAACTGCGCCCCGCCAGAGAACCCCATCAACACGACCGGATCGCTGCAAATCCCCGGCCAGATGTGCGAGATTTCGTTGAGGATGTCGATGAGCACGAGGTCGGCTTGGAGTTTCTTCGTGCGGAGGTTCTTGTAGCTGTCCAGGTCGAAGACGCCATCTAGAGCCGCCGGGAAGAGGGGCGCGAGGATCGCCACGCCGTGGCTGTCCGCGAAGGCGATGAGGGAGTCGCGGCAGGTGACGGCGTCGCGGCGCGTGCTGTGGATGTTGACGACGAGGGGCAGACGGGGTGGGATGTCGTCGAGGGTTTTCTTTTGGAGCGTTTTGTGGATTTTGCAGTATTGCTCTGGGATGTAGAGTGTGTAGGAGACTCTTTGGTCGCTCAGGCAGGCTCGGAATGGTATCTTGCCAACGAGGTATGCGGCTCGTAGAAGGTGGGCGGGGAGCTCTGTCGGGTCGAGGGTTAGGCCATTGATGTCTTTGCGGGCCTTGTTGTCGAATTTGGTTCCCTGTGACATGTCTGTGTATATGTTGAGAGAGACGGTTGAAGTTGACGTCGGAATTGAAGTGAAGTGGTACATGTACTCGACATGGGTACATATCCATTGGTAGCGGCGTCGGCTGACTGAGCTATGCCGACTTCACCTCGTGAGGATTCGCTATCTTCTGCATCGACACCACAAGTGCAGTGTAACATTGGTTTCTTCACCAAGCAAGGTATGTATTCAGCCTCTTCTTTTGTCAACATGGCCTTCCTTGACTATATCTCTTTACACCACCTTCCCCACTGTCCAAGTTCAACACCACTCATGCCAATCTCTTCCAATCCCACATCAACACGAGCAGTACCACCAGCTCTGCCATCCTCCAAGACCATTCCACACTCAACAAGCTCTTCCCATGCACCTCTCGCCACCGCCTTGCCCCATACACGGTTCCCCGCACCCTGCGCAATTGCACCAGCTGCAGAGGCTTGCAGCTTCGCTTTTGCAGCAAGGTTTCTGTACTCCTCGTAAGCCAGTGCGAAGGTGATGACTTCGGTACCGTAGATGTTCGTGAGGCGAGCCGCGCAGATTAGGAGTGCTAGTTGTATAGTGCTGAAGGAATGAAGCAGGCTGAGTTTCGAATCCGGTGGTTGTAACGGAGGGTGCGACAAAGCTGACGAGAAGTGATCGAGAAGGATGGGTATTGTCGTTGTCGAGTCGATGGGCATGTTGGCGACAGCAATCGTCAAGGATGCGAGGAAGTCAGGCACTGATTTTGTGGTGAAGTAGAGCCGCCGTAGAAAGTCATTGCAAGGCTTCGACTTCAAGATGTCGTCGGCCAGCGTGTTCCACAGAAGCAGAACCATCGGTTCGCCAGACATCGATTCTTGACTTGTCGTCGACTTCGATAGCGAGGTCTTCTCGTCCAGGCTAAGCTCCTTGCTAGTGATCGAAAGAGCGGCAGTGCATATCTGCTCGAAAGCTTGGAAGCTCTTGGGCCAGCCAAGATGCACGTAGCGGTGACTGAAACGACTCTTGACTCGCTTCTCTAGACTCTCTGCGACATCAATCCTAGTCGTCAGCCCCAGAACGGCGATCGGCGCCTTTCTACTCTGCGCGATGTCGAACAAATTGTAGAGCAAAGTCTGGCGTGGATGGCTTGCAAAGAGCTCAAACTCATCCAGAATGAAGATGACACTCTTGGTGATCTGTCCTGGCTCTTCTGTCTCCTGTTCGGCTGGATGTGAGAGTAAAGCGAGGAGTTTTGACATGGTGTCGGCGTAATTCTTGGACGTGCTCTCTTCTTCCTCGAGGTCCATCTCTTTTCCGAGTTGACGCCAGATCTCGCGAAGAGCAATCTTGTCGTCCGTGTGTATAAAGCCGTTAAGTCGTACTGCGTGAAAGTCGTCTGGGTGTTTTGAGCTCTCCTCCCGCAGGATTTGGTCGATGAGGGTAGTCTTGCCACTTCCACGAGCACCTATCAAGAGCATGCTGTTGCTCTCGCCCGCTGTGATGGTCTGATGTATCACGGTGTTTACTTTTGCATGTTCAGCATCTAAATTCGTCAATGGTATCGCCCGTTTCCGTAAAAGTTTTTCAAGCACAATGCGCTGGACACATTTCAAATGCTCTTCTTCGAAAGTCTTCAAAGCTTTGGATCCTGCGACCTTCGACACTCGAGGGGTCACTTTCTTCGATGCAGGTTGTCGACTACTGCGAACAGAAGCCGGTCTTTCCAAAGCCTTCGCAGGCTTTTCTTCTTCTGATTCAGGTACCTCCATTCCGGACATTTCAGAATCGGATCCGCCATCCAAGATATCCTCTAGAACGAGCGGCTTGGCTTGCTGCACTTTCTTCCGGTCTGGCGGCTTTGATGTCCTTGTTGATGGACTTGGCGCTGGCTCTCGAATTTGTTTTGTCTGTTCCACTGAGCTCCTCTGCGATGGCTGTCTTGCCGACGACCGTCTTGATACATCCGCTGTGGCCAGCTCATCTTCGCTTTCGTCGTCCGCGGCGTTTTTCCGAGCACTCTCTTCAAGCTCGCGAATCTCGTCCTCGAAGGTCTTCTTCGGCTTCCCGTAGAACCAATTCTTAGCTGTCCCTTCCGGCATTGCCTCGCCCTTATTTTTGTTATCAGATACAGGCCCTGCATTGCCCTTCGCTCCTGTGTTGGCGGTGGTAGTCTCCGCCTTTGGTCCGTGAAACTGTTTGAAGAATCCCAGACTCGTGCCAGACTTTTTGGGACTTGCAGCCGCACTTTGCTGCGCCTTTTGATTCCTGAGGGGATCCAGGGTCTTCTTGGGACTAGCATTTTCCTCCTCCTTTGTGGCCTTCGGTAGCCCAGGGCCATGTTTCTTCGGACCCACAGTCTCCTGCTCTTTCTGATTCCTCAACGGATCCAAGCTCTTCCTTTTCAAGCCCTCACTTTCTCCTTTCCTCTGCGTTGTCTTCCCAACGGACGGGCGAGCCTGTTGCGATCCGGCGTTTGCGCCCTCAATATCATCATAAACATCAACGTCTCTTCGCGAAACAGATCTTCTAGATTGTTGCTTGTCCGCGAGCGCCTTGGCTTTGGCTTCCTCCCACAAGTTGCGGCTCGAAGAAGTGCTCGATTTCGCAATTCTATTCCCGTTGCCGGCAGGCGACGATTGCGTCAATCTGCCATTCCGCTTTTCCGTCGCCGGCGTCGATGGTGCTCTCGTTGTCGAATTGCCGGGCGAGCTCTTATTCAAATCCTCCTGGTCGTCAAGGCGTCGACGCTTGAGCGCCCTCATGGCCGACATGGCAAAGCTATGTAGAGATAGCAAGGCGCTATATCGGTCGTGTGTCCAAGCCGGTCCTGGTGTGTTGTCAATGGCGCGCGGGGCAGGTGTGGTGCAGGCAACGCAGGGTCAAAGGGAGAAGGGAAATTGGTCGCGAACGCGAGATGCACGCGAGCGACACGAGTTCACATGAGGTGCGAAAACGAAACGAGATCGACCAGTCTTAAACTGGGGTAAATTGCAAAGTGCATTATTGACTCTCCCCCTCAACGACGACGACCTCTTCACTCCAACATCGTTCACCACCCCAAGAAATCCCTATGAAACTCCCTCATGACCGCCGCCTCCGCAAGATACACACCCGCAAACTCCCCAACCCTCAAACACCACTCATCGTCCCACCCATCCACCCGAAAAAACACAGACGCACAGAAACACTCCCAAAACTCCGGTCCCCAGCCCGCGCTCTCCCAATCGACCAGCACGACCTCGAAAACCCTCTCCCCAGTACGCTCACACCTCCTCTTCTCGACGAGCAAAATATTCCGTCGATGCAGATCCCCATGCGTCAGCACCGTCCGATGCCCCCTGATCACATCCCCAAGATGCCTCTGCCAAAACCCCGCCTTGAAACCAGAATGTCCGTTCCTCGAGACATGCGCGCGATAGTTCCCCGCGAGCGCCTCGACGAACGCGCGCTCATCCCGGAAAGGACCCAGATGCTTCCAGTGATCCCCCTCCCGCTCACTAACGAACAGATCATGCCGCACGCCACCCCCATCCACACCCCCTAGGAACCCCCCGTCCCAGGGACACTCAGCACCTCTCAACCTCCTCAAAATCTGCCCCAACTGCTCCACCACCCCATCCTTCTCCCCCTCGCTCAGGACCCCCCAAACCTCCTCCAGCTGCACCCCCTGAACCCTCTCCATCACCAACAAAACCCGGCCTTCATCATAGTACATAGCGTACAGTCTCGGCGCACGCACCTCAGGAACGTATCGCTCCAGATAAACCAACGCCTGGCCCTCAGCGACATTCCCGAATTTGACGACCACGCGGTCGTCGATCGCGACGACTCTCCCCAGCCGTCTTCGTGTGTCCAAGACATCGGTGCAGGCGCGGATCTCGGAGGGGGTGGGTAGGGTGACGGGGTGCTTGTCGGTTATGTAGGGGAGAGGGACGGGTTGCCACATTTTCTGGTGGGGTGGATGGACGAGAAAGGTTGACTGCGCCGCGTGAGTTTGACTGACGTCGTTTCAACCTCGTATCGTGGCCCCCGTTCGAAGATTATCGACGATACAATTCGGAACACGATATCGTATTCACAGCAATGCGTTGTAGGTGCTGTGTAACATCGATCTCTGGGTCCTCGCAAAGTGATCACGACCAGGTACATGCGGCGCCAGGCGGACACGCCTAGCGCGAACAGAAAGAAGCACCTCAAGCTGAAAAGTAGATACCATGAGGGTACGATGACAAGCGAATCCGAACGAAAGAGAAGTACAACTACTTGTTTGCGAGCAGAGAGACTCCAACTCAATTCATTACAATTCGTGGGTATATCCAAAGTCAACAAAAACACACATCCCTCCCTTCATCACCATCCCATCTCGTCTCACAATAATAACGACGATGACATCCCAACCCCAACAAGAAGCAGAAGAAAAGGCGACATACCACGCCAACTGCCACTGCGGCCAAATCAAATACACCATCGCCGACGTCTCGCCACCGCTGGAAAAAGGCCACCAGGTCATGTCGTGTAATTGTAAATACAGCCAGCCCTACACATACTCCAACAAACATCCATCCCTCCAATCCTGACTGAACAACCCTTCCCCCTCCACTAGGCTCCATCTGCACCCGCGACGGCAAATGGAACATCTACATTCCCAAACAAAAAATCTCCTTCGTGGCCGGCGAAGACAAAATCAAAGTAAGATCATAACAAGCCCGCCCTTCCCCATAATACATGTTGTTGCTGACGTGTCCACGCTTCTGTGTGCTGTGTAGGAGTATCATTACTTGAAGCTGACACATGCGTTTTGCCCGGACTGTGGCACCTCTCTGTACTGTCATTTCTCGGATCCGAATCATGAATGGGCGAAGGAGTGGGCGATGAATGTTCGTGCGTTTCATGAGGTGGATTCGTCGCTGTTGAAGTTTGTGTATGCTGATATGAAGAGGGAGCCGCCGTTGTATGATCCGGGGTGGTGATGGGAAGATGCTTATGTTTGTTGGCCATGATAATAGTTCGATGATGTAGAGATCCCGAGTATCATAAGTCGTATGACGTTTCAGATAACCGTGGCGTACATTCAAGTTCAGTTCCGATAAGGCTGTGCATGGTAGGACGACTGAGAAGTAGTGCGGGACATGCTCGGCGAGTATCCCAGGCCCGAGTCCACATAATGATCTTTGTTCATGTGACGTTGAAGGTTGTCGGACCTAGTATAGCTCCTCGTACAGTCTTCGAACTGACAGTAGAATCGCTCTGGGTTTACAGTCGCATTGGCCTGGTGGCTCTTCTCGTGTCGCCGAAGATCCTTGGGGTGCACAAACGCCCACGGACAACCCGGCTCAGAACAATGATGAGGGCGTTCCCATACTTCCGAGTGCGTTCGTGTGCCGTGGCGTCTGCATCATGTCAGTATCAATCCGTTCCTAGATATCAAACTCCGGCACTGCACATACCTGAGATCGTCGAATTTAGCAAATGTCGCTCCGCAGCGAGGACAGTGGTGAGGCAGGTTCGGGTCACGAAGGGCTGATCCGGTCCGACGGCTTTGATGCGATGACCCCGACCGAACAGACATTGCACCAGGTGACGCCGGGGTAGAGTTGCCGCTGGAATGTGTAGACATTGGCTGTCGGTGACTGCCTCGTTGTGTACCTTCCACCAAATTGTCGATATTTCTGGGGTTGTCTGTGTACTCTGGGCGCAGGATGTTTGCGAAGTTCCCCATCGGTATCTGCAGCATGTTCTGGGCAGGCATTGGTTGTTGCTGAGGCGCGGCAGGATACATTGGAGTGCCTAGATGCGTCTGCCCACCCGAGTAGTTGACAGATAGATTGAGTTGGCCTTGGTAAAGTCCTTGGACTGGAGCCGATGCCCTCAGCTGTTGAGCAGCAGCCATAGCACTAGACTGTTGAACATTGCCCTGAGCGCCATAGGCACTAGGAGTTTGACGTCTGGTCGGCGGGATATTACGAGCTTGTCGTGCAGCTTGGGCATACGATCGTTGTTGTGCAAGTTGTGCAGCATTGGGTCTGGACGGCGCGGAGGGGGCAGCGGGTCGCGGGACGGTAGACTGTACTCGAGCTTGTTGGGGAAGCTGCGGCCGTAGTTGGCGAGCAGCTGCCAAAGCAGCAGGAGATGTGACTTGAGATGTCCCCAACGCTTGCGCTGCAGCCTGTGCATATGTTCTACCGGGTGTCGGCGACCGCTCTTGAATGACTGGTATGGGTTGAGGATATTGGGCCGGCGGTGTTGGGGATAGGTTTCGCATGTATCCTGAACAGTAATAGCATTCGTCGACCGGGCAGGTGTTGCGGCATCCCGGATCATGGTATCTGTAGAAGAACGTCTTGACACAAGTCAGTCTTCGACAGGAAGGTAATGGTAAGCCGACAATGCCACATACCTGATCCAATCCAGGTCCGGTGCCAGTATACGAGAGGGAGCTGTCTTCAGTAAAGTCACAACTGCCAAAGCAGTTGTCCGCCGGGAAGGAGTTCATGGTGACTCAGTAGGTGTGAGGTAAGTCAAACGTCCTGCCGACGAGGACGTCCGACCTTATAAGCGAGCAACAATGGTAGCCGCCCTCTCGCACGAGGGGCAAGACGATACCATGCGCTTGCTTAGCTGCTGGCGGTGCTGGCGGCCGGTGGTGAAGTTGCCCTTCCAAGTCTGATGTCGTCTGGTGGTGCAAGCGGCGGCCAGGCGTGGTATCCAACAACTGGGGAAACGAGGCAAACAACCAGACGAGCGCAGATCACCTACATCTGAAGAGCGTCGGACTGTTTCAAGAGCGAGATAATAAGGAACAGGAAAGCGACAAGTGAGAGGTGTGTGCGTGTGTCGTCCCAGGCTCGCCCTCTTCGCAGCAGTACGCAGCCGGAGGCCGCCCTTCTGTGAAGTGACATTGTATCCCGCCGCTAAGCGTCGGAGACAAGACAAGTGAACGGCAAGTCCACTATGCCGCTCGGTCGGCTGCGAGGGTTAATCGAGAATCGAGAGAGAGTGGGTGGCTGCTGCTGCTGATGCTGCTGCGCCAGCGTACTCCGGTGAAGAGAGTCGCGGACGGGTGCAGACAGCGCGCCCGGCGAGGGATATGTCTCGCCGGAACGACGACGTCACGCATCTGCAGCGCAATCTGGACGCTCCCCGGCAGTGTTAGACGTGCCCGAGCAGGCGGGGGAGGAGGTGTGTGTGGAGGTGATGCAGCAGCGCATGCGAGTCCAGGAGCTTCGTGGGTGTGGTGATTCGCTGGCACTTGGCAGGCCAGCCCATCTGCCTGTGCGCCGCCGATGCGTGCTGTGTTCGTGTGACCCTTCATCCCGACGCCCCGTCGGCCGCGCGAACGCAGCAGCGCCCATGAATGCGCGCGGTGGTGAAGATGTGCCATGTCGGCGCTGTGTATGAAGAAACGCAGCGCCAGCAGCAGCACCACCAGGACAGGGACAGGGATCTCCCTCACCACCAGCGCGTTCTTCCCGCGGTCCGACGGGGCGACGCGGAAGCCAAACGCACAGACACCGCTGCCCATCGCTGCCACGAACACCGCACAGCCACAGCCACACTGTTTCCACTGCGATGGGTTGATGATGGCGCAAGAACAGAATCGCCTAGCATACCTAGCATTGAACCTGCACGTCACTCGAACATCCACTCACACCGGCTCGCGACGCTTGCTAGGCCGAACCTCCACGCCGTCATCTTCGCTCGGGAGAAACGACCCTCTCGAAGGGCGAGACTCACTCCACTGCCCTTCCGTCTGCTCATCACGCGGAAGACGCCAAAAGACTACCTTACGCACGTCTGCCTCTGCCTCTAAGGCACGAAAATGACGACGACCTTGACCTTGACCTTGGCGCATGTCAGGTCTGATTGGCCGCCGCTGGTTCGCTGAAATGCAGGGCTGGCTGTCCAGCCGGTCGGCGTAACCACTGTCTGTCAGATCGCAAAGGGGAAGTTACTCAGACGTCTGTTCTGGATCGTGAGTCAATTCCGAACGCGTACACTACCAAGACTATCAGGCCACGCGTTGGTGAAATGTCGGTGTGGTGAAGGCGTGGGATGGGAGATTGACAAGTAGTGACGAATTCAAGAGTGACGTTTTGATGTTTGCAAGTTGTCTGCAAGTGGTTCGTATTCTCTCAATCGACTCTATGCCGTAGCTGGGTATCTCAAAAACGCCGCGCCGTCCCCTTCTCACTGTAACGTGAACTGGCTTCTTCCCATACTGTGGGTATTGAAGCAATGTATAAAAGCATCAGAGATGCCGAGAAATGGAGCGCAAACTCCGTTAATATCCCATTTTCGATGCGCCCTGTTTTCCCACCTGCGCAATGCTGTCTCCTGCTGCAGTACCGCCACTGATCTGTTCGTACAAGGCCGTTAAAGTCGTAAATCTCATGCGTGCGTGGAAGAAGGGCGTGAAGATTGCTGAGGTGTGTCGATGCGGTGTTGAGTCTGGATGTGGCGGTCGAGGTGATCTTGCCTCCCAAACCCTCGGTTGTGATATTTGCACCCTTGAAAGATGCAGTAGTACTTCTTGCGATTCGGGTCGTGCTTGGGGAGATGGCGCATTAGATCTTTTCGGTACTGAAATCGCTTGCTGCACTGCTGGCAAACGTGCTGTCGGCTAAGGTAGGGTTGATGGGATCGCAAATGGTGGGTCAAGTCGCCTTGCGTGGTAAAGCCGTCGTTGCACCAGTGGCATACGAAGTCCCCCGTCATCTCCCATTTCTGCCGCCGAGACCCGGCGCGAGCTGAAGATCCTGTAGTCGAAGCAGATGTTGGCGACCGATTGGCGGAGTGTGCTTCGGGCGGAGCCAGCATGTTCGTGTCAAGGCGAGACGGCAACGTTCGTTCTCCAATGGCTGGAGCGCGATTGATCCAACCCAGCATGTTCCCAGGTGCGCTGGGTATCATTCCGGGCTGATAGTTGGGGTTGTTGATCACTTCGGTGGGCAATATCTGCGGGACGCTGTTCATAGGTGGTGAAGATTGGAAGCCGTTTTGGTCGTCCATAGACGGCACAGGCAACGAGCCTTGGGCAGTGAACTGGTCGCCATCGAAGCCTTGGAAGCTTGATTGATGTTCAGAGAGTGGCAGCTGTGGTTGCGCAGGCCAAGATTGATGATGTGTTTGAGGTGCGTTCGGATAGCCATACATATTGGCTGCATTGGACGAAGCAACCATTCCACCAAACGAAGATGGATACTCCGTCGAAACCGGTATGGGCTGTTGCATCTGTGGCTGCATCGCGCTTTGGTCGCCAACCCATTGCCCTAAAGGAGTGTTGTTGTAGTTGTTCATGGTCGGCGTCTGGTCTTGCGCGAATGTGAGGATTGGAGCAGATTGTGGCGGATGGCTGAGCCTTGGTCGACTTTCCATCGTCCCAGGAAGACCCGCGCCCGTGAAAGCAAAGTAGTCGGGGTCATAGCGATTCGAAGGTGCTTGGCTTTGCTGGAGCTGGGGTTGAATGAGAGGTCGAGAAGTGCGAGGTGGTGAGGTTATGCTGCGACTGTTGGTAGGCCGGGAGTGCGGTGCCTTAAGACATTGATGAGAAGCGCATCGATGATATGTTTTGTAATGAAGTCTTACCATCTGGGTATTGAAATGATTGTAGGCGAAAGCGTCGGCGAACTGCTCGCCCACGCTGAAGAGGTCCGGCCATTCCATGTCGATGTTGTCGAACGATTCGTCCCCGCCATTGGGGTGGGCATGCGCGCATACCGCCAGTATGACAACAAGGACAAGCACAGTAGCGAACCGGTTCCTGGTCCAGCTCATCGAATTGTTGGAGTTGTAGTAGATGGTCGTCGGTGTTGAGCGACGTCCCGAAGCGGATGTGTGAGGGATTGGGTGGACGACGACGGCAATATATAATGCACACCAAAGAGACGAATGGAATCAACACTTACTGACGGACGGCCTTTAGTATATTCGGGCGCGGTGCATGTCGAGCGTGCTCGTGAACGTCACGTTTGTGCTTTCTGGCGCTCACCAGCCCACTTCGACTGAGGCGCTGCTTTCGCGCGGTGAAGGCGCAGCACCCAGTGTCCGGCCTGAGGGTGAGCTAGCTACGGAGTCAGGGTTGTCCCAGCTCCAGCGGCGCCGAATCGAGTAAGCAGATGCATCATTAACGACGGGACTAGCATCTTGTCGGCGGGCTGCGATGAGTTCCAGTGATGGATAGAGATGAAGTGTAGTTGAAAGAAAGCAGACGGAGAGTTGTTGTCTCCTTGGTTGGGTGTGAAACCGCCGCCCCTCTCTCTCGCTTTCCAGCCAATCACAACCTCTCTCCTCGGTTGCGGGGATTTGCTTGTCTTGCGGTGGACCTCACCTCTCCAGTCTCACGTCTCACTGCGCTCTCCGTCTCGCACCTCACCACCACTCCCCATTCCACTCGCCCCCAAACAATCGTGCACCGTGCCGCATACTGACCTCGTCATCGCAAAACATACCTGTGGCTTCAACGCGCCTTCAAAGCCACTGCCATCAGCACAAACATCCTATCAGGAAAGCCCTTCCACCATCACGCGCATGTGATCCAACTCACTTGCTCCCAGCACCTCACAAAACCTCCGACACGCCGCGACAACATCCACCACCCAGGAGGCGTTACGAGCACAAAGTGTTGGTTCAAGCCTCAAAGGATCTCACTCGAGGCGCAGCCTGCAGCAATGGGGGCCGAAAAGATAACGCTAGCCGGCTCGCTTGGCTGTACAGCTCCCCCAGCTCCGTTCGATGATGGCGCGGAGTATTGCTTCTCGCAGCAAAAACATGCACTATCCTGGACGATCATGCGCGTGTTGATGATGGATCATCATGCCTGCCTCATTCATCTGTGGCGTGTGTGTCGATTACGAACTTGCTGCCGCACACCGGTCGGATGTATCGGGCATTGGCATGCGAGCGAGCGCAGGTCACACGGCGCCGAGATCAACAGGTACCCGTACATCCGCGCAGCTCCATCCCCAGTCCAATGCGACTTAGCATCGGTATCCGGGCGTGCGAACGCTTTCTGCGCCAATATCAGGCCTCGCGTAGTTTTCGTGAGCAGATGACGAGTTGTGTGTACGTTGCGTTTTGTCTGGATCGAGGAAGTATACGCTTGTTGAATGACGACCGTACATGGACACAGCTCGTTATCGCTGTGTCAAGCGCTTTCGCATGCGTGCACTGTGATTGTAGCTCGTGTGGAAGAGGTTCCCGCAGCCATGGTCGTCGCTTGTCCGCCTGCTCCCACATTCTTGGTACCATCAAAGTTCACGATAGAATCGATTCGTATAGACAATATTGCATTCGAAGAAGGTGCTCTTTCTGCACAAGGGGTATCACTAGACCTCCCACCGAAACGCCTCGCTAAATAGAAGTACAATGACTTTTTGATCCAAGTTCCTTTTCCCATCCCGTATGTCCACACCGTCTAGAGAGACCGACATAGATAGAGAGCGATATCACCCACAACCCTCAACGCCTCACGGCCCACCATGACCGTCAGTATACAACCTGCGATAAAGACAGCCCCCTCTCGCCCCAACCCAAAGCAGAGCTTAAGAATCCCAACCCCAGTCCCCATTCTAGCAGAAACAACACTCCCCACCCACCTCCTACTCCTCCTCCTGCTTATGCTTCTGCCTGACATGCCTCACCAAATGATCCCTCCTCTTAAACCCCTTATGCCGAAACGGACAATCAATATAATTACAAAAGATATGCCGCTCCTTCTCATGCGTCTTCATATGCCTCTTGACATCCTTGTCGAACAGGAACGGCTTGCTGCAGATACTGCACAGCTTCGTGCGCTTGCTGGGGTCGTGGTTGCGCGCGTGGTGGTCCCGCTCGCTTTTGCTGTCGTGCGCTTTGCCGCAGGTCTCGCAGAGGAATGTTCCCGTGCTGAGACCGCTGCGGGCGGAGGCTTTCTTTTTTCCCTTTTTGTTGTTGCTGGGGGTTTGTTGGGGTGGCGGGGTTGGGAAGTTGTCAGATGTGCCCACGTTGTAGGCGCCCTGGGCCCAGGTGTACATGTCCTCTGTGGGCGGGACGTTGGGGTGCTGCCAGCCGTGGAAATCGGCCGCGAGGGCCATGTGGTCTTGCGTTGGCTGTGCGAATGGATCGTGAGTCGGTCCGCGCCCGGTCAAAGGTGACGGTGCTACGTAGGCGTTGTCGAAGAATCCAGCTTGGGCTTGCTGTTGTGATATAGGTGTGAGGTTCCCGTGTTCATCGATGGCATTTCCCCCTGCGAAGTCTTGTTGCTGATGGATATGGGCAGTGTCAACACCCAACAGGCTGTAAGGGTTGTTGGATTGCCAGGCAGGAGTATTCTGATGATATGCGCTCGAAGTCTGTCCGCGTTGATGTGAAAGAGAGGACGTATCGGGAGTCGGTAGCATATGTTGCTGTTGGCGTGTAGGGTACTTGTGCCGTGGTGTCTGAACTGTGTGCCATTGTCCTCCGTCGTGTGTCGCAGGCGTTGGGAAGGGGGTTTGTGTTTGAGCAAGGTCAGTCGGTTCAGCATATGTCTGTCGTCGAGTATTAGTGAATGTGAGAAGCTTGGACGGAAGACGTGCATACCATTTCGACGTCGACATTGACGCTGCGGTCAACATCTTGCACGGCCTGCTCTACCGTCGGGACGCTTGTGCTGTTGTGACTCTCTTCAGAGTTCGGCCAACTCCCGACATTGTTTAGTAGTCTCGGGTCGATGTTCGCCTCGTCAAAGCTCTGCTGTGCGTTCTGCTGGCCAGGCCATTGCGAGAAGCCGTCCATCTTGTGCGAAGTAGTCTGGTTTATGGTGTCCGCGGTGGTGTCAAACGAGAGTAGTGTAGGTGTTTCACAGGCAGGTTGGTTATGTACAGAAGAAGGGGGCAGTGGGGGTGCTGTACAGTACGAGAGAGCAGGGTATAGAGAGATGGTAAGGTAGATACTCGGGAAGAATCTCACGCCCGACTGCACGGTAAAGATGTGGTGAAGATCAGCAACAGTCGGTGTTCTGCGCGAGAATGAAGAAACGAAAGTCCAAGATCAACGAGAGACGTGGAAGCAATTTGCGGTGTGGTGGTGTTCGTGGGCGGCCCCTTGGGTTTCAATTCAGTGATGGCCGGCTTGATGACGCTGGGTGGGCGGGCGTGGAGCTGGTTGTCAACACTGGACAACAGCTCTCTGTGTGGAAGGGAGGCGCAGCAACAACATCACCACCCATCACTGCTGCTTGATGCACCAAAAGCAGGCATGTACACCCACTTGAGGACCGGTCAGGAGAAAATAGAAAAGACAACGAGCTTGCAAGCGAGCAAAAAGTGGAAGAAGAAGAAGGGAGGAAAAAACGCTCGTGCTCTCCGTCTTTGTAGAAGGCGCTGATCATCGGGTTGTTTTGACGATCCACAGAGCGGGGCAGCTGTATCGATTGCTCGAGTAACCAGATGGCGGATGGGATTCACTCTTGCGTTGATCTTGCTCATGTTCCTCTATTTCGTTGTCCTGGTCGCAGTGACTTTTGCCGGTCTGTACCAACACAAACCATCGCCATGATCGCCGCGACGAGAGCGCATCGGTAGCTGTCCGTCCTACTCGATCTGGGGAGCAATGGCATACAGCTTGGGACCACTAATCAGCCGCAGCAGCTTCAGTCGACGTGCTTCGCCGCCATTGGATGTTGACCGTGGGAGGACGAACAGATGCTGCGTCGAGCAAAGCAGAGCCTCATCTGCTTGCTGATTGACAGGACATGTTCGGCATACCGTAGCCCGCTCAGCTCTCTGACTTGTTTCGACGCTGAAAGGTCGAAACACGCACCCAGCCTCCTGGTGCAACGGAAATTCGTTTCACGATACGGCCGAACGGTCGCACGATCGCCGCAGCGGATGCGGACGGAATCCCCGAGTTTGGCTTCGGCTGGCCGACAGCCACGGCTGGGCGGCGTGGTAAAAATAAACGTCGCGTGCTCGTGAAGGTCGATGGTCGAAGATGCTTGCAGATGTCGAGATGTTGAAAATAGAGTCGCCAGAATGAGTTGATGTTTTGGTCTCGATGTGGAATGGCCAAGTTGCTGTAGGTACAGCGTTGTGCTGGGAAATGGCAGAGCAGTGACTTCCAACTTGGGTATCAAAAGTGGGTCCAATTTCCCTTGAGATGTTCACGAAAATGACTGTCTCTTTCTCCATCACGAGTAGTGTCGTTCAGTCCTCTGCAATGTGTCTGCGGGTGCTCATGCCTAGGTATCCTGCTTCGGTACTCTTACCACGTTTCGATCCGCGACAATCCAGAACCAAGCTTTCCAAGATATGTGACAAGGACATGGCACTTTTCAAAGACAATCAACGTCCCAGTGCTGACAGGATATCGAGCAGACCTCACATGCATTGTGAAGCGGACGAATTTGTTGCCGTACGAGACACCCGCTTGTCTCCTCGAATCGATCCTGTGTTAGCCTGTTCGACCCATGTGACCATTGGCGTTATGTTTATCCTTTTCTGGTAACGGCTCGCCGAAGACATGACTGGGTATCGACGGCATTGCCATAACCCCAGTCAAGTATAAGCCTCGTGCCAGGCGAGAGCAGTTTCCATCATCGGCAATTCACGCCTCTTGCGGAATCAGATCTCTTCAGAACCTCTGGCCGCTCACGTACTTCTTGGCTTGGGCACCTTTGGCTTCCGTGATCGCTCAGAGATCTTGATATATGCTTTCGCCTTAGTCTCAGCATGAAATCATCCGGTCGGAAATTTGAAAGGTCCTTGTATTGTCCGACTCCGCGAGGTGTCAAGCCATTGGTGGCCACTCGTGGTTCCCTCCATGGCGTTGAGTCGCCCGTATCGCCGTAAATTCAACATGCCCGATCACCAGGACGAAGACATGGTAAAGAAGAAGGAGAAGAAGTCCCCATCTCACCGCAAGGCCATGAAAGAAAGGGTGACACGTGTCGGTCAGCAACTGCTCGTATGCACCGCCCCCATAGTGGACCCCAATGGATGCAGCCCAACACCGGCTACCACTCCCATTGCTCCAATGCCGCGACACCGTCACCAAGCTTCTTTGAACGCAGATGGAGAGAATGAAGTGAAGTCCAGAACGATGACACACTTCAGAGACTGGTTCGACCAACGGCAAGGCCCGTCGACAGCGTTCCCCCGTTTGGTAGGAAAGTATAAATGTCTGGACCAATGGCGGAGAGATATACGTGCCGGTGTGTGAGAGGTAGAGTGGTCCAATGAAGTGTTAGGGCAGGTGTTGAGGGACGTCAGGGCTATGTGTTCAGTAGACAATGGGAAAAGATAAGTGCACCTTTCTGTTTGACTGAACATTAAAATTATATACGCGTCCACTATGTAAGAAACAACGCTAAACAACAAGCACATATGATGCCGACGATACCAGCACGTATCGATACTGCCCCTCCAGTCGAAGCCGCAGGAGTCGCCCCTGCATTCACACCTGCTGTTGGTGAGGCGAATGTAGGTGTGGCCTGCACGATCTTCCCACTCGCATCACTGATCGTCTCTCCACCGATCGTTGCGACTCCTCCTGCGGAAAGGGTATTTCCATCGATGACAAGCGCACCATTGCTCTCCTCGGTTGCTGTGTACGTATATGAGCCAATCGTGACAACGGTCGTGTAGGCCGCGGCGTCAGCGAAGAACGAGGTCGTCTTTCCATCGATGATCAGTCCGCTAGAGGCGTCGCTCACGACATGTCCATCAATGGTCGTGCTCTCTCCGGGGCGGAGCGTGATGGATGAATCAATCGTAGCCGTTCCAGCAGATTCTGTCACGGTGAAGTCCTGATTTCCAAGCTCCATCAGTTGCGTCACGGGCCCAGATCCGCCACTCCAGAGAGAAGTTGTTCCGTCGACGACCAAGCCACTTGAGACATCGCTGAGTGTGTGGCCGTCTATCGTAGCTACCTGACCGGGTGTCAGAGTTGTGCCAGAGATGACCGCAGTGCCCGCAGATTCAACGGCCGTCATTGTCTGGGAACCGAAGCGCATAACGGCTGTGATGGGCGCTGCTTGACCAGAAGCCCCTGAGCTCGCTGTGAAGAGCGCAGTCGTGCCATCCACAACAAGGGCGCTAGAAGCATCGCTGACTACTGCACCGTTGATGGTAGCGACTTGGCCAGGGGTCAAAGTGGTTCCATCAAGTACGACCGTTCCCGCGCTTGCTTGAGCCGCCAACGTCTGGCCTCGAGCTGTGACGATGGCTGCCGAAGCAGGCGTTGCAGCTGATCCTAGTGGCGAGAATGCTTTCGTTGCACCATTGACAACAATGCCTGACGGTCCAACGCTCACAGTCTGTCCATCAACGACAGCGATCCGACCAGGTACTATTGTCTGTCCTTGTATGACAACTCCACCTCCGGACACGGAAGACGCAGTCACGGTCGATCCACCCAGATTCAGCACTGCTCCGTTCCCGCCATTGACACCTTGAGACGGAGCAGCAAGGTTGACGGTAGTGCTTCCGACCACCACCTGTCCAGAGCTACCCACAGAGACAGGCGTCTGGTTGATAACGGTAGTTTGTCCAGGGGCTAAAGTAGCAGTTCCACCAACAACAACTGCGGACTGACCAGGGCCAACGGCAAGCGGTATCGAACCTACTGTTGTAACTGCCCTATTTGATGAACCAGACTGGTCCAGATTCGAGCCAGAGCTGCCCGAACCTTGTGCGTTCCCATCCCCATCCTGCGCCGCTGGAGCTGACGGGGCCCCAATCACAGATGCAATGATGCCTCCCACATTCGCAGTCTCGGTCGTTCCTGAGGGCGGTGGATTCTGGGCTGGACTTGGAGAGCTTTGGTCTGGCTCGCCGTTCTGGTTCGATGATGGGCTTTGCGGCGAGGAAGGGTCTGAATTGCTGTTTTGATTCGATGAAGACGACGGGTTCGAGTTGCTGTTCTGATTCGAAGGACCTTCAGAAGAAGATGGATCAGAGTTTCCGTTTTGGTTCGACGGCGATGATGGATTCGAACCACCTTTTTGGTCTGGCTGCGGTGATGGATTCGAATTGCCATTCTGGTTTGATGGAGATGATGGATTTGAGCCACTGTTTCCATTCGACGGAGACGACGGATTCGAGCCCCCATTTTCATTCGACGGAGACGAAGGGTTTGAGTTACCATTCTGATTCGAAGGAGATTGAGCCGACGGAGAGGGATCTGCTGGTGCTGGTGCTGGTTCGGCAGGTGAAGGGGACTCAGAGGGTGAAGGTTGAGCAGGCGGCGGTGGTGAAGGCTTCGCTTCGGCTGAAGTCGACGTCGCCGGGGCTTGCGTTGGCTCCGGGGTCTTCTCAGGCAGAGCAGTCGCTGAAGTAGGCGAGGAGCCTCCAGGTAGGGTGGGCACTACCTCATTTGCAGCCTGGTCATTGTCAGACATACACGACAAGTTAGAACACCCATACTTACAGCAGTCAGCGCAATGGGCGGGTCGAACACAATGTTCAAATCATCTAAGAAACCACAAGAAGCGAAACCAGGTCCTGCGCTCTGGACAGCCGTAGGAATAGCCAACTGCGGTGTAAACGCATCCCAGATTGTACTGCAGTATTGTGGATAACCTCCACCGCCTCCTCCGCACATTGCCATGGCCAGATATGCACTGGCGGGGACGGGAGGTTGGAAATCACCGAAGTTGAAGGAGAAGCCTCCATTGTAGCCGTTGTGGTACGCTCCACGCTGCGAGCTGATCTGATCTGGGCTTTGCTCGAGTATGTAGTTCGTCACGGTGGAGACAGGGTTCGTGCAGCCATCTTCCAGGACCAGTGTGTCGAAGGACAGCAGTACGTTTGGCGAGACAACGGTGGTGCCAAAGATGGATGCAGTCTGCCGCGTGGTCACAGTAGGGGGCACTGTGGTTCTGTTGCCACAAGGGTCGCCTACTCAACACCATCAGTACAGTTACAACATGAGCAATACAGTTCAACACTCACCCGTAACGCTGACCGGCCAATATGCCATCTGCACGGACTGTGCCGAGATGTAGCAAGTACTCGCAGAGGTAGTACAACCAGGATCAGTATATGAGCACGCTGGAGCAGGACCTTTGAATCCATTCTCATAGGAGCTGTACAGTCGACTGCACTGAGACGGGTTGATCGTGCAAGCAGGCGGGGTGGCAGTAGCATTGTCCCAGGTCGTTACAGGGAACGTGCTCAGATCTGATACCGTCCTTGTGACAGGCGAGAAGACGGGGTTTCCATGAGCTCGTGGGTAGCCATCGCACAGTGTTGTGTACGCCGTCGAATTGGGCGGTATGAAGGTGTACGTGTAAAATGTTTCATAGTAGGTGCCGGATGTGACTAGGGTTGTCGAGGCATACTGTGACAAGAAGGAGTTCGATGCAGAGTTGCAGGCGTCTGCGTAGGCATCCGCAGAGCTGTTTGTTGAGTTTAGTCCTGTGCCATTGAAGCTGAGCGAAGTCGAGAAGCCTGCTGATGCTGCTGTCTGTAGAAGCGGCGGAATGGTCGTTGCGTTTGATTGAGGTGTGGTTTGGGCCAAGAACGAGGAGCTCACAGCGCTGGTCGAAGTCGTGGACGAGATCGAGGAATCGGTGGATGAGTTCGAGGAGTCGGTAAATGAGCTCGAGGAGTTTGTAGATGAATTCGAAGAACCGGCCACACTAGATGATGTTGTAAGGACAAGTGGTTCCCTTTGCGGAGCAGTAGAGGTGGATAAGCTCCAACTTGAGAGCGCCGACGAGACTGTGCTATGCACCACGAGAGGCGAAGATCCAACGCTGGAGGTGAAGCTAGAAGATGTGATAGTTGCAACGGAAGACGAGGTCGAGTTCACAACCGCTGCAGCGACCGACGAAGAAGTATTGAAGAACATCCTGCAGTAGAAGAAGAATGACTTACAGCTCATCAGAGGCTGAGGATCGGAAACGACCCCTTCTTCATATGCTCACGCGGGTCGCCCCTCCCCAATGCCGACGAGACAAGCCAGACTCTTTCGGAGAATTGTGAGATTGAATGGCGTTCATAGATCTGGAAACATCATTCAGCCGCAAGCAGGGGCCGGTCGAGAATGCTGACTGAAGAGCATAGCGTTGACGACGTTGGATTTGATGTTTTCCAAAAGTAATCTTGTCCGCTAGCTCGACTCCTCGCGCGTTTAGTGAGATCACGTGCAAGGGGCAAGATGCCCGATTAGGAAGGCAGTGCTGCGTTGGGCCATAGCATTCGTTGCTTACAGGGACGAAGCGCACATTTATGGCCTGGTGGATGTTCCATGGCCAAGATTGAATCAGCGAAGATCATCAGGTTCCACCGGTAAGGGTGTGGCGGGACTCGTGCTTGCTGCAGTGCTTCAAAGCCATGTGTCGGAATCGGATGAGTGCCTCAGGGCGGATTCGATGAAGCCTGGACCAAAAGCCGGAACAATTTTACCATCTGTAGCTGTCTTCTTGAATCCTCTTCATCCCAGCGTCCAACGTTGGGTTCTGAGCAGTGACTTGATATCACTTGCATCGACGCTCATCTGAGTGCGGCCGTATTCCCTTTGCTTAGACGACCATTGTTACAGTAGTCTTCCCATCCGTATTGTTGAGGTCCACCCTCCTTTGTTGGACACATGCGGCAGCTGCTGAATCCAGAGCATAAGAATGAATGCCTGGAGATGAGAGTGTCTGCTTGAAGATGAGTAAGTTCGTCCAGAAAAGGATCTGTGCCGGGACTCACATTTCAAGCAGTTCCCCGGCAAATGGCCAGATCGAGGAGTGCCTATCGACCTTTCAACGCCAGAGAGGAGCAGAGATACGAATTGCCTCAAATTGCCTAGCCAGCTGGATCGATATCCACGATCCAGATCAATGAATTGTCCTTGCGACGTATGGTGAGTTTTGCTCCGTAATGTTGAGGGGACTTCGAAAGTATCACATCTAACTCAAGGCGACGGTCGCACCTCAACCGCCAGATGCCATCGTGTGCCTGGCTATCAGCATAGACTGATGAAGCTTGCTCGATAACGTTGTAGTCTCCTCCCTCTATTCTCTTTTCATCATCGTCAGAGAACGCGATGATTGGCTCAACCAAAGCCTTCTCCGCACCAGAATCTGCCAGCATGCAGATCGGGTTGAAACGAAAATCGAAGCCAAGGGCAATCTGTTTGAAAGGCAAGCCCTCTCGCAATTGGCGGATCTCAAGCTGACAGGGCTTCCGCAATGGAATGGGAATCGGAGCATATGCATGGACATCCTCGCGGCCTTTGAGTAGACGAGCAGGGATCAGGAACCCATTCTGCCCTACCGCCGAGTATACCAAAGGTGTTTGTAGATCCAGGGCAAAAGGAACGAAAAGACGCACACTCCTCGACGGGCGAGGGTGGAACTCCATGTGACATTCTTCGTAAATGCGTTCATTGTCCCAAAACAAGCCACCATTGCCGTAAGGATCGATTCTGGCGTATTGATCATCTTGCCTGAGGCGGCGCAGGAACAGTCCTACTGTCACGTCGTGAGAGAAGCGCTTACTTTGCTCACAGTCAATGAATGCCAAATAAGTGTCCACCATCCAAGGCGTGAGTTCAAGCTCAATCGACAGGCCTCGATTCGTGATTGAGAAGGGCTTACGACCTTTCCAGCGGTTCAACGCTTTCGCGCTAGAGCAGTCTTTGAAATGCCTGTGACTCGGCGCCAGAAGACCGGAGAGCCTGTATTTTGTTGGATCCATTGACCAGGCAAATATCGTGTGATCATCGCTGTTCCTAATGAGTTCTTCCTGCAGGCGGATGAAGGCCCTCTCTCCTTCTCCATAGATCGGGACCATATTGATGTTGAAGAGTCCTAGCAAGCAGTATGCCCTATCCTCTGACTTGGTTGTCTCTCGGTCGGCGGCCCATGACATCTTCTGTGCGATGGAGTATTCTTTGATTTTACGGTCCAACAGTACTTCGACGTGAATGCCAGTACACTCCGATATCTCGTTGGCACGCGTCTCCTTGGAGCCCAGATGTGTCCATTCGGAGTCAAAGAATTCTACGACGGCGGGAGCAATGAGTTCTTGCAAAGTCCATCCTCGTTTGAACCATCTGCTTTGGCGAAACGATATGTCAGACCCCGGCCCAACATCTTGCAAGTACACGTAACATCGATCCGCTTCCTCATACCATCTGTACATCGAATTGATGGCCTCAGTGGTTTCAGCACTGCTCCGCTTATCGATGCAGCAGGTGTCGATCCAGATCCAGTCGAGCCCTTCCTTTCTCGCTTGCCTTGCTGTGCCTTCCACTTTGGGGAAGCCTGGTTTCTGGCGCTTCCATCCAGAAATGATATCGTCGTACTTGACCTCGTGGTCATTGTTACTTGCCCAGCAGTGAGACAGGATGACATACGGCCTCTTAGAACTATGTTCCGAAGCGGCCTCTTCTTGATGGATCTGGAGCGGGAGCTCAAAGGTCAGCGTCGTCGTATTCAGCAGGCGCGGCTCCATGATGAAGTCGACCATGAAGATGATCTGGGAGACTGGGAGCAACTAGCATGGCAGGCTGTACGCAGCCTTTTTATCGAGGAGAGCCAAGTCATGTGGCGTCTGTTGCCGCCGCAGTCGTAGGGTCGAAATATGCACCTACACAGCCTTCCTACATCATTGGACGGTTAGCCTGTGGAAATGCTAAGCGCTGAGGTTGGAATGACTTTCAACTAGAGCCAGCTGAACCTGCTGAACACCGGTTTGGGTTGGCAAAGGTCATTGATTTGTGAGGTGAGAGGATTGCGCGGGTGGCAAAACTATGCAGCCCCTAACAGTTTTTCGAGATTAGATAGTGCTGGGAAGGATGTAAATGAACACCATCTAGCAGGTGCGCCTGTGGAGTTCATCAGCTCTTGAACTCCAAGCATGCTTTATTTCGGAGGTAGTTCCACTGCCTATCTCCTATTGCTCCG
Source organism: Zasmidium cellare ATCC 36951 (assembly GCF_010093935.1). Classification (NCBI taxonomy): domain Eukaryota; kingdom Fungi; phylum Ascomycota; class Dothideomycetes; order Mycosphaerellales; family Mycosphaerellaceae; genus Zasmidium; species Zasmidium cellare. The sequence continues at coordinate 367,118 of NW_022986972.1, forward strand.
CTCACTGCATCATCATCGTTGTCCTGCACGGCTTCACAGAAAAGACTCACCACAAAGCTTACCACCACCCAAGATCACCAACGTTATCAACCCCAATAACTAGCCCATTTACTCTTCCCATTTACAACCCCGACAAACTCCCTCGCGATGACCCGATCCGTCTGCTCGCTCGGATGCAAAGCGTCATACCACATAAAACTATCCGGATTGTCACTATTCGTGCATGCCTGCCCCGAAGCATCGCACTGGTGAACAGTACCTGTGACATTCAGAGGCGCCGTGCCGTTGAGGTAGGCGGATGGGTTGTTGTATATGTCGGTCATCTGTGGGAGGAAATGTCAGCGTGCTGAGATAAGGGCTGGAGGTTTGGAGAAGGAGACTCACGAGTCCATGCACATCGAAGACGGCGAAATTGGCGCCTTTGAAGGAATTCGAAATTTGCGCAACGAAAGGCGTCTGGTACTTGTAAATCGCATTCACCGTGACGACCTCCTCCATCATGCGATAGCTGATCTCCGTGGTATTGCTGGGTTTGTTCGGCCAGTAGCTGCCATTAATGACACCGCCTCTCTCAGGTAGTCCGTACAAAGGTGCAAGGTTCAGTGGCGCGGCATTCAAAATCACAAAATACCTCGCCCCATTCCCATACAGACTCTGCAACTGCTCATACACGCAATCTGTGTAATCCACAATATTCTTCCCCTTGACTTGCGAGTCTGTGAGCAAGGCATTGACCCCCAAATCGTTCGTCCCGATCCAGATGGTATACACAGTCTCGTCAGGTGGGCTGATCACAAACTTGCTTCCACTTGGCTCAACATACTTGGAGTCCGCGATGAAGGCTGGGACTTCGTACTCCCGCACGGCGGGGAAGTCGTAGGTGGTGAAGGTGCGTGGGGTGATTTCGTTGCTGCAGACGGCACCGCTAACGGCGTAGTTGTAGAGGTTGATGCCGGTGTATTGCTTTACGTATTGGACCCAGATGCGGCCCCCGCTGCTGGCGGCGTAGTTCTGTTGGACAGAGGTTAGTATGTGGATGTCCTAGGCGTGGAGAGGATTGCTCACAACTGGATCAACCCAGCCGACTGGTGGTGCATCGCCGTTATGAGAGCTGAAGTAGCCCAGGCGCGAGTCATCCGTATAGCTGTCGCCGAAGGCAACTAGAGATGTGAACTTCCTCAAACCCCATTGCTGTCCTCCTTCTCCTCCGTGCTGCGGCCCACCCCAAGGCCCATGTGGCCAGCCTGGTGGGTTAGCAGTCGCCGCGGCGATGAGTCCAAACCATGCAAGCGCTGAAGCTACCATCGTCATGATAATTCACCTGCGAAATGATGGTGCGCTGCGGTGAGGTAGCAACCTGCTATGCTGTGCTTATAAAGTGAGCGACGGCGACATGACCACCAGTCTACTCCGCACTTTCGCATCCTTTTCTGCCGGGCTCTATTGTCCACCTGCGTTAGTGGCATCGTGTTAGGGAGTAGTGGAGGGAAGTGGGAAGCTTTGCTCCTTCGCGTGACCTGCGGCTGTACTGCCAAAGCTTAATCGCGTGCCTGCCTTTTTGGGGGTCCCCGGGTGAAGTTGAAATAGCCTATTTGCACCAGACCTCACCGCACCAGTGCCACGGCCGTGGTCCATAACACATGGCTTTGCGATTATACAGCTTCACTGTCGCGCCTCTTGTCGTCGCTCGTTCAATCACACAATCCAAGAGTCGTCCTAATCCATTCCATTTTTTTCGCCCGAGGGTAGTTCGAACTTCGTATTCTGCTGCCCTCTGCCAAATCGGACAACAATGCCGTTGCATCTCTTTCGGCTCTTGGATCAATACCGCATCGCTCCCCTGCCTTTGTATTTCACGGGTGCATGGTCTCCGCTTCCCGAACCGCTCAGCCGACCGGCGTTATCCAGCCTCCCTTCGTCGTGAAAGCGATTCTTCGATGGGCGGTAGCGATCATCTTCTCTTCTATGACCCGCGTATCCATGGTCCTCTCGCCTGGGGCTGGGGCGATACCTGTCCTCATCGGCATACCTTCGGTCTCGTTGCTCGTTATATTGGTTGGGAAGACTCCGCCGCCGTCGCTCGTACGTAGCATTTTCATCCCGTCGATCCTTGTGCCGGCTTGGAGATGGACTTCGCTTCCGCTTGTGCAATTCAGCCGGGGATACTTCCTGGTCATCCTCCTCCATGATGGGGTTGGAAGGCGACCTCGATAGCGAGCGCAATCTGGGTCTGCCTCTTATGCCTTCATCGACCACATTATCGCTCTGCCTCCTCTTCCTTCGCCTCTCCGGTGGTGGACTGGCATCCATTTCGTCGCTGGACGGATCTTGATCACTTTTTCGCCTCCGACCTCTATCAGTACTGCTCTTTTTGGGAACGCCATCTTCGTGTTTGGAGTCGCGCTGCTTCTTCTTCCTCTCCAATTCACCGCACCGTGACACAAGGACAGGCTGCAGGGGTCGGTCGTTCTTGTCTACGGGGACCTTTGCGGTCCGTGACAGCGTGTCTTCGCCCGAGACGATTCGTCCGAAAATGGTGTGCTTGCCGTTCAGGTGTGGACAGGGGTCCAAGGTGATGAAGAATCTGGGATGAAGCTGGTCAGTTGCATGCCTCGCGAGCTGCACGAAATCATGGGTCGAGCCTCACTGCGAGCCATTCGTATCCTTGCCGCGGTTGGCTGAGCATACCAAACCTGCGGCGTCCATCTCCCTCCAGTTGAGGTTTTCATCTTCGAATTCGCCATTGTAGATGCTCGCCGTGCCGGTCCCGTCTCCTTCGGCAACATCGCCGCCCTGGATCATGAACTCGTCGATGACCCGGTGGAAGGGCACCTTGGCGTAAGACATGCCATTGTGTTCGCCGGTGCACAGTTGTCGGAAGCTGGTATGCAGTGTCAGTGTTTCGTTTCTCGGATGCAGGCGGGCTGTAGCTGGTGTTTGCTGCTCACTTTTCGCAGGTCTTGGGGGTCTTGTCGTTGAAAAGTTCGATGTTCAATCTGCCGGCGGGTTCCTCCCCAATGCTCACATCCAGGAAGACGCGCGAACGAGAGGCCATGTTGTTGCTGACGGCGTTCATGCGTGTGACAGATGCAGCAGCAGGAGCAGCAAGACGAAGATCACGCGGCGATCAAGCAGCTAAAGTAGCCGTTTGTGGGGTGCAGCGGCAGGGTTCGACGAGGTGACAATGCTGGCCTGAGCTCAAGCTTCGTCCTTGGTACCTTTTCACTCTTCTTCTCCTTTTCGGCACTAACAAACATGTAGGAGATGGCTGTCGATGGCGTCCTAACAGCAGAAAGTGCACACGACCAGGCTGCCACCCATGCAAAGCCAGCGATGATGCAGGTGCAGCTTCTCAGCCTGACCTCATCTGAGTCATGCCTGCCTCGGCAAGCACCGAACTTGGGTGACATGTGACGACGTGCAAGCCTCAGGCATCTTTTTCGGATCTTCATGAACACCTCTTGCCGCCTACTGCACACTCCTGCTTCATCCGACTTAAATCCGAGGGACCATTGGCAATACGTATACACAGTAATCACGTGCGTGCGTATACGCTGTTGATGCACAGGGACTAAGAAGTAGTTGTCAAAGTGCTATTGTCAGGGGTTAACCAGATGTGTTTCCGAACAGGTATGACTTATGATTAACCTGTTGAACTACCCTTCGCACATAGTGGTGGTGTAGGTGCCCATTACCGACTGCCACTCATGGCTACCCTTGGCGCGATCTGCGTACAATCTAATGTTCCCCTTGATCAAGGCACCTCTCCCGACATCGTGCATGCGAGCCAACAGAGCCACCAGGTGAGCATCGGCAGCACTGGGGCGCGGCAAGTCGAAGAGCCAACCTTCGGACGATGGTAGTCGCTGATCGACATGCTTCAGGAATTCCTCAAGGACTCGCTCGGCTTGCTTCCCAGCTTCCAAGCCGAACACTGTGTCGAAGTCCAGATTCGCAACTCTGTGGAACAAAGCTTAGCTGAAGTCATGGTGAAAGTCTTTACTTCTCTTGCAACGTGAAAGAGCTCTCAAAACGACAAGCAATGTCAATATGACGGGGATAACACATACGGTGCAAGTTTCGCCTCAAGCGCCTTACGATATGCAGGAGATATATCGTCCCGGGCCAATTTGTCCTTCATCGCCTGCATAGTACCTTTCAAGATGGGCTGTGCCCGATGGCCACCGAACGAAAGAACGCCATAGGGGAGATTGTGGATCTTAAGGAGCATCTCGTCGATCTGGACCTCGTATCCGGCAGGTTTGAGGTTCGGAAACATAGTCGCAAAGTGGTTGGTGATGTCCAGGCTGTCCGCCATGGGTTTCTCCAGTGCCGGGCTCGTGATGGCGGGGACCTGTGTAGTGAACAGATTTACATGGTCAGTCTTGCATTCTGTGCACTTTGTTTTTGTTTCGATGAATAGACTGAATGTGGAAGACATACCTGTCCTTTGGGGTTCACATTCAAGAGGAAGAATTCGCTCAGCTGAGTTCTCTCGTAATGGATGTCGACGACTTTGCCCTCGAAGCTGATCTCTCGGCCATCTTTACTGGGTCCACGAATCGCCAGAGTGTAGCGGAGCATGTATGAACAAAGAGAATCGATCGCGTAGTAGACGGTATACGGTGTTGGAGTCATGGCTGGTGGTGGTGGCTCGAATCTATACGATGTAAGACGTATTGCTGGGTATGGCACATCAAAGGATATACATGCACCATGCTCTTTGGAGGCTCTCCTAACTCGTGCGGCTGGAACAGCATTCCGCTGCATCTCCGCAATCGAACCAGGGCAGGATGATGTGGAATCAACGCGTGTAACAGAAATCGTCCGCGGCTCCTTCTGCACGAGTCTTGCAATAACTGAGAGACATACGTGTTTGAGTAGCTAGCATGTACATCTGCAATATTACGCCCCTATACACCAAACATTTCTCTACATCAACAACTGGATGGACACCCGTCCATTTAGAGATGTAGTGATGTATCTATATTAAGTTTATAAATGTCTCCTCTTTCTTAGAAACTAACAAGTTTGAACTGAATAAGTAGAAACATAGTGGTAGAAGATAGTTGTAGAGCCGGTTTACTTTTGCCTAGAGGGTAGTCTTATTGCATTACTCCTAAGAACCCGCTCTACATTCTCCTCGCCTCCAACAGCCTCCTCCAAATTCTTATCAATCTTCTGCTCAAGTTCCACGGCCAACGTCTCCGGGACATAGGGATAATCACTCCCATACAAGAGCTGCGACGGATCCGCAATCCTCAAAAGGCCATGGATCTGATCCGGGAAGACAAACAACGACAAATCGTACAAGACTCGGTGTCGCAGCAAGTCCCGTACAGACGCACTGCTCATATCCGGTCCGCCCATCGAAAGCATTTTGGAGAATTGTATCAAGCGTTCCACGAGTGGAGGCAGGACGCCTCCGGCATGCGTGAAGATGAACTGGATGTTTGTGTATCGTTGGATGACGCCGAATAAGAGCAGGCTGACGGCTGTGCGGGTTTCATCGAAGGCGAACTCCATCATGGCAGTGAAGGAGTTCTGAGAGGGTGCATCGAATCGCATCTGGCTATGCTCGCGTGGCAGGGTGGGATGGATGAAGACCGTAGCGCCTCGCCGATCCAGCTCCTTGAATATCGGCTCGAACTTGGGATCGCCGAGATATGTTCTATGATGATTCGTGAGCATAGTTACCCCATCGGCGTAGAGGACGTCCAGGGCGTGAGATATCTCGACCAGGCTACCTTCGACATCAGGTAGAGGCAAAGAAGCCCAGAAGCCGAACTTCTCTGGATTCCGTCGCTTGAGGTCGGCAGCGAACTCGTTACATTCTCGGGTCAATTTTCGTGCCTCCTCATCTTTGCCAGGGACGAGATGAGTTCCTGGATCAGTGATGCCGACTATACTTTTACAGATACCGGCTTTCTCCATCCATGCTAGGTGATCGTTTTCATTCCAAGGCTATCCTTCATTCTCAGTACAAGATGTCTGGACTCGTCGCCTCGCTTGTTTTCGCAAGAGTAAGAGTCACGTACAGCCAATGGTCTTCCTAAATCAGCTTTCAAGCACGCTTCTCGCCAGACCGGTGGCACGAAATGAGCGTGCATGTCGATTTTTGAGCGGGCCATCGCAACAGGAGAACACATTCAGCAACATGTTCAGGCCCAGCTCGAGACTGTGGAAGGAGACAATTAAAATACTATTATCGTAATTTTCAAGACCAGACCCCGCCGAAGGATTTGGGCAAGATGATCCGCGGATGAATAGTTCGTTCCTCACCTGCCGAAGGAAGCGTGTCAAAGTTGTTGTTGGTCGCGAGACAAGCAAAATCCTACATGCGAACATGACCCATAATACTGGAGCAAGAAGGCGCCGAAACCAGACTAAGCTTTTCTAACATGTGACTGAGGCGGCCGTGCGGGCCCGGCGGAAGTGCCGTTCTCCACACGGACTCGAACAGGAAACAGAGGCCTGGGCGTGCAGACGATCTTTGACATTGACTTACTCCTATAATACTTCACAGTGTCGCACATCGTCAATTCTACTGCCTCGTGCAGCGTTGCTGGAATTGTACAGTCCTACTTCATTGACCACCTTGACTTGAGAAGCAGGCTGTTCACCAGTATTCGAAATTCCTACTGCATCCGCCGTTCTCGGAGGACAACACATCGCCCAATACTTCAAATGTACGCTTCCAGCCGTCGAACTGTTGCAAGCCGCACCACCACGCCCAGGAACAACGCATCCTCCATCACGCACCTCTGATCTCTCGGGCAAACGATCTACAATCCTCACCACTGGTCGAAACATCTCCAAGGCTCCATTTCCAAGCAACAGGCCCCACAACTCGGATGGATGTCGGCCCGAACGAAAACCGGCGCCGTCCGCCTGCAAGCAGCTGTATAAAGCAATCGAAACATGCATGACGTCCCAAAAAACCAGATCTTCCATCGAGACGCGGCCGTTTTCGGGGGTCAGGAGAGTGAGGGTTTGAGAGGATATATACAAAAAGACTTCTGCATACCCGGAGGTTTCCCCTTCATCATGACTGCTACGGTCAAGTACTCGAGATGGACACTCCCACCGACAACCGGCCATCAAGCTCTGGCGCTGGACCGCGAAGCTACGCTGGGCTCAGTGGGGGACGATGAGGTGGTTGTGGAGTTGCACGCTGCTTCGTTGAATTATCGCGAGCTGGTTGTCGCAAAGGTATCTTCAATGTACCTCCCCAGCAAAACATGAACGGAAGCTCACGGCTTCGACAAGGGCGCAGCTCCAGGGGATGTCAAGGCAAACGTCGTTCCTGGCTCAGACGGTGCGGGCATAGTCAAGGAAGTGGGAAAGAATGTGCAAGAGTTCAAAGCTGGAGACCGAGTGGCCACACACCTCACGCCCACGATACCTAATGATCAATTCCCAACACTCATCGACATCGGCGCCGGTCTGGGACAATCAATCGATGGAACCCTCCAAGAAGTCGGCATCTTCCCCCAATCCGCCCTCGTCCACGCTCCCAAAGATCTCAGCTTCGACCGCGCCGCCACACTCACCTGCAGCGGCCTCACGGCCTGGAACGCTCTGTTCGGGTTGAAAGGCAACGAAGTCAAGGCAGGTGACTGGGTCCTCGTGCAAGGCACTGGAGGCGTCAGCATCGCCGCATTACAGTTCGCTTCTGCCATTGGCGCAAATGTCGTAGCAACGACATCGACCGACGAGAAAGCAAAACGATTGGAAAGTCTGGGAGCGAAGCATGTGATCAACTACCGCGACACGCCGAAATGGAGTGCAGAGGCTCGCAAACTCACACCTTTGAATCGGGGGTTCGATCTCATCGTCGACGTTGGAGGGGACAGTACACTCAACGAGTCGCTCGCAGCTGTTCGGGCCAATGGTGTTGTAGCCGCGACGGGAATCCTGGGTAGTGATTCGCAACCTGTGCCGATGCTGAAGACGATCTGGTATGTGTGTACGGTGCGAGGGATCGTCCTTGGGACGAGGGATCAGTTCAAGAAGATGGTCAAATTCGTGGAGGAGAAGAATCTTCAGCCAGTGGTGGATGATGTGGTCTTTACTCTGGAGCAGACGAAGGATGCGTACGAGAGATTAGCGGCGCAGAAGCATTTCTCGAAGGTGATCATTAAGATTCGATAGGCACAGTACAGCACGAAGAACAGAAGACACGACAAAAGGCATCCTCATTCTCAGCCCTTTCCGAACGACACCATTCAACCCCCGCTCGTATCAGACCCCCTAACAACAGCCCCCATCACCCCTCCCAACTCCTCAAACGACCCCAAGCCCCCCTCAGCCATCTCCCACGTCTGCCAAAAAAAAACCTCATGCATCCCCTCCCACCTCCTCAACCCCAACCCCTCCACCTCCCTCACAACCCCCCTCCACGTAGCCTCCCCAACACCTTTCTGCTCCTCCACCCGACTCCTCAAAACACCCGCCATGCGCCAACTAAAAGCCCGATGAGGCCGATGATGATAAAACCACGTCTTCACAAACCTCACCACCACGCGGAACCGCTGCATCTTCTGCATGTTGAGATTAGACATGAGGAGGGAGAGTTTGGAAGGGAAATGTCGCAGTTCCCACTCCGTCTCCACAGTAAACCTCACCTCGCAACGCCGCACCCGGCTCAACCATCCCGACTCATCATCGGAGTGCGATAGCGTGGCGATGGCATCCGCTCGGCCGAACGTCGCGACTGGACCTCCTCTCGATGAGCAAACAGGCTGACCTTCGAGGTATTTCGCTTGCCGGGAGAATTCCTGAAAGGTGATTGTGACGTGGGAGAACCAGACGTCGAGGGCTTCTTCTCGTATCGCCTTACACACGAGGAAGACTCCGTCGTTGATCTCGCTGCGAGTGGATGCTTTCTGCTTGGTGTGGCCGGGGTATCCGCGCGCGGTGGGAGTTTTGGAGATGCGGTCGCGGTCGATGAAGAAGGTGAAGGGGTGGAGGTACTGGTTGTAGGGGTCGTTCTTTTTCTTAGACGGCGTTTCCACGTCAGTTTCCCGGACGAGGAGGTAGCTAAGGATTCGAATTCGAAGAGCCGGTGGAAGATCGAGGAGCGTCGGCGAAGGGTTCATGTTGTTTGGTGCTTGGTTTCGGAGCCTCATAGTCCATGCTCTTGATAGAGTGTGTTGTGTGGGAGGAGAAAGATTAGGCAGAAGATGATGTGGCCTAGTCCCGCACGGGCCAACTCGAAGGATCACATGTGGAGAACGGCCAGACGGTGCAAAGTGAAAACAAAGTCAAGGTCTCTCGGTATACAGGCATGCTTGTTGCATCGTGGTCACCCACTCCGTCGCCATTTCTTTGCCCATCATAATCAGTCCGTTAAAGCTACAGTTGTGTATCATCAGTTAGACGAAGCTAAACACTAACATACCAATTTTCCTGCTCCCAGAAACCCATACAGGACCCACGCCCATTCCATGTGCCAAGGATATACTATTCTGTTCATTTCTTCTTTCGCTGACCGCCTGAGGAGGACCCAGCTGCAGTTTCATCCTTCTTGCTGGAAATGTGCATGAGCACTTCGCTGACATTCCTCGCCACCTCACCGGCTTTCCGTGCCGCTTCAGCAGCGTGTATCGAAGCATCCGCGGCATTCTTTAGTAGTTGTGAGATCAATTGTGTCGTTTTATTGTTGTTGGCCTGCAATGATCCGGACTGCAGCGCTTTCGCAGCGTCCATGAGCTCTTTCGATGACGGCAGAACCTGTTCGGAAGAAGTCTGCGTCACTGCTTTCTGTTGAGTCTCGAGTTTGTCGAGCTTCGTTTCCACGTGTTTGAAGTACGGAATGATGGCTTCGGCGACCGTGGCAGTGATGAGCTTGTACGCATGAGCTCCTTCGTCTGGCGTGAAGCCTTCGGGAGGCGGGCCAGGTATCTCAGACTGTGCCTCGCTGTCCTGTGCACCAGCTGTCGCTTGATCTGTGATATTCCTGGCCGCTGATGTGACCACCGCCGCGGCTGGCCTTGCTGGTTCCATCGTTGGCGAGGGCATCGATGCCCAAGACTCGGCCGGCTCTGAGCGGGCATCTCCTATGATGCTTGGCGATACTGGGCCGTACTTCTCTTCGATGGCTTTCCTTGCGGCGTCCGCTGACTTCCTACGTACCATCTCATCAACATACGCTTCCTTCGCCTGCTCAATGTCCATATCGTCAGGGGAAGAAAGAATCGAGCTAAGAGGCGAGCTATCACGGGAGGTCCTTTCGTGAGATTCGTTGGCGTTCTTCCTTGGTGTGGACTTTTTGCGACGATTCCCGTCCATTGACGGATGATAGCTGCCGCTGTCGTCACTTCCTGCCCGTCTTCTCCGTTTCGAAGCGCGCTTAGCTTCCTCTAAATCCTCCTGTTCTGCAGCTTCTTCAGACGTGATGGACGCTGTCTTTCGCTTGTTGGAGCCGTTCTCTGAAGGGGTCGCATCTTTCGCACTGCCGTACCCACTATCCTCGGTCGCATGATGACTATCCAAACGACCGTTCGCGTTGCAAGACGGGCCTTGTTGGGAGGCCGACTTACTGGTCGCCTTTGTGTTGACCTCGTCCTCAATCTTGGAGACAACCACTTTGGGCGCTGGCGAATCGAGGCTTGTCTTCCCCTTCGTGGTGACATTGGTCGGGGCTAGTGAAGTGACGAATGTCTTCGAAGTCTGCTGCGGCTTGCTCTGTGACGATTTCACATCCGCCGACTTTGGGGTCGACTTATCCAACCCGTCTACCCGATCCTTGTAGGGTGGAATCACGCCGATCTTGTTGGCCTTTTCTTGCTTCAGCTTCCTCTTCGCCTTCCGCACATAGTCTTGAAATTCGTTCGTCTCCGTCTCGTTACATCTTTGGGTGAGAGTCTTTTCGAGCAGGATCCTCAGATCCATATTCTGCAACGAGTCTTTGTAGAGCTCATGCACGGCATCGGCAAGATCAGCCTTGCCGACTTCCCTGGCTCGGGTCATGGCCGCGTTGACAACGCGCTCAAGCTTGACAGCATTGTACTCGAAGTCATGCCGCTCGGTCCGGGACATGTTGTACATTTTGGCGGCGTGGGCGGCGAACTCGTGCGCGCTACCAGATTTGACTATTCTCTTGCCAACCGAAGATACTAATCGCTTGACTTTGCTGCGGTAGTCCTCTATGCGAGACGTCAGTATGGAATCGACAAAAGAGCCGGTTTGAAGTGATCTACTGACCTGGTACCTCTGCAAACTTCCTCTCGTTGGGCCCAGGTTGAGTAACCACCCAATGCCAGTGATCAACGATGATGGCATCCAGCGCTTTGGAAAAAGCTGTCATCAAATGATCGTACTCGCTGCCCTGCTCATGTCCTGGTCTTCGCTTCTTGGTGCCGTCCACCTCTTTAGTCCAGGTGTAGACTTCCGCGTCGAGGAAGACGGACAGCTCATCGGGACCATCGAGGGGTGGTACGCCCTCGTAGTGGAATGTCTTGCCGGCGTAGTTGAAGAAGGAAACGTAATCGGGATCTCGGTCGCGATATTCGTCTTTGATGGCGAGGACGTAGCGGAGGAGCTGGGTCTTGTACTCGGGCGTCTTCTGGAGGTCCGCGGCGGGTGGCATGGTCGGCTATCAGAATTCTCCCCAGCGCTTGCGCATAGATTACATTAACGGCTAGGAGGCCATTGGAAGTGTACACGAGGCGCGCATGTATGTGTTTTGGGTAGATGTGTCCCCTGGAGACGAATGCGCCCAGGTCATCTAGCACTTGACCCAAGAGACCCGTGAATCCGGAGTGCTGAGGGTTACTCACGTGGTATGAGAAGTACCGTGATCAACTCTAGCGGCATATTGACACGAGCTATCGCTGATTGATTAATGAATTCATTAATCCGAGAAGTTCCAATGACGCCTCATTTGACTGTCCGGGCAACAGCAATTGACAGATCAGCCATGGAGTCTCGGTTCGATTCGTTGGTGAAGCCTATTTCCCCGAGCCTTCATGATTGACATGTGACAATATTGTTCCTCGCATCGACCTCATTACCTTATGTCTATCTTCTTCACAAATATCATTCGATCCACAACTATTCAGTTGGGTGCATTCGTAGAATACGTGTTGAACAGCCAGCTCGTGATCTCTCCCAGCCAGTGAATTGAGACCGAGCTATCACCACTCAACGAGCAACTTCCATTCCTGTACTCCCACCTTCACCATGATTGGAAGAACCCACCCACAACCAACAAAGCCATAAAACCCTTTTAGGAGAGCGTTGCGTCCTCGCCTTAGTAAAAGGATACCTACCCTTCGACCTCACTTCACCTCCTACACCCACTTCAACCCCAACCGATGCATCTCCACCGCCAACTGGAACAAATAATCCAGACTCTCACACTGCGTCTTCGCCTGCTTCACATCCTTGCCCCAAACATAGACCCCATGCCTCTTGACCAGCACCGCACACGTCTCGGGCCACTCCTCAATCGCCTTCTCCAACGTATCCTTCAAGTCCTCCTCGTGCGCCGTATTCTCGATAATCGGGATCTTCATCGTGTCGAAGTAGCCCAGGTTGCCTGCTTTGCGCCCGCCCTCGAGGATCTCCGTGCTGCCGGTGCCGCCGCGCGAGATGCCTTTGATCTGCTCGATCTCTTTCATGGCGAAGACGTTGGGGCCGTGGGCGTTTTGGTGGCCGGCTTCGCAGATGAGGGTTACGAGGACGGCCCATTGGGAGTGCGTGTGGATACAGCAGCCGGCGCCGCGCTTGGTGAAGGCGGCCAGGAAGAGGGGGGTGCAGGCGGAGGGTTTGAGTGCCTACCTTGATCGTCAGCCTCGTGACGCCTATAACGATACTTGAGATTGGTACTGTTCCTACCTGTGGCCGTCGCAGATACTCCTTGGTGGTGTAATCCATGACGAACATATCCGTTGGCTTCATGAGCTCTTTCTGCACGCCGGACGGCGCGATGAAGACGTAGTTCTCATGCTTGATGGACAGACCACCACCAGTTCCAGTCACCCATCCATGGCCGTAGAACTTGTGGCAGAGCTCGCAGATGTGGTTTGCCGGGTGTAGAGGATCGTCTGAGGTGATGAGGGCGTCGTTCGAGCCGCCATTGCTCGAGCCATTATGGTGGTCTGGGGCCACCTTCTTAGGATGGCCATTCTCGACCTCCTCGTCCGCTTTTCGTTTCTTACTAGGTGAGTCGGAGCTCGGCATGCTGAATACTGCTGTTGTCGCGGCGTTGAGCGCTTTGAGCAGTGGTTGAGATCGCACGTGGTAGAGAAGCCGCGGAAGTCGTTCCGAGCCATTGAAGATGGCGTGCTGGCATTCACGTACTCACGTACACTGGCACACGTATAGACTCGAGGACATTGAGACATCACAGTGGATAGGGTAGAGCCTTGGGGTTTTATGAACGAAGTTGCTTTCACGGCAATGCATGTGCCTCGCTACTACGCTCTTATGTTACATCGTGTTTGCCATTCTGCTTTTTGTGGCGCCTTCACAGCACCTCCACTGCCCATTTCAAGGCAGACATGCTACAAAAGTGCCGTGATGAGAACATAGCAATCTTTCCTCCCACCACCCTTCGCTGCTCTCATACTTTTGACATCCTTAACGCCATCGCTGCCTCATCTCGCCATATCCTGCTGAAAAGAAGATCTGGATGGGACCAGACGTCGGATGCTCGTCGGATGCTCGTCGGGTTCTCTGCTCAAAGAAATCGCTTGCTGAAAGTTCGATGCGTCGTCGGTCGGATGTGCTCGCTCGCTGCTCTGTCTGCTGTGCTCTGCTGCGGTGCTCTGCTGTGCTCGATTGTGCTCTGCTGCACTGCTGCTGCCGCTGCCACAAAACGACAGACTTACCATGCGTTCACATCAAAGTACTCCTCGCCGAAGTACGTGACGACCACAGTGCGATCCGCAAACTTCCTGCCAGCCAAAGCCGCCAGAGCCTTCGCCGCGCTGGAAGGCTCCTTGTACTTGAGATACACCTTACCTATGCCGGTGTTTTGACGAGAGCCGCCCGTTGGACGAGGCATCTTGACCTCCGCCAGCTCGCCGTACTTGGCGCACTCTTCCTTGATGTCCTCGAGGATTTCTGCATAAAAGAGTCAGCATCAAATAAAACCCCAGTGACGACAACATACCATCAGCTTCCTCTGCGTCCATGAGCTCTTCTGGGGTGATCATGTTCATGAGGCAAAGAACACGTCCAGTGTCCTGAGCGTCCTCCTTAGTAGTACCTGCGAGCATGCTCATCGCACCGACACTCATCTCCGAGCTGACCTGCTTGAGGCCGATACTGGCCAAACGCACTTTCATAGCAGCGTCGCCAAGCTCCATACCGTGCAGGCCATCAACGGCGTCCTTGGTGACTTTCGGATCCTTGTACTCGCAGAATGCTATACCCCTGCTCTCTTCGGTAGACGTATCCTTGACCAACACGAAGTTCTTGAGCTCACCGAAAGATTGCAGCAGCTCCATGATCTGTTCGTCACCCAAGTAGATGGGCAGGTTCGTGATGGAGATCTTGTTCTGGGTGTCGGGAACGACGTTGGAAAGCACGCCAGCTTCATTCTCCGTCTCGTCGGTCACGGCTGGGACGATGTAGTCTTTTGGACGACGAATGTCGAGTCCTTGGGGACCGCCTTCGCCATTGCCGTTGGTGACCATGGCGTCTGGGTCCATCTGGATGCCGTCGAGGGTGAGGGCATTAGTAGCGTCCTCGGGAGTCTTGAATTCGACAAGTGCGAAGTCGGTCTGCTTGCTGGTCTGGGCAGAGATGCAAGGGTCAACTCCACGGGTGACGTTCAAGCCGTTGAGCTGCAAGTTGAAGAAGTCGACGATCTTGTCTTCATTAGTGCCTTGTGGCAGGTTGGATACCATCAGACGCTTGGACTGGCGTGCTGAGGCAGGCTTCAGAGCCGCACTGTTGGCCTGGTTGCCTGGCTGGTTCATGAAAGCTTGAAGGCGGGATGGGTCCATCGGCTGCTGGCGTGGTGCACCTGGAAGTGGGAACATGCCCGAGAGCTTGGCTTGCTCGGCCGTGACATTCTCGTAACCTTGTGGCTTGATGTCCCACTGAGTCAGACGACGGTTTCTCTCCAACACCGAGACGACGTCAGTCAGGTCTGGAGTTGGCTCCTTGGGCTTGCGTGGTGGGGGAGAGGCACTCTTGCGAGCAGTCTGGCGTTCGAGCTGGCGCATGTCGTCGCGATCTTGGCCACGTGGGTCTCTCTCGCGGCCGCCGTCACGGCGATCGTCACGGCGTGGTCCTCGACGATCAGCAAACAGGTCGTCACGGTCGCGGCGGGGCTCGCGACGGCGGTCGTCGTCGTCTCGGCGTGCATCTCGACGGGCAGTGCCGCGGTCTGGTCTGCCCCACTCTCTGTCGTCGCGGCCTCCACGTCCACCGTAGCGCTCCTCGCGCTCTCGCTCGCGGTAGTCGCGGCTGGTGGAGTAGGTGTCTACCTCTGGCTCGTCACGGCGGCGGGTGCGCGGCGAGCGCGAGCGGCGGCGATCACGGCGGTCGCCATCGCGGTCCCGACGGCGGTGGTCGTGAGAGGACTGCAGTCTCCTGTCAGACATGCTGAAGTCCTGTTATGTGGGTGGTGTGTGCGCTGCACGTCTTACAGGCGGCCGTGGTCTTGAGGCTGGGTGTCAGTAAGGGCGGGCGTGTCGTCGAGTCGCTGTCGTTAGCAGGGGTGGTCGGGTCGGTCGCTAGGTGTCGGCGGAGGTGTCGGCGGTCATGGGGTGAAGGAGGTGGTTGAAGGTGAAGCGAGGCGAGGTGAGGGGAGACCACACGAGCAATTGGTGGTGGTGGATGCTCGCGACGTGGTGGTCGTCGGTGCGAGGTGATGGTGAAGTTGAGAAGTTGAAGTCGCGGCAATCAGCACTTTGGACAGCTTCGAAGGTTTTCGCGCTTGCCGACATGACAGGGGTGGCACGGGCCATCTTGAATCAATATATTGACGACTTTCAACGGCACCGAATTGACCGGCTGCACCGCACTTCAGCCTCATATTCTCTGAATCTTGTTCTTCTTATTATGCTATACATCCATCTATTGGAAACATACAACATTGCACGATGCGATCAGCCCTGTTAGAGCTACCGGCCGAAATTCGTGTCAATATTCTCGAGCATCTGCTGCAACGTCCCATCTGGCATACAATTTCCAGGCCGAACACACAGGCTGCCAGAGATCATGGGTACACTGACGGAGTTGGACATGTAACTCTGGTCCGCGAAAGAGATGAATGGAGGTCTATTTCCGTCGCCAGGCCACCTGGCCTCACTATACTCTGTCCAGCTATCCTACGCACATGCCGTCTCCTTCACAACGAAGCCATGGGTCTGCTCTACGGCAAATGTCTCTTCGTCCTCAACATACAGAACATGCGGCCCCCAGCCCTTCCCTTCGTCAACGGACAGCCTGCAATAGCAGCAGGCCCTACGAAAGCCTCGATCTTCTTGCGCTGGATCAACCACGTACATATCCGCCAGCACATCACTCCAGAAGAAGACCTTTCGCAAAACGCTCAGGCTTTGGATTCTTTGATCAGATGTCTCAGTCCAGAACGCAAGACGACATCTCTGACTCTACACTTTGATTCGATGTGGTTCGTCAACGATGGAGAGTGGCCTCGAGACGCTCGGCCCGAGTATGTGTGGCAGCTGTTCGGTGCTGAACTCGCTCGTATGCGGATAGGTGATCAACCTCAAATCCGGGTCTCTTCGCACTGGTTGGAGCTGGAAGGAAAGGAGAGATTTGACGACCTGGCTTTGAAGATTGGAGGGTATGTTCGGCTGGCGTTGAACCTGATCATACCCAGCTGACTTCTGCAAGAATTGTTAATGGTCTGAACTTCATCTATTGGTAGTGTAGAGAAGGCCAACATACCAGGAGATCATTTGGACAGTGCGAGCATTGGCACTACGTTGGATGGCCGACTTGCGGTCTACCACTTCTTCTGTTGGCGCCCTGTTCGAATAAGATGGATTCGGCAGCAGAGCTGCTCCAAAATGCGGCCACTACTGTCTCGTGCCCCTTTTCAAGATCTCAACTGCACGCGAAGCTGGAGCAACACGGCTGCGTTTGATCGGCAAGACTGTTTCGATGTCGGCATTGGATGCTGTACCAAGATGCAAGTCTTCAATATATCCCTCTTGACAACCGCTAGAGGATACGCTCCTGTTCCGCCCTCACGCGATGACATCTCCTGTCGCCTGCGCAGTGGGCGTTTCTCATCCTTGATGTTCCGTGAAAGAGTCTTCAAGCTGTAATCGGTCTGCTTCGAATCGGCATGGTGGTGGTGAGGCTGCGTAGCTGTTTCAGCTTCTGAGAAGTCGAGAGAACCATGAACGGCTTGTTCTTGTCGAAAGGCTCAATGACGATGCATTGGAGAAGTCGTTGTTCCTTCGAGACGTATCCGCGTTCAGCATTGGGATGCAAAACCACAAAAGCTGCGACCGCTGCCATACTCATGGCTGGCATCGAAGGATCAGAGCCAAGATCATTCAAGCGAATTGTGCATGCCCTAACAGTCTTGGCAGGCGGGAGGAGGGATCGTACAGGAGGACCTCAGAGGAGACTTATACCTCGACGACAATTCACCGTGCCAACCAAACTCGGCGAAGTCTTTCGCTCAGATCGCTCTCTCGGATCGTATCGCTTGCGTCAATCAGCGGCAAATATCGCATGTGTCAACAGCATCTGGGAGAAAGAGCCCAATACTGACGCAAGCGCTACCAGTTGCATGTCCTCACACAGGAGAAAATTGTAGTTGGGAACGTTGTCTCGAAGCCACCAAGATGTGACGAGAACCTATTGGGTATCCCGTCTACGTCAACCGTGCATGCCCCATGCTGCTGAGCCTGCCACATCACCTCGAAGACGTCGTCAAGGGGCGGTGTCAGAGACACTCCTTTGCTGATAGCATCAGCATTGGTGCTCCGCGGGCCGGGAAGCAGAGCATCCGATCATATATCGCCATCACAGCCTCACGAAAAGTTCTTCGACTCTTCTATGCAAGGTACCAGACGTGCCACACACAACACCATTGCTCAGCGAGCGACGTCTACTTTGTCTTCACTAGCGCCGTCAACGACTCTAACTTCTTCAGGCGAAATCGAGCGCTCGGTAGCTCACCGAAAGTCAATTTGCATGAGCTTTATTAAGTGAGCTGGCCTTCCTGCAGCCCTGTGACGAACCTCCAAGCAATCACAAAAGGCTTGACAGCGGTTCCATGTTCCATGGCCGGCGTTCCTTCGACCGCGTCGGAGCAGGCTTGCGATGCTTGCCGAAAGCAGAAGAAGAAGGTCGGCATATCCTCTCCAGGTCCTCCGCCTTTGATATGAGGCTGAAGTGCTCTGTAGTGCAATCTCGCGACCCCAGCATGCTCACGATGTGCTCGACTGGGGCTGACTTGCGTTGGCGCTGGACGTCGACGATACGTCTTCAAGGAGCACAAGTCGTTCAAACGTAAACCGCGCAGCACGGCGGCAACACCACAGCCGCAAACCCCAAGGTGCTCGACAGTCAGCCCGGCGCCCACGAACGAGTTGACTCTACTCATTGCCACGTTTCTTGATACGATCAAACCATCGACTCCTGTACGGTTCAATCTCGCCGACACTCTCGGTCCCTTCCTCCGTGTCTTGCCTCAACGCCTAGGCGGAAATCGTGCTCTGGATGCAGCAACGCGAGCATTGGTCTCCGTGCATTCAAGCGTCTGCAAAGGGCGACCGGGAGACGCAAAGACATCGAGGCTTTATTCAGAGGGTCTTGCTGCATTGCGGCTCTGCTTATGCATTCCATCAGAGGCCAGCTCGATCGAGACCGTGTGCGCGGTATTATTGTTGACCTTCTGTGCGGTAGGAAGAATGTCGAGCAGTCTGGGTCATTCGCATCTGACGCATTTGCTAGAAATTCGGTGGCTTCGGTGGACAGCACTGGACCAGTCATTGCAATGGTGCGGTTCAGCTGCTCCGACTGCGGCACAATCGCGAGTCCCGCGACGACTTTGAAGTCCAGGTCTTGCAATCCTTGCGCGGCTCCGTGGTACGCCTCATGCCATACACCCATTGAGATGGTCAACAGTTGCTGAGTTTAGCCCCAAGATTTGCGAGGTCCTCTTCAACCGTGAAACCCTCATGAACCCTTGGAAATGGAACGACTTTGAAAGATTGCTCTTCCCCGACGACTTCAGCCCAGACTGGCAGAATCCCCTCACGATTCTCGGACAGATACCCAGATTCATCCAGATGTCACAGTGTATTGGACGCGATAGTGGCCACATAGGCATGCTCAGACGGCGCATCGAAACTGCATATGGCATCATGAGACGAGCCGAGAGCGTCCTCGCGCTGCAAAGAGCCATGAATGAACCAGATCCAGGCTTGGAAAGAGCAGCGAAATATGCCTGTACGCTGTCAGTGTGCTGCATGCTGAACTGTATGGTGCGGACCTTTCGGTTCGACGAATTGCTCATCCTCAAAGAGGCGGAAGAGCTTGTGGATTCGTCCTTGCAGCTGGTGGACGAGATGGATGCTTACCGTCCATTACGGGCGAGTTTCATCTCCCTGAACTTGTACACGGCCTGGATGTGCACGAACGAGCCGTCGAAAAAGAGGCGTCTCGAACAGGCGATTTGGCAGTTTTCCAGCGACTTCAGACCTCTGAACCCGGCGGATCGCCCTCAACTGATTTCGTTGCTTTGGGATCTGTCTGCAGACATGCACCTGAGTACCGCATCCTGGAAACCGTCGGCAAACGTGCTCGATATAGGGAGTCAGTATGCAGCTCTCACAACGTTTCAAACGAGGCAGTTTTCCGAGAGTCTCAGACCCGGCCTTTGGTAAGAAGACCAGACACCGAGTGATACGAGCCTCGAATCGACAGCAATGAATTGCGAAGCCGGATGAGGAATGTAGGATCTCGATATCGCTGTCGAAAAGCTCAACGCGATGTCGACACGACTCGGAGCCAACATCTCCTCGAAAACGCCGAGGCCAAGACCATCTCGTGTTAACGCCGAAGCTAGAGATCGAGCATCAGGTCACTCGGACATAACAAATAAAGCGCGACGCCATCATATTCCGGGGTTTAGGCATGACGAGACGATAGGCGGTCTCGATGTCCCAGTGCTAGTAGAGCGCCTTAGAACAATGCAATGAAGTACTTGCCGAGTTGTTCAGGGTCTGGGGCAGAGTGTATGCGCAGGGTGGAGTCTAGAGTCCAGACACTATTCAGAGAACAGAGAACAGTCTGTGCTGTGGCTCTGAGATCCAATGGAGGCATATGATGTGCTCGCGTCGGCGTCCTCTTTGAAACGCTTCTTGTACTTTATTAGGCAGTTGTGGTCAAATGCGACTAGGCCAGGTTACCTTCCTGATACACGCATGCATCGAGAGCAGATATTGTGGCGGTCTTTCACGAAGTCGAGTTGCAATTGATTGTCTCCGTAGAGGATAAATGCGAGATTCTGACATGTGAATCCATCCAAGAAGAGGTGATGTTGAAGGGGGAGGGACAACATGTCCAAGACGGGAAGGCTTAAACAACGACTCACGTGAAAAGCGGGTCTTCTTTCCCCACAATTAACTCTCTTGGAGCGACCTCGGTGAGCCGCCAGTATGCGCCTAATGATAACCTGGCCGCAGCGGGGGAGCAACGGCGAGAAGGTCGAGAGTAAATAATAAACCACACTCCAACACTACTAATACCACCTCCCGCCCGTCACAGTCAGCGGTAACTTGTACCTCAACCAGCCATCTCCGCTCTTCCTTCCTACATCTCGCGTCTCTTTAAGTAGAAGACGACGAGCTCCATTGCTGCCACAAGAACGATCTTCACCTTTGGATCTATGACAATGGCAGCTCGACGAGCCATTTCTAGCCGCACACTGCAGTCCATCTCCCTCCGACCAGCCGTAGCAAGAGCCTCGCGAGTAGCGGGCAGGATGCCTCAGAACCCCAATGCGACACAGAACGCTGTGAGGAGGATACATGCCACGAGCCAGCACCTCGCCTCCGCCACAACCACCGCAGCAACCTCTCCAGCACAGTATCCTACCAGCCACGACAAAGTCTCGCAGCCACTGGACACGACCAACTTCCTTGACAACCAATTCGTCCCTTCCAAAGCCACCCAATGGATCGATCTCCACGACCCCGCGACCAACAACCTCGTCACCCGTGTGCCACAGTCGACGGATGAGGAGCTCAAGGCGGCAGTAGACAGCGCTGATAAGGCGTTCCCAGCATGGAAGGCGACGAGCTTGCTGGCGAGACAACAGATCATGTTCAAGTATGTGGCGTTGATCAGAGAACACTGGGACAGACTCGCAGCCAGCATCACGCTGGAGCAGGGCAAGACATTCGCCGATGCGAAGGGTGATGTGCTACGAGGACTGCAGGTCGCTGAGACGGCTTGTGGTATCACTACACAGATGCAGGGTGAGGTGCTGGAGGTTGCGAAGGACATGGAGACTCGCTCGTACCGCGAGCCATTGGGCATCATTGCTGCCATCTGCCCCTTCAACTTCCCTGCTATGATTCCTCTCTGGACGATTCCTGTCGCGACTGTCACTGGCAACACCTGCATTATCAAGCCCTCTGAGCGTGATCCTGGTGCTGCGATGATTCTGGCTGAGTTGGCTGAGAAGGCGGGCTTCCCACCGGGTGTGATCAACATTATTCACGGTTCGGCGAAGACGGTGGACTTCATCATTGATGAGCCTCGCATTAAGGCCATTTCTTTCGTTGGCTCGAACAAGGCGGGAGAGTACATCTTCACCCGTGGCAGTGCACAAGGCAAGCGAGTGCAAGCAAACTTGGGTGCCAAGAACCACGCTGCTGTGCTCCCTGACTGCAACAAGAACCAGGCGTTGAACGCCATTGCCGGTGCTGCATTCGGAGCAGCAGGTCAGCGATGCATGGCTCTGAGCACCTTGGTTTTTGTCGGCGAGACGAAGGACTGGGCACCAGAGATCGCTGAGCGTGTAAAGGCCTTGAGCATGAACGGTGGCTTTGAGCCAGGTGCAGATCTAGGCCCAGTCATCTCTCCACAAGCGAAGAAGAGGATCGAGGACATCATTGGCACTGCTGAGAAGGAGGGTGCTACGATCGTGCTCGACGGCAGAGGCCAGAAGCCAGAGAAGTACCCCAACGGCAACTGGGTGAGCAAAAGTCACTCCACCACGAAAAGCGATATCCACTAACATCTCTATTCTAGGTCGGCCCCACCATCATCGCCAACGTCACAAAAGACATGACCTGCTACAAAGAAGAAATCTTCGGCCCCGTCCTCGTCTGCCTCAACGTCCCCACCCTCGACGAAGCCATCGAACTGATCAACGACAACGAATACGGCAACGGCACCGCCATCTTCACCTCCTCAGGCGCCACGGCGCTCAAATTCCAGAAAGAGATCGAAGCCGGCCAGGTCGGTATCAACGTGCCCATCCCCGTCCCGTTGCCCATGTTCAGCTTCACGGGCAACAAGAAGAGTGTGGCGGGCGGCGGTGCGAATACTTTCTATGGCAAGCCCGGGTTGCAGTTTTATACGCAGTTGAAGACTGTGACGAGTTTTTGGAGGAGTGAGGATGCGATTAGTACGAGGGCGAAGGTCGATATGCCGACGCATTCGTGAGGAGTATATATAAGAAAAGTTGAGGGGATGTGGGGTATGCATGTATTGATGAGTAGTTGTTGTGTGCACAAGGCTTTGAAACTTATGTCCTCCCCTTCATAGTCCCTTTTCTTTTCGATTTCTCTACGCCGCTTAGAATAAGCCCCTTCCCCAAATCCACAAAAACCTAAACTCCTTTCCCCGTCATCTCCCAGATCAACCAAACCACTCCACCCTCCGCCCCCTCCTCTCCAAATCCTCCACCCCCCTCCCAAACTCCGAAACCAACGTCCTCACCTCCGCCTCCCCAACCTCCACATCGCCCAACCACTCCTTCAACTCCCGCAGATACCCCTCCCATTTACACAACCACTCCCCACCCCGCGGAACCTCCGTCTGAATCTCCATGCTCAGACTCCTCAGATTCACCGCGATGCGCACGGGCCGCAGGGTGTACCTCCCCGCCAGCGCCATGGCGATGCCGTGCGGGACGGGGTGGGGGTGGTTGAGGTGCGAGAGGAGGGGCACGCGGTCGAAGCCCAGCAGGAGGATGTTCTGCAGACAGGGGACGTATTTGTCGGTGAGGGCGGCGAGGAAGAGGTGGCTCGTGTGCAGGGCGGAGAAGGTCGTGAGGGGGAAGATGAAGGTGTTGAGGGAGTAGAATAACGGGAGAGTTTCGTGGCGGAGACGCCGGCAGGTGCGGGCTATAGGCGGGTGCGTGGAGGAGAGGGTGCCGATGAGGAGGCCGCGGGTGGAGGTGGGTGGGGCGAAGGGGGTTGTTTTTGAGGAGGGGAGGATGGTGTAGCTGAGGATGGAGAGGAGGAGTTCGGTTGGGAGGGAGAGGAGGCGGGACCAGGGTTGCGTGGTGGTGGGGGCTTGCATGTGGTCTTGTCGCCAGATTGATGGTCGGGGTGGGGGGCGTGGTTTTAGTTTTTTGGGGGAGTAGGTGAGGAGGGATGAGGAGATCCAGGTTGCCCAGTGGGCGCTGTGGTTTTTGGTTTCTTCGACGAAGGCCCGGGCGGCGGAGAAGGCTTCTGGACTATGCGTTAGTTTCGTATTTACGAATCGATAGGGTTGCTAGAGATTGTTTTGCGTACCTTCCTCAGTGAGCGGATTCCGCCATCGTTGCATCAAGTAGTCGACAACGCATTGCACGGACTTGGAGTCTTCTCGTTCGTGTGCGACGCAGTCGAGAAGAATCTCTTCCTCTCCTTTGAATCTATGCTTTGTTGTCAGTATGTACCCTATCATATGTCAAAGAGGTACCTCACTGTTGATAGTACAGACTTCGCCGGCCTCGAATGACCGACAAGTCGTTCTCCCAGTCCTTGGACCTGCTTCTTCCAAACAGAGTCATTTTGACACCGCCCGCCGTCCGTCAATAGTAGTCACAGCTCAGCAGGTGAGGTCAAAGAGCTCGTTGGCGATCGAGCAATCAAGCAAACGAGGCACATGCAAGTATTACACGTGATGGCTTACATGTCTCACTCCACTGCACTTGCCGTTGTGGACAGCTAGACTACATTGCACGCATTGCGAGCACTTGATTGAGTTGCCCGGCTATTATTTCGAAACTGGTTTTGGCAGGTGATGGTGAGCTGAGCGAGTGACCGGGGAGCTTTTGAAGCTCGAAAGTCTGTCAGGCAACGAATTAGGCAGCAGCACCATGGTTTTGGCGGCCTCAGAACACAGCCCCCCTTCTCAGCAGTATACGAGGTGCAATCCTACGACGGCTTCACAGCAATCTCCACTCCATCCCACACAGCCGTCGCACAAGTCGTCGACGCAGTCATCATCAAATCATTCCTCTCAATCGTCGTGCCATTCTTCACCCAACAATTCGAGCCCCCGCCTCTCGACGACGCCCGATACACCGCCGCGACACATTGCGTTTTCGAGTTCGCCCCAACCTGGAAGTCGTTCCATATCGAGCACATCTGAATGCAGTCGTTGAACGTTTGTGCGATTGCGCCTGTCATGTCTGCCCCGATGAGGTCGTATCCGCAGTGCTTGGTGAAGGTGTACGAGGATTGCAGGCCGTTGCTCCGGTTTGGAGTGATTGTTGAGCTGTTGCTGTCTGGACAGTCTGTTGTTGGCGTTTGCGTTGGGAGGGACGTGGAGGTAGCGGTGCCATTGACAGATGGTGGGTTGGATGTTTCGCTGGAAGCGAGTGTCAGCTGAGTTTGCATTCACACGGCGGTGTCCAACGCAGCTCATCCTCATGAGCATACTAGCATCACCCAGTTGGCACTTTTGACGCGTAACGTACCGATCATCATACTTCTGCACACTCTTCACCCCACCAACCGCGCCGCCCACAGACGCACCAATGGTGATGACCACGAGAAGTGCGACGAGACTCCAGAAAAGCCACGTGGGAAGCCCAGCAATTCGACGAGAGTCTGTCTTCCTGTGCCATAGGGCAGACTCGAGGACATGTGTCGGCGCCGTCCCTGGTTGCACGTACACCTGCTTGTCGGATGCTATCGCCTGTGCTTCTGGTGCTTGGTCGTGCCGAGTATCGACCCACTCCAACGTGCAATTGGAAGGAGAAGAAGGCATGATCTCTGCCTCTGTGGATGGATTGTAGTAGAATAGACTGTGTGGGAATGGGCGCCCGAAGACGCAGTTAGCAGTGATCTAACGTTCTCTCACCGGCTGACTGTGGAGTATAGTTGTGTCGCGCAGCACAGTGGTCGCACATGTGCGTCCCCATGGACTTTCAGCCGTCATTGTTATCGGCTTAGAGGCTTGGTACTGTCGCCAGAGTAGGACAAACTGAGCCACCTCAAGGAAGGACTCTGCGTTCAAGCCATCGAAGCCACCTTCATGGGGAAGGAAAGACCACGCCGGTGAGAGTGCAAGTCGTGCTGCATAATGGAATGTTGGGGGCTAGGCACACCCTGGAATACCGCTCGTGGGTTAGTGATCGGGCCAGCAGCGACTAAGTAACGTTGGGCGTGCAGTGGCTTCGAATGCTGCGATTGAGGGCATTGCGATGGGTGGATTCGTGGATGTAGTTGCGAGAGCGTGGTGAAGGAGGAAATGAGCTTAAGAGAGTCCTAGCCGACCAGAATTCCTCCTCTCATGAGATCTTGTAGTTAGACTCCTGCGATGGGCCTTCGAGGCCAGTTCCTACGGTGTACGTCGCTTGGGCAAAGCAATGCTCGAGACATCTTGCCCAACCCGAACTTTCACATCCGCGAAGTCGATTCGGGTCTTTCCAATGCGCTTTCGAAGATCTGCAGGCACAGCCTGCTGCAAGCCAACCGTCTTCTCCAGTCTCTGTGAAGTAGGAGGTTGTAAGGACCAAGCAATGCTGACATGGAACGCTTCGGAATCCTTGACATTCTGCTCAGCCTCCAATGGCTTGGATCTGGTAGGTTCATCCTCTTCGTACAACAGAGGCTGACCGAAGTCCTTGGCAAGACGATTGCATGCCTGGAGAAGCCTTGGCAATTCGCGTCCCTCAGTTCGCTCGAGCTTGAGGACGAGGAACCATCTCGTCGCGTCCTCATTGGGATGCCAGATCAAATTCGCCGGCGACAGATCGAATTCCCGCACTGCGGTCTCAGCTGTGACTGCTCTCAGACGGTTAAGAAATGTGTTCTTCTGTTCGGTCTTCAGGCTCAATGGCCGTGATAGAGAGACGTGCAGGGGTAATTGAACACCTAGATCGTTCTGCAAGAGGCTGTGCACGTTTTCAAGGCCATTTTCAAGAGCATGCTGGACATCCCGAACGGCCAGGCGAAGCAGCTTGTAATCTTCCTCCTCAGGATTCCCTCTTTGGCATCAGCATGGATGAAGAGATGACGACTGAACTGAAACGAGTACTCCCTTTGCCTTACTTACACTCAAGATAAACATGCGCCGGCCAATTCCCCGCGACATGAGGTGTTACGCGTTTACGTCCCCCATGCAGCGATGGGTCGTCCTGGGTGCTTGTCCTGACGGCCGACGAGTACAGATCACGAAACGCCGGAGGCAGTGGAGGGAGTTTGGGGTCGCTCCCCGAGACTCTTCGCTTCTTGGCCGGGGGCAGGGACGAGTCCGGGTGGTTGGAATCGTCGCTGTCGGAGTCGGAATAGTCGACCAGAGCCATGACGAGCCTATGAGAGCAGGCGAATGGTCTGGATGGTGCTGGGACGTGTCGATGCCGTGGCTCTGGTGAGGTTCGCGGTGCCCGGCGATGACGCCAATTCTATTTTAGCTGGACGCGCAAATCGGGCGTTGCCAAGGAGTCGGATTGCACGTGAAGCCAGCGTGCACTGTTCGCGTGTGGGCGTTTGATCGTGAAATGCAGCGGGTAAGGGTCCTCACCACGTCACTGGATCCACCGCAGCAGGAAGCATGGGAAGCTGCGGATGCGTGAGAAAGCCGCGTAAGACCTGCTGCTCTCCTTCTTGTAGCCACTGTGCTGTACAATACTCGCTTCGTCTGTCCCTGTTCCTCTCTCCTCATCACCATCTACTGCGTTTCATTCCCCATTGAACTGCACTACTCGCATTGGAACATCGGCTTGACTAATCCCATCATGACCCAAGCAATGGGCTCGAAAGAGTAAGCACCTCATGCAAGGGGCCGCCCATTGAAACAAGGCTGACGATACCTCTCCTCCCACAGGGCGGCTGCGTACCTGATTGACCCAATGAACGACCCAGAGCCGTCCGCAGAGACGGGTCCTGGAACACACTTCGGCAGCACCTTTGCTCCAGCTCCAGCGCAGAAGACATCCAGTCCTACCACTCCACCACGCACATCGCTCAGCTCAAACAACCCTTTTCGCGATAGCACTGAGAAGCGACGATCGCCCAAGGCATCACCCAACGGCAAGAACGTTGCCTCCGCCTCCGAGCGACCTATCAGCCAGCGCAGCAGCCCGCGTGAACGATTTCCCGACTACCGCGCGGAAGCCTTCAGCGACTACAAGGAGTCTCCACGACGTCGTTCGCAACCACCGCCATCTTATGATGATGCGACTGCCTCTGCGAGCAACTCAACAGCCCACCGCCACCGTCGCCGCACCAGCTCGCTTAAGGAGCGCTACCCAGGCGATCGCAGCCACGAACCATTGGAGATCCTCCGTAGGGACAGCAAGAAGGCCTACCGTAGCCCTCACTTGAGGAAAAATCATATTCCGGGTCCAGACACCATCGACCGCCTTGATCCTGCCATTGCAGGCCGTGCATACCATCACGAAGGCCCATATGACGCGGCGCTGCTAGCGAGGAACACCAGTTACGAGAACTCGCCTCTGGCAGCGTTGAAGACCAGCAACGACGAGGCCCTGAAGGCTACTCCACAAGAAAGCATTAAGGATGCTGTGGAGCGTCACAAGCCGCTCGATGGAGTGGCGAGCGTACCCCCGGGAATGCCTGATAGGTTCGGCAGGACGTACAACTACGAGGAGGGCGCAGATCTCATGCATGAAGAGAACAATGATGGGCCAGGCTACAAGCGCTGGGCCGGAAAGGTCGGCAAAACATGTCTGGTTCCTGGTTCAAGTACTGACGTTTTGGCAGGATTACTCCCCTGACGACCTCAAAGGCGAAAGCGAACCTGCATTTTCCCTCGACCGTGCTCTAAGGGCTCACAAAATCAGCGACAGCGGTATCGAATTGCAAGAAGGCACCCATTTGATGAAAGACTACAGCAAGAAGAAGGAGAACGGAACGCTGGACAATAGAGACCCCGTGCACATTGCAGGCGACGATGCCAAGTACGCCGATATGCAGTTTGCCAACAGCCACGATACAGATGCCGGGGTTCGACGCAGTGGAAGCCTTCGCGAAGGCTTGAAGAAGCGCATTGGCAGTCTGAGGAAGAAGAGGGCGGACAGCTGAACTGCTGCTGATTGTCATCAACTGCATACGACATTCCCTTCATGTTTTGATTTCGTGGGTCTGAGGATGCTCTAAATACGAGGGCATATACGAAGGAGTTTGCCGCAGGCTTAGATTGCACATGTTTGATGCAGATTATACGAACCAAAAGATGTACGAAGCATATCACAGACAACCTATGGACAAAGACTGTATACCGACGTGGGCAAATTGCTTGTTGAATCTGAGGCAGTAAGTGAAATTTCCACTGTTTGCTATCAACGTGACTCTTGCGAAGGTCAGGCATCAGTGGACAAATTAGGCGAATGACCACGTTGTTCAGTGGCATGACTTACAAGACAGCAAACGCTTGCGCAGCAACATGTTGACTGTCCACAACTGCAACTGCATTTGACTCTGATCTTCGATCGTCAAAAGAACAGAGTCTTCAGCTACACTACAAGAATGAGCGCAATGGGCACTTCATCAGAGGCCAATTCGCCAACGAAACCCGCCAGCGGCAGCTCTGAAGGAGTGGACGAAGAAGAATCACAGCTCGATCACAGAGCAGGCGATGGACAAGACCGGCTGCATCAACTTCGAGATGAGCATACGATGCTCGAACATACCGAGCAAGTACAAGCTGAGCCTCTGGCTTCAAGATCTCCAGCACCCCGTACGCCGCAGGAGCTCGATGAGGAGAGTTATGGCTCCTTCTCCGCTGCTGCTTCGGCACAAGACCAACCCATCGACTGCTTTGAGAACGAGGAGGGAGAAGCTGAGCTGGCGGCGGCGTTGGAGCGATTGCATCACAAGCATACCAAACTAGACCAAGAAGGCGTGCTAAACGGCCAGCTTGACGGTGTCCCCGAGATGGACGATGATGACGATGAGTGGTGTGATATGCACGAGGACCTGAGGATGTTGGGTGCGAAGGGGTTGAGGGCGAAGGAGGTGAGAGAGGTTGATAGGGGTGTAGGAAGGAAGTGTCTGAGTCAGGTCGAATGAAAGACAGAACGGGGCTCTCGAATGTGTCGATGCGGGTGGGAATGAGTGGCTGAGAGTGTCTCTGCGGTCTTCGCAGCAGGGTATGGGACGCCGCAGTACGTGATAGCTGCCTGTTGCTTGAGGGGGCCAGATCGGTTGGGTCTTGTTTACACTGCATGTTTACTTCGTTGTGGGGCAGCATTCGATATCCTGTATAAATAGCAGGGCCGCATTCACTTCAACCATTGTAAACTCACCTCGAACCTAATCCAAGCAATCAAAAGTACCCAACAATGCCACCCATCAACCTCACCATCCACTCCTTCACCCCACCCTCCCCCACATCGCCAACACCACTATCCATCAAACTCACCCTCCCCTCCGCCCAACAACCCAACAAAAACGCCCTCCACCCCGCCACGCACCTCCAACTCGCATACACCTACACTGAAGACAGGCAAGAAATTTTTAATCCTAAGCCGATCACGTCGGCGGATCTGGTGTTGCTCGATGCGGAAGAGGGGCTTTACGAGCTGGATGTTGCCAAGGGGGAGATTCCGAAGGCGAAGAGCGGTGGGACGGCGGAGGTTGTTTTGTATGCTTTGGCGAGGGAGGAGGTGCTTGGAAGGTGGAGCGTGGGGGAGGTGGAGATGGAGGGATAAGGGATGGTTGATGGTGAGAGGAGTGATGTGATGTGGCGAGGCGAGGCTTTGGTTGAGACAGAGGTCGTTGATGAGGCCATGCGGGGGCGGGGATTCCGAAGAATAGCCGATGGTCTCAGGTTCAGGGAGGGAGAGAGTGCGGTTGTTCATACATCAACAGATAACTCGAAGAGTGTCAACAATGTCGTCGCTCTCTAGACTTCAGTAGTTATAAATGCAAATGCAAAACAACATGGCCGCTTACCAAAGCACGTTCAGCTCTTCGGCTTTCTTTCTCGGCTTTCCGTCTCGTAGACCTTCCTCCGACACATCCATCACGAAACAACGATGTGAGGCGTCGACACCATGGCCCCTGGACACACGGGCAAGCGAGCACGGGTCGTGTGCGTTCGATGCCACGAGAAGAAGATTCGCTGCGATTTGCAGCTTGCGCGTGATGGTTCCCTTCCTCGACATTGCAGCCACTGCGTCTCGGCCGATGCGGAGTGTACCTTTCGGCCCTCGAACAAAGGCCGTAGGTCCAGGAAACGGGAAGGCATTGCGGTCAGAGCGGTTGAACTATACCAGAAGAATGGCGACGAAGGCAATGCCCTTCGAGAATCATCTGTGCCTCGCGATGGAAACCATGCTACAGCGGTCGACAGGAGTAAACATCATGTGGCGACCACCCAAAGAACTTCAATGTCTCGACTTGATGACATCGACGATATCCCTCCCATGCTCCAGCAAAGCAATCTCGAGACGTACTGGGAGTTCATCTACCCGTGGTGCCCAGTCATTGATCCCGGCCCAGAAGCCGCTTCAGAGCCGATCCTCAAACATGCGATAGCCATGTTAGCCGGAAGTGTGAATACACCGTTGATACCTCATGCCAAGCCAAGAGACCACTACCGACGCGCCAGGAACTTGTTTCATGCCGAAGGAACAGATGCTCTCACACGCGTGCAGGTGGCTCTCCTACTCTCCTGTTCAAGTGCAGGACCACCCAATGTCGGTAGTACTGGAAGTCCATTTTGGTGGATTGGCGTTGCCATACGCCTGGCGCAGGATATCGGTTTGCATCGTGAGCCTCCATCAGGAGTATCAAAAGAAGTAGCTGGCTTGAGACGGCGGATCTGGTGGACTCTCTACGCCCGGGAAAGGATTATTGCTATCTGCCAGGGCCAGCCATGCATCATCGACGAAGACTACACTGATATCGAGCCTCCTCTAGAGGATGACTTCCCCCCTGCCTGCGCCTCTTATGCATTTGCCTTCACTAGATGGGTCCACCTTTGCGACACTATCGGCTTCGTCAACAAGCAAATGTTCCTCTCGCACCGCACCGGTCGGAGCCTCCCAACTCACGACATTGCCAACCGGCTAACTCACTGGCTTCGAAGTATTTCTCCAGCCTTGCAGCTTCCCATCTCCGAGAATCGCACAACATCTTTCGATCGACATGTCCACTTCCTGTACCTTCCTTACCTCGCGACGATTTCGCTGGTGTATTTGAACACCTCTCAACGGATCCCAGAAGCGTGTGCCGCTGCTGTTATTGCAGCGGCGTGTACCACACGCATATTTGAAGACTTCCTCGCTAGAGGTTGTGTTCGTTTCCTTTTAGGGCTGGGCGATTGGTACATCGCCATCGCTGCCCTCTCCCTAAGACCGCTGCGGTCACTGGACTTTCTATCTACACACGCCATGGCACAGATTCGCCTTCTATCTATTGCTCTGAAACAGCTTGTCCCAACCTCATGTTCAGCAAAGCTTATAGACGCAGGCTTGGACCGACTTATGAGCAAAGAGAGATTTGAGCACGCTCTGCGGACGCCCCTTCAGGGGCACGATCATGCGGCAAATCCAGCACGAGGTCAGCCGTCAACCCTGGACGATCTTTGTGCCGGAGATGGAGTCCCTTGGCCAGAGTTCTTCCCTTTCGTCTCTGTCGAGACGAGTCCTCTGCTCAAGGCGATTTTGACGGAGTGTCAGCACACATTCCCGGAGTTATGGCCGGAGGTGGACCTGAACCAATTCAGTGACTTTCTCGAGGAGTTCAATGATGGCTCTGGCGATTGGTCGTCCTCTGGAGTACTTACTTGAATGTGATAGTGTTTGGCAATAAAGCGGCTAATTCTACGGCTAACTTGACGGCTTTTAAGACTTCAGAAAGCCGTGTCATGTGGACACATTTGGATTGGCTACATCACACTGAAGGAAGCCGAAAGGAAAGCCGACAGTTCTGCTTCAAACTTCAAGTTGAGCCCTGAGATGCAATGTCTAAACGGCCGTTCGGACATCGTTGTCATGTCGACATTAACAAGCAATCAAGATGGACGAATTCGATATAAATCGAGGCGACAGAGCCATGTCGACGATCAACAACACAAACACGAGTATCAACGCAAACGAAAGAAATTAGACACGAACATTTATCCAGAAGACTACGACCCTTTGAAACCCACCGCTTATGATATTCGACCCATACTTGGAACCTCAACAGCAATGTCCACACGTCTCACAGTCGTCGGTGCCACTGGCACACAGGGCGGTGCAGTCATCGAAGCAGCACTTGCGGCAGGAGGTTACCAAATTCGTGGCATCACCCGTAACACGTCCAGCGAAACCTCGCGAGCTCTCCAAGCCAGGGGCGTCGAGATGGTCAAAGCCAACCTTCTGTCCTTCGACTCGGTAAAAGAGGCGTTTGCAGACTCCAACGCCATCTTCGCCATGACCGACTTCTTCCAGCCTTTCGCCGCGCTGGAAGCAGACGCCGAGAAGACTATGGAGATGGAGTGGCAGCATGCGTTCAATATCGTCACGGCTGCTGCTGAGACACCTACGCTGAAGCATTTCATCTGGAGCACGCTTCCACATGCTGCGAACATCAGCAATGGGGAATATAGTGTTCCGCACTTCGTGGCGAAGAACCGCGCGGAAGATTATATCAAGAATGTGCCAGATCTCTTGGCGAAGACGACATTCTTGTGGGTTGGGTGGTATGCGAGTAACTTCCAGTATCCCATCTTCAAGCCGGCGTTGATCGTGAGTTCAACTTCAACTCCACATGTAGAGTTCTCGCCGCTAACTGTTTGCAGAAGACAGCCAACATGCACGCCCAATTTGCCCCAGCTCCAGGAGACACCCGCATCACCTCAATCGGCGACACCCGCAACATCGGCGACTTCGTCGTTGCAGCCTTACGGCAGCCTGAGAAGACCTTGCCCGGTCGATACATCAGCGCGACCATCGAAGACACCAGCATGAGGAAGATGCTTGACGACTGGTCCGAGGCCTCGCAAAAGGAGGCGATCTATATCGAGGTCTCTTTGGAAAGCTATGATCGATTGTGGCCGGGCTGGGGGTTGGTTGAAGGGGAGTATCTGAGGTTTAGCCAGGAGTTCGGGGAGAAGGCTTGGCCTTTCGAGGGGGTTTTGACGGCGAAGGATTTGGGGGTTGAGACGGGGAGGATGAAGGGTGTGTTGGAGACGTTGAGGGGGATGCAGTTGTGAGTGGTTTGGTTTGGCTTTAGTGAAAGTAGATCTCTGCTTTTCTTTGTTTGTACAGGATATAGACATATCGAGCAACTGCGTCGAGGATTTTTCATGGCTCCTCTCTCCCAATCCGTTCCATCGCCTTCTTAAACGCCCTCCCTCATCCAACAAAACGCTCCATCGCTAAATCGTACTTTGAACAAGAGAAGAACATCTCCAACTCAAAGAATAAAAGCCTTCCCCCTCCTCATCCCCGGCCTGTTCTCCCTCCCCTCAAACGGATAAGGACTCCCCCTCCGCATCCCCGGCCTCGACGACGAGCACCCGTATTGAGCCATGTACCCCTCGCTGAAGGTATTATGACGACTGCTGGAGGTGCTGGAGCTCGATTGAGGGGATTGTTGATCCTGTGACTGAGGATTGAGAGGATCTTCGGGTGCTGCGCGAGGTGAGGCGGTGGACGAGGCAGAAGACATGGGCGTAGGTGTTTTCGAGCATTGAGGGTTGAGTTGGGGTGGTATGGTTGCGATTTTGAGGGGCCGGGGTGGGGTGCCCGACGGTGGTGTTATGTGGTGGTGGTGTGGTGGTGGTGGTTGTGTTGTGGGTTGTTGTGAGGTTGGCTTATGTGATTGTAGCCTTGATAGTTGTCGAGCGTAGATGTTGTTGATGGGTTGTTTTTGTGAGAGACAGATGTTATACTGTTCAATGCTGTATCGAAGATGCAATGACAAAATCCAAACCTCCAACAGACCTACCCTCAAGCGATATATATCTCCCACACCGCGCGACGGACGGATGACAATTCCCCATGCCAAGCGTCCTTCGTACACGCATACCACAGCTGCTCAGCCCTGTAGACCCGGCAAGGACAACTCCGAACGAGGCGGGCTCGTCAGAATTTCCAAACGCAGAGCGCACCAGTACCAGCAGTGTCTGCGTAGAGTAAGATGCGTGACAGATCCCTGTGCCCTCATTGAAAGAATAGCAGCGACGCACACGTATCCATAAGCAGGTCCCGACGGCATCGTACCGGACGCCGGAATCGGATATGATGTCTCCTGCTGTAGATAGCACAGAAGAGTAGGGGAGATCGGTACGTAGGGCAGGGCGGGTACATGTCAACGGCAGACGAGCACGGAAACTCGCCAGGCATAATTCCAATACGCACAAACCTTGCTTTCCGCCAGTCGTGAGGATCTTTGTTGCGTCAACACTTAGGAGGATTATGCGATTTGAGAAGACGCGCTCGAGATTCCATCTGTGGCCTTCTTCCCGCGGGCTGTGCTGCGTGTATGTCGGGATCGGCATGCCGGCTGACGGTTGGTTCCTGAGGATATGACGTTGCCTCTCAAGTACATCTACCGCAGCTTCCGCCGTTCTCGCTGGTGTCGATTCTCGAGGATTTGTGTTTTGGTCTTCTGGATCGTGGGGAAGAGGCGGATCTAGAGGTTTATGAGGTCTGCGAGTTCGGTCCGACGGTCCAACTTGCCTGGAGATATCGGAGGACTACTATTATTGGGGCGACGACATCGCGTTATAAGCGATGGCTCTTGGAATGGAGCAACACTCGACGGCCGTATACATGTATATGTCGACCTCATTCCTCCCAGGCTCCTCGCGGATGTGATCTCTTGGTCTTCAGTCTTGCCTGAGGAACGCAGGAGCATACGGCCGTCCACGAATTGCGAGGATGCGAGGAATCGAGATCTTCGCTAGTTTGATGTCAAGAATTGCTCGACGTAGCATATTGGCTGCTCGCAAGAGCTCGTCGTGATGCAGAAGGACGTTGCCAGGTGTCTTTCTGATGGAGGATGAGACTGAGAAGAAGACCACGGACCGTTGTCGACGCGCTACGGACATGGTCCGTGCTATCGTGGTAAAGTGTAACCACGACGCATTCTTCGCCAGGTCCTCTCTTCAAGAGGTCACCTCTACAAATCTCACTGACATACTCGTATTCGACTCTCATCAGCTCATATCTCAATGCCCTAGAGTCCTTCGAAAGTGGAATCGTACACTTACTCACAATGCCGGCTGCACGCATCAGTCCTTCAGCCTTGAATGATCGGGATCCAAATACGCAGCTAACACGAATTGCCGATAAGCCCACGCTCAAAGCGACGAAAGAAGTACCACCAAAACGGTCAGATGCCAACATCGAAGCACTCAAGAAAGTAGCAGAGTCATTGCGGCCAGAGCCATTTCCAGAAAGTGCAGCAACACTTCCCGAAGTTCAAGATCGAGAGGAAATCCGAACCTCGTTCTCCCAACCGCAGCCTGATTCTTCGGCACTTCTCGCACGTCTCGACTCGTTTCTGGAGGTCCAAAAGCATCAGCAGAAGCAGATCAACACCCTCATAGCCGCAGTGTCAACGCTAACGTCATCGATCGAAAACATCGACTCTCAAGTCGACTACATCGAAGGGGGTGTTGATCATACGAATCGGGGCATCACCTGCTCAGGCTTGACCCTGGAATCGATTCACCATTCAGTCGTGGGAAAGAATATGTAGGGTCGTGTGAAGAACATTTTGGACGCAGTAGACAACCTGGAGGCCATCGAAGAGACCGTTAACAGCGTGGAGAACAAGGTAGAGAATCTGGAGTGAATTCAAGACATGGTGGAAGAGACCCGGGATACCGTGAATGAGATCAAGTCGAAGACTGCAGGGCCTTCCGCTGGGCAACCCCCTCCAGGTGCTGCCAAAGAAGAGACCTCGGGGGTTATCCTGCAAAATGTACACCGGCTGGGCGACGCGCTGAATCAGGTCTACATACAGGTGTTCGAGATAGCCCAACGTTTGGACCAAGGTGTTTTCGTTGGACAATTGGCGCGACCGGGACAACAGTGCGCTCCACGATAGGGGAAGAGACCCAGACTCTTGACTGTACGTATATACGTATGCAATGCAGCAACTGTTGTCGTATTCTGAGCTGTCCCTAGAGGATAAGACCAACATGAGCATGCAACGACAGGCTTTTTGGAGAGCCACTCTGGATATTGTTCAAGGTGCCACTTAAATAAGAGTCACCACAGGATCAATGACCAGGATTTTCCAGCTTGAAAGAATCAACACAGGATGAGAAGGTTGCGATGAGGCTTGCGACTCGCCGAATGAGCGAAGGCACAAAAGGAGACCGTTGCCCGAAGTCAATGCGTTATGTTGACATGGTCTGTGCTAGAATATCTAAGAGCTTCAGCACACGCGTTACTCGAATTATTCTGCTTCATCTATCAAAAAACTGAGGCAAGACTTCGCCGTCTTTCGCTATTCACCATGCCGGCCACAAGAGCAAAAGCCAGCGCCTTGCGCGCCAAAAACCCCAATACCAAATTGCTCAAGCAGGTTACCAACAAGCCAGCACTCAAGAGCCAGAAAAGGAAAGCCAGCGCAAAGTCAGTTGCCAATACTGCTGCATTGAAGGAAATCGCTGGGAACGCAACCACTTCCTCGACATCGCCGGCTTCATCGACACCGAAAGCTGCTTCTACATCCGCATCAAACTCGCCGTCTCAATCCGAAACGCCACAAGACGGTGTGTCGAAAGCTGATCTCCAGACACTCATCAGCATCTCCAGAAATGGACAGAAGAAGCAGGAGAAGCAGCTCGACAAATTACTCTCTGACGTCGCCGCCCTGAAGGCTTAAATGCAAGCCAACGACGCAAAGATCGATCAACTAGGCGCTCTCATCTTCAGCCGGGTTATGCAGGTCAAGCAGGACGTACGAGACGTCTTCGACATAGTTGCGGAGATCCCGGACAATCTCCAATACGTTTCCGACTACGTGGAGAGGCTCGACGACATTGAGGAGACCGTCAACAACATCGAGAGTAAGACCGAGGATTTGTCGGTGTTTGAAGACAAGATCAATAACATCGACGAGAACGTGGATGACATCAAGCAAACATGTGCTGAAGAGGGTACCTTACAGACGTCAATGCAGATGATGAACCACATGTTCGACCACTTCACTAATCCGGTGGCACCAATCGACCTGACCGAGCTGCTTGACCAGCATACTGTCATGCTGAACCAGATCTTCAAACAAGTCCTCAGGGGCCGTTAGAAGATGTTCAGAATGTTCACCCGAGTTCTTTTGCACACAGAATGTGTCGCTCTTGGCAATCTGTCTATTTGACCGAGAGCCTAGGCAGCTACAAAATGTACCAAAGCAGCAAGAGCGTAATGACTTACACATTCATTGAACTAGCATAGTCTGTGGCCTCCACGTCTCGCACGCTACCAATCTCTCTACGGAGGACGTCTCGCTCGCATTGAGCTTAAGCCAAGCAAATCTCGAGCCGAGTACGTCCCTGCCCGATGGGGAAGTTCTAGTATGCAGATCCAAGCCTCAAAACAATGTCGTCAAGACTCTTTGTCTGGAGCAACTCTCCAAGTCTAGTATAAATGGAAGCAGCTCCCGCGTAGCAAAGACCAACATATAACTAAACAGAGCTCTGAGGATTCGCAATTGAGACTTCCCTGCCATGAATTCATCCGCATCGTACCAGGGAGGGTACATCGACCCCAACTTTCCAAATCCAATGGGTCCTAATGATGCAACGATTATAATTTATGGGTACATTGATCTTGAATAGTCCAATGATAGCGATGGCATCGACTGACTTCCCTACCAGCTACACTCCTTCTCTCGCAGTGGGAGTCCTCGGAGTCGTCCTCTTCACAATCGCCTCAATCGCCTCAATCGCCCACCTCTACCTCCTCATCCGTCACCGCACTTGGTACTTCACGCCCATGCTCGTCGGAACTCTCATGGAAATCGTGGGCTACATCTTCCGGATCCTATCCAGCCAGCAAGATCCTTACTCGGTCCCTTGGTTCGTGGTGCAATACTTCTTCATCGTCATCGCTCCGGTGTTCTTCAGCGCGGCAATATACACCCTCGTCTCAGCTATGATCAACATCTATGGAAAGGAGTATGCACCGATGCCGCCGAACGTCGTTCTCGGAGTTTTCATCACTTGCGATGTGGTAGCGACGATTGTGCAGATTGCGGGTGCGGCGTTGGTCGGGGTGGCATATTCGAATCAGAAGAACCCGACGACGTACAATCACATCCTGCTGGCTGGTCTTGCTTTCCAGGTCTTCTCCTTCGCGGTCTTCTTGGTCGTTCTGGCATGGACTTTGGCCAAAGCCCGAAAGAGCCCTACGAGCATTGAGAGAGGCTTCATTGCGGCTCTTGTGGTGGCAACGCTGGCCGTGTATCTGCGGACCTGCTTCCGTCTCGCAGAAACGGCGGAAGGGCTCATGCAGAACTTATCCACGCACGAAGCCTTCTTTGGCTGTCTGGAGTTCGCACCTATCGTTGTGGCTGTCTTTCTCTTCACGTACTGGCATCCAGGCCGGTGGCTCAAGTCCGGAGTACTCGCCAGCGGCTGACTTCGATCGAGCTTCAATCAGCATCCAAGCGGTAGTGACTCCTCGAGAACATATCCCAGAAGACGCCACATATGTGGGATATCCGCGTGCTCGAACGCAGCCGGAAATGGAAGCAATGCGGTGATGGCGGGATCGTCGAGAGCGCAAAGATATGCTACGATAGCCTTGCACTCGGACCGGGCTCGCTTCGTTAGCCACCATTGGTCGATCTGCCTGACCAGTGCAAACCAGTATGATACCAATAGCAGGCCTCGTGGATCTCTTCTCAACAGCAGCGTCTTCAAATTTGACCAAACTCTTCCCAGGCACGCAAAGAGTGTGGCGTAGTTCTCTGTGCTGGGCTTGAGATGAAGACAGGGTGTAAGAATCCGGACGATGTAATGGTATGGGTTGTTATCGGCAGTGGATTTGGCGTCCAGTTTACAAAGATCAACAAAGGCCCATGGCAGTCCATCGATGCCCGGTCGAGGACTGCTGAACGTACCATCAGCATCATCGGTGGATTCAAGGATCTGGCTCCATCTCGATTGCGGTTGAAAAGAACCGAAGATGTAGAATAGACTCTTGAATCCACCTGTTGCCGCGAGAGGATCAATGGTACGAGAGAATGCATCCTGGGCACTCATATTTTTTTCGAGAAGTACGTCGTCATGGATCCCGAAAGTCAGCATGATCTGCAAGAAGAATGCGGCCATGACGGAATCCCAATTCCCATTATCGCAGCCTGGCTTCAGGAGGGTCAAATGTTGTCGGTGGAGCTGTAGGCCTCTGTCCCAATGCGTAGCCTCCGCCAAGGCCAGGCCAGGTTGGATGCTGTCACGATGGAGATGTCTTTGGTGAGCACATGATATCTGTTGAACTCAGCATCAGAGGACCATACGTTGGCTGCAGTCGGATGAACTCACAGCAAGAATCAAATGCATGAGAGACGGCTGACTCCACGCATTGCTTCCCACGAAGGAGTGCATGATGACTTGCATTGAGGAGCAACCAAGCGTAAGCGAAGTTACCGATTGGAAGTGCTGTAGCATACGCGCATTGCTCAATCGGGAAGTATTGCCTCCATGTAAGAGGTTTTCCAGATCCGTATCCACCAGATCCACGGCCATGCTGTACATGTCGGACGTCACAATCTGTGGCGAGCTCTTCATCGATTGCGAGGCAGTCGAAGGCGAGGAAAGCTCTGAATAGACGCACTCTGCTTTGAGTTTGGCACATTTGCCACATTGCGGCTTGCCTTCTTTTAAGAGTTACTGTCTGCATTCCCAATAGCTTCTCAACCTCATAGGGACGTACCATCGCACTGCACATCATGTTAGTGATTACACTCGTCCAAGAGTCCTGAGAAGACTGACTTTGAGCCTCCGCCTTTTGCAGCCTTGGCAGCCATCTCGAGACTTTCGATGTGTTTTCCTCGGGACAAATGGACGCGGTTGGCTTTCTGCGTTTCGTTGTTGCTGGATGTCAACCTTGAAAACCGACTGGAAGGGCTTCGTAGCTCGATTTGACACCATTTTCAAAGAAGCTCGTCGGCGGTGCTAATCTGCTTCAGTGCCGGCGAGTCCTTGCGTGGTTCAAGTACAGAGCGTTGGTTCTCTCGTACATCAAGGCAACCAAATTGAATCATGGTAGGCACCGAGAATGTCCTCGAATGGAAATGTCATGGTTACGATCTTCGTTTCCTTGGCTGCGGAAGAGCGCCATGTCGTCTGTGCAGGTGGCAATTAGAGTTTGAAGGAATACGACGTGGCCCTGTTTCGGAAAAATGACTTCGGAGCTGAGTCTGTTCACCAGGGGCTGAGCTGCTGAGATGAAATGAGGTCGTTCAGGTCGACTCTCTAGCTCGTCGCACCGGTCGCAGTCTTCTTCTCAGCTAGCGCAAACATACCACCATGCCAGCCATAATTCCGATTGAGACGCCGTCCATGCCTACGAGCAACGTAGAACGGGATCTTTCCACTCATCGATCCATGAGGCTCGTGAAACTGTATCGGTGTCTCAACATCAAGTCCAGCGGGTGTGAACTGCCACACCGAGCCGTACAGCTTCTCAGGCTTGAACTTTGTGGAAGTCATTGCCCACAAGAAATCATCCCATTTCACTTCACCCGGAGTGGACGTTGCTGAAGGAGTATAAAAGAGGGCGTGAAACACTTTTAGAGCTCGAGTGTCGACACGGAATACTGGCTGTGCGTCTGGAGGCGTAGCAACCTCTACCAATGTTGCATCTGGTACAGAAACGGGCGCCGGCTGTCCACGAGTCTTCGTCTTCGTCTTGGATGAGCGACTCACGGAGCTTTTGTCGGTTGTCTGCTCCGTCCTATGCTCAAGGTCGAAGTAGACTTCAGACAACGGCTTGATCAGCATCTCCACCTTTTTGTCCTTGTCCGCGCCACTGGTATTCGGCTCAACCCATTCTGGCGTGCGCTGCAGACCACGAGGTTGGCGCAGAAGATCTCCAATTACTGTGCCTTTGAGGTCGCGTGCATTTCGGTGGAGCAATTCATCGACTTTGAGCCAGAAAGCATCGAGGTTCTGTTCAGCTTGCCTCACTGCCTCCACGCTCTCGCGAGTCCTCTTTTTGAAGATAGGGTAGTGAAACCTGTTGTCAGCAGGAGAGCCGTAACGAGCCAAGACAGATTCGCTTCCCTTCCAGGCATCAAGTATGTTGCCCGCAGAACGGACGAAGCCTGCTTGTTCTCATTCGATTGTGTCCTCTCTTTCGACCGCTTGGTCTTCGAACATGTTGGCCCAGGGTTGGTACGATTCTAGCTGCCGCATGCATTCCGCAATGATGGCAAGATCGGATATTCCAGCAGCCACGAACGGGCTAATAAGGTCTTTGACTTGTTGCTCGGAATCGATCTTGCGCTGCAGCTCATCGAGAACATTCGTGAATCGTAGTTGGTATAGCTTGTCGCTATCTTCCCACAGGACTTGAAAGAGCCAAAAGAATTCGAACTCGAGTGGGTCTAGAAGATGTTGGTTCTTCAGAGAGCTCACATTCTCCATCCTTCGAGGGTCGTCATGGGCCTCGCGGACAAAATGATGGCGACAAGCAGGCGACGCTGTGAGAGAACACTTGAGTTGCCCGAGGGGTCCTGGAGAAGGTTAGCTCATCTGATCATGAACATGCCATATCGTTGTTTTGTGGTCCGCCTACCTTGTTTAAATCGATTCAGCAAAGATCGGAATCTGACATCGATTAGCGGTGGGTTCCAGTGAGACTTGGAAGAGAGCGGATGGTATACCCCAGAATCGCGTTCAGATACTCTTCAGGCAGGTCTCTATCCGTTTTGATCTGTGCCTCATACTTCTCCTGAAGGACCTTCAGCCTCGACATCTGTTTGTGAAACTCTGTCCAGTGCTCAAGGTGTATGATAGCTAAGCCAACAACAGAATCTATGACCTATCAGCTTCCAATCGATGCCATCTGGAAAAGCGCCGCAACCTACTGATTACTCGGCCCCATAGTAAGTCCTCCCGCCCAAAGCGAAACAAGGGATGAGGCTGTCCATATCGGTCTTTAATGTGATCTTGTGTGTGATCCCAAGCGTCTTTCAAAACACCGGAGAAATACGCAGGATCTTCACGTAGCGACCACAGGTGATCTTCGACTGCGTCACGCTTCGCTTTGAGAAGGCTCTCCAGGCGCGCAAAGCTCAGGCGTGAGGGAAGTCTGTAGGGTGCCTCGGCAGCTAACAAAGTCCACGAGATAGTCTCACCGGTCTCGAGTTCAGAGGCTGGAGGCTCAGGCTGCGGTGCGGAGTGGAGCAGCGCCTCCTCATCAACGTCATGCAAAATGGTCTTCGCACATTTGACAAGAAATTCCATAGTCTTGTCTTGAGATTCAAGGATCAGTAACCCTTCACCTGGCTGCATATGCTTTCTAGTCATAAGCCAGTCGAAGGCATCAGGATGGTCGTCCCAGCTTATCAGCTGACCATAAGTCTCTGCCGTGTTCCTACCGGTGAAGAGCATAACATGTTCGTTCAGGAAAGCAGGCTTGATGGCGAATGAGACGATGCCCAAATGAATAGCCTCTATATCAGCTGCTGCAAACTCGGCCGGTGAATTGCGTCCGCGGGAGTTCAGTAGAAGCAAAAGAGAACGAGGCTTCAACAAGTCTTCCTGGTTGAGGAATGGCCACATGAAGGATTCTCGCTGAATCTTGCCAGCCTTGCCTTGGCTATCCACCTGTCTGCGGAAAGCCTCAAAGTCTGGCCGATGCATTTTCGGGAGATCATCATCTTTCCAGGCGGCGGTGATGACCTTACGTTTCTGCTCCTTCGTTTTCTTCTTCCAACGCTTCTGGATCGTAGCCTCATGCTTGTCAAGAATGTCACGCAAGAGTTTTAAATTCTGGAAAATCCTTGACGCTCGCTGACTTCTCTCCTTGCGAATCTCACCAGGCGTGACATCAGCAGCAGGAGGCTGCCAGGGCATGTTAGGCCCATTGGACTGCGGATTGGATCCCGATAGCTGGGCTAGCAAGCTCTGAATGTCCTGCATGTTCGCCATGCTGAGTAGTGCGGCCGGACAAAGAGTGTTTAGGTGAAGAATAGGAGTCCAAACGGAAGAGAAACGCGTGAAGTCGCGTTTAACCACTCGACCCAGTTTTCTAGGTTGGCGCTAAGATCGATTGGGCAAGGGCGATAATATCCCAGACAACATGGATTAAAAAGGAGCAACATTCTCACTATCTTTGGTTGCAAGAGCGAACTGTGTTCAATTCCAGACACGAATCGAGCTGTGCCGACCACCTTCGAATTCTGCTGTGGCTGATGTCCTGAGCCGGTGAACCCTCCACAAGCAACAGCCAAGTGATGTCCCGACATTTGTGAGTATTATTGCCCTTGGACATCCGCATCTCTCGATCGAGGGGCAGCCCCACGGATATCAAATACATGTTCTCAGGCAAACAACACGATGAACAGACAAAGTTCCGTGCCGCTGCAACAGATCGTATTTGACTCTGCTCTGCATCGGTACTCGCACAGCTAAATTCAAAGTATCCGAGGCACAAATGGGGTGAGGAATCAACATGGATCTTAAAATCAGGAGAGACCGAAATGGCTGCAAGTCACTCACATGTCCCGAAAGGTACGCCGTTGTCGTACGGTCGCCGGTGATACGCTGTCCCAGAAATCTTACGTGCTCCCTGGTACAAAGGCATAAGCTAAAATGGTCAAGCCATTTCTCTGCGCAAAGAGGCAATTCTGGCCGGAGATGCTACCGCTACCTGGTATGACACGGGAGCCGATACCGAATGAAGAATTCGACCTAATCAGACCGGCTCGGCAAGGCTTAGAGCAGGTACCGAGTTTTTCTCGTATTTGTCTTACGGCAGAGTAT
This sequence comes from Zasmidium cellare ATCC 36951, assembly GCF_010093935.1. NCBI lineage: Eukaryota > Fungi > Ascomycota > Dothideomycetes > Mycosphaerellales > Mycosphaerellaceae > Zasmidium > Zasmidium cellare. The sequence continues at coordinate 411,431 of NW_022986972.1, forward strand.
GGAGCACACCTCTAATATCTCACTTGCATCGGTGCATGTTATCCATTGAGGGCTCGCAACTACTTATGATCAATTCCAATCCTTACTTCGAGAGGTTACTCTCAATCTGACATGCAAGGCAACCGATCTCACCTCTTCGCTGATGTACAATAAATCCAAGGTCTCTGCAAACAAGGCAGTCAGGAACTCGACAGCATTTTCCTCGTAACGATCGCCTACCAACAAATCCATCTACATCTTCGTGATGTACTGGCAGAGTCTGTTTGGGTTTGCCCCGTTGTTTCTTGTATGGACTCTGGCCCAACAACCTAGCTGTGCCACGGTCAGCGGCGGATGTGATCAAGGCTCAACCAACAATGCCGCCATCCAAGTAGCGATCAACAGATTTGACACGTCGAAATCCTACGGCGGCCAGTCAATTATATTCTCGACTTTCCTCGACGGCGAGACTCTAGCACAGATCTCGTACACCTGCGAAGACGTTAGCAATAATACGCCTATTATCGACGGCAGTGAAGCCCAGGCATTGTAGGGGATACTCTCAACCAACCAGTGTCGGTTAACACGAGGCTGACACTGTTTATAGGCTGTCTCAAATCTTGCAATGCAACAATCAATGCGGTTCAACAGCTGTGTCTTCTGACAGCTCTTGTGGCTTTGGAGTGCTAGTAGACAGCAATGCTGGAACTGAAGACTGCTTTTCCAAGGCCATCAACATCACACCAGAAAGCACATCAACCAAAACACCACCACCACCGCCTCCTTCAACAACTTCACCACCGACGACAAGTACCACCTCGACCAAAACCACAATCACAAGTGTGCCTGCCTCAGTGGTCAGTGCTGACGCCAGTGATGTACAAAGCAAAGTCTCAGCAGCTATGGCGCAAGCAGCAGCATTTCAAAACAATCCCAGTCAAGATGGCCTCAGCGATACGCAGAGCGCAGTGCAAGATGCGCTGAACAGTGCCCAGAAGGCTCAATCCGATGTTGGTGGAGACCCAAGCGATTGGGGAGGGTTCCTGGACCAGATCTCGAACGTCATTTCTGGATTGGAGAGTGCAGAAACAGGACTGACAGGAGCAGCGGCGTCGGCTGCAGTGGCGGCAGCGGCCGCCGCGGCGATATGTGAGTCCCCATCCAGCTATGCCAATGAGGTCTTTCAACAGACAGGCGCTGACGCTTTGAAAAGCTGGCGCAGCTACAGCGGCCGCGGCAGCCGTTGCTGCGGCAGCCGCAGAGAGCAGTAACCAGAATCCAACCACGACGCCGCCAATAGGCACAACTCAGTCTCCAAGCGCTTCCATGTCATCGTCGAGCTCTCAGACCTGCAACCTATGCGTCTCATGCGCAGACTCGACTCTGCCCTCCGTTGATGATCCACCGCAAGAGACAGATGCCCCAGACAGCTCTTCGGCGCCAGCATCAGTGTCAGGGGCCTTATCGAGACGAACGATGAAGAAAATCCAAAGGCGTGACACCTCTGTGAAGATCATTACTGTCTGCAGCAAGACGTTCACCAGCCGGCCCTACTCTCCGCCTTCTTCCGGAAATTTCCCATTTTATGGATACAGGATCGATGCATCGACGTCCCGATGCTCCAGGAATCCAAAGATCTTTTTCAACGCCGCGGTAAATCCAACACCTAGTGACAGCTTCGACACCGAACATGTCTTCGAGGCTCAGATCGTTACGCAGTTCCTGAACTCCTTGGCTTCTTTGGCCGCGGGAGGCAAAATAAGCAACAACGGGGACTGCGGTGCCAACGGCCTGCTGATGAGATACTTCTTGCGAACGGCCGCTTTCCCGGGAATCGCGGGACAGGCGAATACGCCGTTCAAAAAGAAAGGAGGTATCATGAGTGCCGCAGCCGCTGACGAGCTCATGTATAACCTGTCTGCGGATAATGATCCGAACGAACCAGACTCGGACAACGAGTTGGTGTTTCTGGAGGAACGCTTAAATAGTCTCAAGCAGGCAGTGAGTGATTGTCCATACGATACCTTTCACGTCTTCCAGGATCGCTAAATTGAACGCAGGTCTTCAACTCCAAGACGGGACAGTTCTCCAGCTTCGCGACAGCTACTGACCAACTCGCCGCAGTGACGAGACTCGGTGTGTTGGCCAACTACTTGACCGACAACACGGTCGCCGCTATCTTCACCAAAGTCAGCCGCAGGATGTTCGCCACCATGCAAAAGTTCGACCAAACGATCCAGAGCAGCACAATCGCCAAGGTAAGAACCATTTCCCCCCACACAACACAACGCTAACACTGCATCATAGCCAGTTGACTCCGATGGCGACCCAATTTCGTTCGCCACGCTCTATTCAGTATTCCAAACCAACTTCCTCTTTTCCATCGACGGTCCCCCACGTACGAGTATGAGCACTCAGATTACCAGTGCCACCAATCAAATTTCGAGTGATTCGAGATTGGGATCTCCTGGATTGAGAATGATGTTTGTGGCGCAGATAAACGAGATCACGGCCGCGGGGCAGCTGATGTTTCCGGACAAATGGTTAGATGTTTCGTCTACGTTGGAGGTTGATTTTTAGGATGTGGCGCGCAGGTGAGGTGATGTAGTAGGGGGTGGAGGGAGACGTGCTGGAGTGAGGTCTTCTCGGCTGTTGCTTCGAGAGGGGTGAGGGATGCAGCATGATTGCTTCTTGCGCCTAGGGCAAACCTGTTCTCGGTCGACAAGTGTGTCATGGTGTTAGCAATAGGAGTAGTCGATTGGGGAAGGGGCTGGGGGTATAGGATGTCTGGGAAGGCAATGGACAGGGTATCCAGTTAGGTGGTAGCCCATGAGAACGTTGCGTTGCTCTTGATAGGTCAATGTCTATATAACACAAAGGTACAAAGTGATAATGTACGTTGCTCTGAAGTCGAAGCTCTGTTTCGTTGACTCAGAGTGACACCCATCTCGTGTTTCGGTGAGGAGATGATGATTGATTTGCACGTTAGGCCAAAGATGTCACCTTGGAGGAGCGGAGACACGAATCAATTCGCCACATCTATGGAACCGACGCCTGGAGGGCGAAAAGGAGCCGAGTGCCCCCATTAACTGATAACAGTGCTGAGAAGCATGTGCATGGCTGGAGACGTCAGTCAGTCGTGATACAAAGCCTCGTGAAGTAACGACGCAGGACTAGAGCGTGACTGGACCTGGAAATACTACGTTAGCTCCACATAGACCATGCACCTGGCGGCGGACGGTAAGATCCCACTGTCTGTGCGTCTCAGCTTACTTTTAAGAGACTGTCAGGCGCAATGCCGAGTATGCGTCTTTCATATTGTTTAGGGCTTGTAGGAGCAGTACAAAGCCAGGGATCTTTAGGTTCAGAAGGAGCTTTCTTTATGCAGCGAAGAGTGCTTACGGGGGGTCCGTTTACGTGGGTCAACATTCTACTTACGGAAGGAACGTGCGCTTAGCGCTTATATTAATTACCTTTATTGCACACACGGGATGAGAGATAATTAGGGCTCGCTCCTGCCGATAGGTATACCTTACACCGTGAAGAAAGCCATAAGCCGTAAGTATTTTCTGGCCTTTTCTAGCGGCAAAATTATCCACAGTTCAATCATGAGTTCGGAAGGGAAGAGTCGATATTCCTCATCCCACTGAACGCGCTGTCATTGTTGTCAATGTGGCCCGCGAATGCCCCAATGGGGCTGCCATGTCCGACGGAGTTCTCGCTACGGCAAACAACATCGGGTCTATGCTCCGTGAACTGTCTCCTCAACAGATGATATCCGAGGCCAAAGGAGTTGCGGCTGTTGCTCGCTGGTCAAGGACTTCTCTTTCGTCTACCTCTCTTTAGCCGTACTGCCCTAATACTCAGCATCGCGACCGCAGAGATAATACGTTGCCAAGATTCAATATAACATTCGCCTTCGGGAATCCGCAATGTATTCTCACCATCTCCTCAGAGAATTTGTACAGGTCGTAGATGCTGAAAGAAGCGGCCAGAGATGCATTGTTCAAAGCACAAGACTATAGAGGGGTTCTCAACTACACGAGTTTGCAACCTGTGGAATTGGAAGAGAGCAGTTGCGACAGATATTCCACTTCATGCCTCGGAACTGGCGTGTAGGGAGAAATATATACCAGGAGGACCAATGGCCGGTTTGAATACATAGACATATCTTGCTGTATGAGCTGCCGGTTCTGTTACTACGAGCATTTTCCAGCGCACACACAGTCCCTGTACGACGCGTACAGCATAGCACCGAAACTCTGACCCTCTGGAGATCCTGTCTTGAATGGTGTTCTATTCAACCAGTCTGTTGGATTCACTGCAGGCGACAGTATACCACTAGAGTCGATATGGGACGCCACTGCCCGACGACTGTCATCAGCCCAGTTGACATAGTCCCTGGTGAACGTTCCTGGCGCCAGTACGGCCATGCGGTACACAACGGCAGCCAGCAACGCGGCAGTGATATGAATCAACTCAATCAGATCAATCTGAGCCGATAATCTGATTGAATTGCTCGCTAATTCGCTCAGATTGCAACTAGTTGCAACTGATTGATCGAATATAATTGCTTACTGTGTGGCTAAGACGCGCTAAAACACGTAAACAAACACGTGTGCACGGCCGCCGTTGAGGATTAATAAACCTAACGGCTGCCTAAATAGGAAGTAACGGTTGCCCCAATCAACTTCAATCAATACTAGCTAAATATTGACTATCTCGGGCTGCCAGTTGATCAATATCAATCAATTTAAGGGCCGAATCGAGTTGAGTTAACGAATCAATTCAATTCGATATCGATTTAGGTTGAGTTGATTTCATATCACTGCAACGCGGTCCCGCTAGTCTCGCCAAACCAGCTATTGTCTGGCAGATAATTTCGTAGCAGCCCACTAGAGTCACGGCCTGCATTGCGCGCTCCATCTACTATCTCCTTAATCCAACCTGTAAGCTGGTTCTGTTGCTGTCCAAGGTTGGATGCGCCATTTGGCCAATGCATGATAGTAGCGAGTACTCGTGCCATGCCCATAGCGGCCCAACCATTGCCTGTACTCCAAATTCCGCGATCTGTAGTCCCACTTGGGCCGGGAACGATATGCTGCCAAGTCGAGCCGGAAGGTTGTAGGATCCCCCGGTACAAGGAGCACTGCGAAACCGCTTGTTGCATTAGACCTAAGTCGTTGTCACGGACGGCAGTGTAGGCTAGGAAGGGAGGAGCCATAAAGATAAAATCGGACCAGGCTTCGATGTCGTTTTCACGATGTGAGATGGCGCCGTTCGCAAATCGAGGAACCGTGTTTAGAATGTGCCCCTTCTGGCGCTCCGCAGCGTTGTAATAGTCTCCATTCGTTTGGCCAATGAGAAGTGCGCTGACTCCCAATGAGCATGGGTCTCCTGCAGCGCCATCGCTGCCTACGAGGGTGTTTCCAGAAAGCGAAATGCGCGGCATTGCGTATGATAGTGAGGCTATCCTTGTATCTGGCCGAGGTAGTTGACCATTAGGGAAAGCACTAGAGGAGAATACAGACAGGTCGGCGTCGTACAATTCCAAAAGTGCTTCAGCACAAGTGCCAAATTCCCAGCTGTGAGACGACAGTAGCTGTGCCTGAGAGACCACCTTATTCTGATCGAAACCCGCGTTGAAATCTGGACACTGGGCTTGAACATTATGTATCAGCGCGGCAAGGGCCAATACCACATGTTGAATGAGGATAAAAGACATTTCCAGATGTCCAGGTCCTTCTGGTTTCTGAGCGGTGGATAGCGAGACGTTTTGGGCGGTACGTCACAAGCGGATGAGAAGGGGACGCAACGTCGCAACACTCACTCTCTTTATATCGCCGACCTAAGTGAACACGTGATGAGCCACTAGAGCTTCTCGTCTTACGTGCTCCGGAGCAACAAGAATCCTACCTCTCAAGCTGGGTTGCCGGATTAGGAAATCCTGTTAGCCTGCTGGCGATGCCTAGCCTTGCGCCAGTAAGGCTAGGCATTTTCTTCAGCAAGGGTCTGACTTGGGAGGTATCAAGAATCCACGATTAGCACGAAGAAGTCAATAAGCCCGTCCGGAAAAGTTTACGAGAGGAGCAAAACGGAAATTTAGCCCATGGCGAGATGTCAGCACGTGGATAGTCAGACGTTCTAGCCAGATTAAGATCATCGCCGCCTTCAGCACTAACTGTATAACTTCCGCATAAGCATCCATACATATTGTAAGGTCCTCCCCGCATCCACCCGTCTCCTGAATGGGTGACTCCATTGTCCCACCCTCATATGCTTAGCTGCAGAGTGCGAACAAACCCTGTAATTGTTACTAAACTTTGCGGATTCCAAAAAGTACGACAAAGCTTACCTGCGAGTTGGAAAACACTCCACACTGTCAACTGTTAGCACAGCCCCCGATCTTTACACCTGTGGTGACTCACCTTGCCGGATCCGCCGCAGGGAGAGCTGCCATCCTATGCTCTTGAGTTAGCTCATGTTTCGCTTGGAATGACGGTGACAGGCTGACGTACACAAGGGATGTCTTGGTCCGCGAAGTTTGAGTTATCAGTACTGAAGAAGCACTCTCCATTGTGAGCTCCAGTGTCGAAGTCGCAGTTCCCGTTGACGATAAAGATGCCACTGGGCGGGCCACTGGGCGGTGCAGCAGGTGGATCTGAAGGGCGAGAAGATCAGCGGGTCTCACTCCATCGCACAGCCTGATTTTTCTGCACTTACTGCATATACAACCTGCGAAATGACCGTTACATCTCGACTTGCCGTCCCCGTCTTGAGAGCCATTGCAGTTATTAAGGGTGCAGCTCTGCGGCTGGCCGCACGTATTCGTAGTAGGTATGCATTGACATCCTTTGAAGTTGCCTTTGCAAGTGGCCAGTCCGCTGCCATCGAATGTTCCCGCGCAGCCGCGGTCGTCGCACGACTGCGGCTCGCCACAGCTACTTGATGTTGGGATACAAACGCACCCTGCAAAATGCCCGTTGCATCGAGCAGTGCCGTCCTGATCCACAGCACCGTTGCAATTGTTCAGTCCGCAACTCTGCGGCTGTCCACACGTATTGGGCGTTGGAACACACTGACAACCAGCAAAGTGCCCTTTGCATGTGGCTAGACCGCTTCCGTCGAAAGTACCACCGCACTGGTTCATGTCACAGCTTTGAGGACTACCGCAGGTATTCGTTGTAGCCTGTATATTCGGTTAGACACGTTCATCAGCTGTGTATCAGTTAACCCCGTGCTCTCTCACCTGGCAGACACATCCAGCAAAATGGTTCGTACATCTGGCGATCCCATCCCCCCCCCCAAAAGCTCCATTGCACTGGTTCATGTCACAACTTTGGGGGTTTCCGCACGTATTGGGCGTAGCCTGGCAAACGCAGCCTGCAAAATGGCCAGTACATCGCGCGACGCCGTCACCGCCAAACGCTCCACTGCACTGATTCATATCGCAATTTTGAGGATTCCCGCACTGCAAGGCCTGCGGAAGACAACGGCAGCCAGCGTAATTAGCCTTGCAGGTTGCTTGACCATCGGAATCGAAGGATCCAGCACAGCCTCCTGCGTTGCAACTTTGCGGAGTGCCGCACTGTGAGGCTTGGGGTAGGCAAGGGCAGCCAGCAAAATTAGCTTTACAGGTAGCCTGGTCGTTAGAGTCGAATGTTCCAGCGCAACCTCCTGCGTTGCACGACTGTTTCTGTCCGCACTGTGAGGCTTGGGGCAAGCACGGGCAGCCAGTGAAGTTAGCCTTGCAGGTAGCCTGATCATTAGAGTCAAAGGTTGGAGCGCAACCTCCTGCGTTACACGACTGTTTCTGCCCGCACTGCGTGCTCTGAGGAAGACAGGGGCAGCCGGCGAAGCTTCCCTTACACGTGGCCTGATCATTGTCATCGAAAGATCCTAGAACTTGTAAGCAGAAGTCTTCAGGCTAGTGCGATCAAGACCCAACGACCTTTGCAATTGTTCATATCGCAACTCTGTTTCTGGCCACACATTTGTGCGTCAGGCGTGCACGCACATCCGGCGCCGAACGTTTTGCAGGTCGCGGTGCCATCGCTGTTGAACGATCCGCCGTTACATCCATTTGCATTGCAGCTTTCCCCTGTGTCACATGAAAATCCGGGCGTGTTCTTGGTAGGGGTACAGTCGCATCCGTTCTGTGATTGGCTTTTGCAGGTTCCTCTCCCCCCAGAGAAGGTGCCTGAACACCCTGATGCTTCACAGAATTGCGAGGCTGCTGCGCAGGAGACCGTCGGCGGCGCTGGGGTCGAGGTCGGGGCAGTATGGATCGGATTAGTGGTGGTGGGTGGCGGACTAGGTGTAGTTGAGATACTCGGGGCGCTGGTAGAGTGTGTCGTGGAAGAGGTAGATTGCGGGACAGGCACATTGACAGACGCTGGCTTCTCGATAGTCAACAATCGATTCTAGCACGCCGATTTCTGGAGCGACTTGTGTATGAAAAGAAGAGTATCGGCCCAGGCTCCGGGAAAAGTGCAGGACAGAGACTATCGGCTCGCTTGACGAGAGACGAAGTGCCATTGGAGCCGAAGTCATCGGGAGAATATTCGGATTCCAGTAGAGCATATGCCTGCCCAAGCAAGGCTGCTGTCAATACAAAGACAAGTCGCCACATCGTTGACACAAGAGAGATACAATCTCGCTTCCCTGGATCGTTCAATGGAACCGAGGAATGGGGGACCGACCATGCCTAATAAGATGAGAGCAATGTGTACGCTGCTCGCTCACGTGCATCCTCAACGTAAAGTGTGAATGGGATCTGTTTCGGGCATCTTCGCACGCTGACTTGAATGCATTTTTACCTAGTCCCGCATACAGAGGTTGGTGTCGAAAGTCCTTACCTGGTGTGTTCCGGTCGATATGTACGGAGCTTATACAGGTTTCATCAGCGCCAAGTTCTTACTAAACGCCTAGCACAAAGCCTAAAACCTCGTTGACAAACTAGTACCCATGTACAGGCAATACCCCGAGAATTACTCCTATGGGCAAACTATAAATATACATCAACGCTGTGTGGATATGACGGACGAGATGTAGACGGCGTAGAGATTCCACACCGTGCACGCCGCTTGACATATTTCTCTTGTGCGATCACGTGATTATAATCCTGCTTGAAAAGGCTGCTGCTTCCGGAGACTTGGCGTTACGCTAGAATGATTACACGTTTCCATGATTCTGCTTCTCCGGCCTCAGCAAATTCAGCTCGACGCCAAGTCGATCACAGTACGAAGAATGTTCCATCTTTGGGCATGTGCCATTCTATGTCAGGCATACAAAATGTCGATGCCTTCAGGCACTGTGTGCCCCCTCTCTCGCAGATTGGACGAGAACATGGCCATTGTGAGAGCTTACCATTGCGACCCTTCTGAGCCGTCCAACCCGCTTGGTATTTGAGTTCCCCATGGTCGGTAGCCACAAACGCGGACGGCACACGATGATCATGGCAACGTCATTTGTTGTCTTTGTAGGTCTGACACTCCTCTTGGACGAGCCGGCTTTGATTTCGCTCGCCATGCTTTCTTTAGATAACTATTCGCTACAATGCCTTCCCACATAGCCTGGAATGTGAAGGTCCAGGATCATCCGGGATCGTCAAGACAAGATATTGATAATGAGCCGGACTGGAAAAGTGATCACCAGCATCGCATTGGCTTCCGCAATCGGCAAGATCGAGTTCCAGGCTTGACGCATGCCGACGATGAAGACGATAGCAATGTTCCGGATCTGATCAATTCTGCAAGTTCCTCGGAATCAGATGACGAGCGACAATTTGATCAGAAGGCGAAGAAGAGATTCGATGATCTTAGGTACAGGGAGAAGGAGGGCGATTTGGTCAACTTCCGAGACATTATCACGGACCAGACTGACTTTCACTTGCGAGACTCCAAAGACAGAAGTATCGGATGGCGGTACGTACTTCAGGCGACCGAGGATTGGGTGAAGAACGAGCAAGAGTGGCCTGCAAACATTAAGAAGCGAGAGCAGGAGGAAGAGAAAGACAAGAAGCAGCAAACTAATGACAAGCCCACTCCCGCCGAGACAGGCCAGGAGGAGAACGATTGGAAACGCCAACAGGGCGAATCCAAGCATCACGATGCCTACGCAGCAGATGACGAGGGCTCGAATGATGACCAAGGAGAAAGCTCCGAGTATGAGAAGCTCCTCGAACGTTACAGTCCTCAAGAGATTGCCTTACTCAGAGCGTTGCAGCATGAGAAAGACTACCGCTACAAGCTTCAACAAAACGATGGCAAGAGGAACAGCCCGCAGACCCACAATCGCAGCACCATATCTATTGACGAACAAGATCAGTTCTCGCCTGATAACTGGCTTCCACGCTCTGATAATCTGGTAAGGTTGACAGGCAAACATCCAATGAATGCAGAAGCAGACTTGACAAGGCTATTCGACGGCGGTTTGATCACTCCCAACGAACTGCACTATATTCGTAACCACGGCGCAGTCCCACGACTTCTCTGGGAATTTCACGAACTGGAAGTCGAAAATGGCAAATTAGTCTTGTCGATGAATGATCTAAAGGACAATTTTGAACACATCAATATTCCTGTTGTGCTCGCATGTGATGGCAACAGGAGAAAGGAGCTGAATATGATTCGACGGTCGAAAGGCTTCAACTGGGGATCTGGCGCGACTGGCTGTGTGTACTGGAAAGGACCATTGCTACGAGACGTCTTGTTGGCAGCCGGAGTACAGCCTGGCAGATACACAGGAGAAGGCAACTTGCGGTGGGTCAACTTCGAAGGAGCAGACGATCCGAGCGAAGGGAATTATGCGACCAGCATACCTCTGGACTATGCAATGGATCCCTCTAATGATGTGCTCCTCGCAATGTACATGAACGATGTACCTCTACCGCCAGATCATGGCTACCCCGTACGCGTGCTCATTCCTGGATATGTCGGAGGGAGATGTGTCAAGTGGCTGAAGAAGATCTGGGTCACCGACCATGAGAATCAAAGCCACTATCACATATGGGACAATCGAGTACTGCCCAGCTTCATCACAGAAAAGGATGGAGAGTTTGCAAACACTATGTTCGCGCATCCCGACACCGCATGCAACGAGCAGAACCTCAATAGTGTCATAGTCAAACCCGCCCAGGGCGAGAAGATCTCTCTCAGCAAGGCCAAGCGAGGACAGACTTACAGAGTCGAGGGTTACGCCTACGATGGCGGAGGACACGAGGTCCAACGCGTGGAGGTCAGTTTGGATGGAGGAGAGACCTGGCTCTATTGCATCCGCAAGTTTCCCGACTACCCCATCAGACATGGCAACAAATTCTGGGCGTGGTTGCACTGGTATGTGGATGTCTCTATCGTGCATATCTTGCAGGCACGAAGTATTTCAGTGCGAGCGTGGAATGTGTTCAAGAACACACAGCCAGAGAAGCCGAGTTGGAACACTATGGGCATGATGAACAATTGCTGGTACGTTGTCAAGCCTGAATTTCAACAGACAAGGGACGACGACATGCCGCACATACTCTTTCGGCATCCTGTGGAGCCTGGTACTGGCGACGGTGGGTGGATGAAGCCCAGCGTGGAGAATCAAATTGCTACAACCAAGCAACAAGCCGGTACGCCTCAGAAGCAGTTCACAAGACAGGAGATCGAGAAGCACAGTACGGAGAATGACTGCTGGTTGGTGGTGGACCAAAAGGTATACGACTGCACTTCGGTACTTTCGTGGCATCCTGGAGGGAAAGCTGCGATTCTAGGTCACGCTGGCAAAGTCCACCAAGAGACCAGTGACGAATTCGCCAGTATTCATGACGGGTTTGCATACCAGAAGCTGAAAGAGTGCATCTTAGGGGTTGTCACCGACAAGGCCGCGAACTTCATCAAAGCCAACGCTGAAGCTTCTGCGAAGGAGAAAGCACAGAGCAGCCAAAAAAGTGGCGACGTCGTACTCCAAAAGCATAGATGGGTGCCCGTCAAACTTGTCGATCGAGAGTCGCTTTCGGAAGATACCCGAAAATACACATTCTGCCTGCCAGATGATATGAAAGACCTCGGTCTGGGTACATGCCAGCATATCCAGCTTGGCTTTCATTTGAAGGACAAGATGTTGATCCGGTCGTATACTCCGACCAAGCCTCTTCTCCCAGATCCCAAGAAGGTCAAAAAAGACAAGGACCCGAAAGTCAATGGTACGAAGCCAAGCAAGGAAGTTGTCAGCATGCAAGACGGCCAAGGCACTTTCGAGCTCGTAGTAAAGACCTACTTTCCCACCACCGAGCAACCAGGCGGTGCAATGAGCAACCTCCTCGACTGCATGCCCCTCGGCGAAGAAGTCGAGATCCGCGGACCAACAGGAGAAATCGTGGATAACGGCAACGGCCACTTCACAATCTCAGACCAAGAAATGACATTTAAAAAGATCTCACTGGTACTTGGCGGCTCAGGTATCACCCCTGGATATGCGCTAATTGCTCGAGCACTCCTGGGCCAGGGAGAGAACATTCAAGTGCGTGTGGTTGATGCGAACAAAAGTGAGAAGGACATTCTCTTGAAAGATGAACTTGACCAATTTGAGAAGGAGAGCAATTGTAGACTGAAGGTGACGCACGTTTTGAGTCATCCGAGTGAGAGCTGGAAAGGATTGAAGGGGCATGTCAATGCGGACATCATCAAGGAGAAGCTATTCCCACCGGAGGATGGCAGCGTGGTCTTTCTGTGTGGACCGCCTGGGATGATTCAGAAGGCTGCTTTGCCGGCGTTGAAAGGTATGTTGTGTTGTGGTTGAAGTGAGAATGCCTACGCTGACTATCGTACAGATTGGGGGTATGAAGAGGATAAGAATATGTTTGGTTTCTGAGGCGGCAAGAGGATACGGCCTTGGACTAGAGACTTGTCTCGGACCCAAAGCACATGCAGCAGAATCGCCGACTTGACCACGAGCAATATTGTATCCTATCTACATCAGTGGGAGATGATGCACAGAACACCAATCTCACAGCAAACAAACGCTCGACGAAAATGGCAGTTGTCTGACCTGAATGCGTCCACTACCAGACTCTCCAGTCTCCCTACAACAACATTTCTAAGCCGGCAGGCCCTCCTCCAACAACGCACTCAACGTAGCATTCGGCGCCGTCCAATCCCCAAAAACCTCCTCATACTTCTCAACCAACAGATCACTCACCAACCTCCCAAATACCGTCCCGCCCCACTCATTCAAATGCGTCGTATCGCCCTGCCTCGTCGCATTGAAAAGATTATACCTCCAGCTCGCCTCAGGCCCAATGGCGTTGCAGTAGTCCTCACTGGCGATGTTCAGGTCGATGTACTTGGATGACTTCGCTTCAGCGACTGAGATCGCAGCCACGCGCTCGTTGGCAAGGGACTGTACAACCAGAGGTGGATCGCCGCTGAAGACTCGACGGGTCAAGGAGGTGATAAGGATGGGTTCGCCGCCTGCGTCGCGGACTTCGTCGACGAAGACGCCGAGGTTCTGTGAAAATTGTTCGAGGGAAATGTTCGCTGCGGCTTTCTGGTCGTTGTGGCCGAATTGGATCGTCACGTAGACAGAGCTGTCGGCTTGATGGGTGGTGATTTGGGAGAGAACGGTGGCCCAGTCGCCGCCGGCGCGGAAGGAGACTGTTGTTGCGCCTGAGTGGCCGTAGTTGAGGCCTGAGGCGGGTGCTTTGAGGGTGTGGTTTAGGAAGCCGTCACCCCAGCCGCCGCCGATTGCGGTTGTTGAGTCGCCGACTAGGAGAAAGAAGGGGACTTTGGGGGATTGTCGAGATGATAGGGGCGAGGAGAAGACGAGGCTAAAGGTGGAGGCCAAGATGGATAGCGTTCTCATGGCCATTGATTATCAAGCCTGGAACATCGACGATGACCTCCAAGTGATTTGATTGACACACTTTGAAGCCATCTTATACCCATTCTAGCAAGGACCATTTCCTATACTGTGGACTATGATGCCTGCTCTCCCCGCCTCTGTCCAATATATTGTCGATATGCACTTCGGGACATCTCAGATCGTGCAGTTTGAAAAATTACACCAATAACCTGCCACAAGAGAAAATGCCAAGGGTGCTTTCTGCTTCCAGACATTACCATTCTGCTCTGAGTTGAGTAGGTACTTTGTATGTCAATTCCGTCTCTGGCCATTCGCATCTTCAGCCGTCATCATCTCTTCACCTTCCCCGCTTCTTCCTAATCTCCTCCATGACCTCTCCAATCGACCGCTCATCCCCCTTCCGCTCCCCGTCATCATCACCTTCCTCCTCGTCCCATCGTCTCATTCCGAAAATATGCTTGCCGCCCAACCAGCTCAGCTCGACAGTCTGAGAAGCGTACTCTCGCATCTTGGCTTCATATGCACCGATCGATTTCTTGCTCAAGCCTTCGTCCACAAGTGTCTTGCATAGATTCCAAGCGTCTCTCAAAGCCGTGATTGCACCAGATCCGGCAGTAGGGCCCATCAAGTGGACTGCATCTCCTAATACCGTGATGTGGGAATTAGGTTCCCAAGCAGCGAAGTCCGGCTTGACGGAACGAATGGGCAGAGTCGATGTCTCGCCAGATTGCTGATGTTCCACGATCGCTCGTGTGCTCGGATGCCACTTTTCTGTGACCTTCAAGGCCAGTTGCTCTGCCTTCTGAGCGTCGAAATGCGCGAAGTCGTCTTCTAGAGTGTACCCCATCGTCCGTGGCTTTGAGACCATAACCCAATAAAGGTAGTCTGGGGGACATGTGAATCCTTTCTCCTCCATCTCCTTTCGTCGCGGAAACGTCGTCGGCTCCACGACCATAGACAGGATGTCTTTCTGCGAGTTGTCTTTGACAGCGGACATTCCACCCATGATGTCCTCGGAAAGCTTCTTGATGACTTCGTCCGTGAGCACGGTCTTCCCGTAGATACACCTCCCAGCCGTATCGACAATCTCCAGTTGTGGCAAAAATTGCCTCCTCACATGAGAATGCGCACCATCGGCTCCAACAATCAACGCTCCCTCCGCCGACGTTCCGTCTTGGAAGAAAGCCTTTACTCCATTCTCACTTTCCTCATACCTCTCCAACGCCTTCCCGTACTCCACGTTCTCATCCCCCAACCCCCTTAACAGTACCTCCCTAAGCACAGTCCGGTCCACGGTAGTGGGTGGTCTCTCGCCTTCTCTCGGCGGCGGCGCGTTCGTATTACTACCATTATCGCTTTCGCCTTTTAGAGCATCAACAACGGTAATCGGTCGCCATCGCATGTCCGCGCAAGTTAGGAGGAAGTTGTCCCATGTTGCCTGGTCAAGCAAGTACTCCAAGGCTGTGAGTCCTTCGGCTGCGATTCGGAGTCGGTAGCCTTGGGCACGGTAGGCGTGGGAGAGGTCTCTTTCGAATAGCTTGAAGGGTATGTTGTGTTTTTGGAGGCCGTGGGCGAGGGCGAGGCCGGAGATTCCTGCCCCGATCACTAGGATTGGGCGCTGTTGGGTCATTGTCGATCAGGTATATTTAAGTCTTGATGCTGTTCTCGTGTTTTTCGATAGGAAGGACTGCAATAATGGAATGAAAACACATCAAGCCTACGATTGCCGAAGGTCGGTCTTATAGTGGACTTAACGCTTCGTACTGCCATCGCAGCCACACTTTCAGACCCGTCGACGCCATCGTCACCGGCAACGCGAAACCAATCGTTTCCGCGTAGCCGGAAATGCACCGAGAACGTATTCGCGTGCCTGAAGAGACCTTCTCATCGCCCGAATCCACATGGTATTCGAGAGGAAGAAACGAGGAAGCTGAAGTTGGGGTTTCGGACGGCCTCGGGTCCGAGCAGGTACGACATGTGATTGGTGTACGATGAATCCTTGCCCATGACGTCGGCTCTCCTTTTCTAGGAGCATTGGACTTGTTCGTCCATCAACACTCTTCGTCACCTTAATTGTAGCGGCCGTGCTCAAAGACAGACAGTCGTCTCCATCACTCGCGAGATGTCTAAGCCATCTAGAGCACGATCAAGAGCTCAGTGACTTTGGAAATCGAAGGGATTACGATACTATATGTTCCACTTTGACTGGAACCACGGGGAGGACGGTTGGCATCTTGTCCTTCATCATTTTGAGCTATTGCTAGACTACTGATGAAAGCTTACGACTGTGTACGATTGTCGTTACCTCTGCAAGCGCTTGCCAAAAATTATGATTCTGCCTACTCCACGCCGAAGACTGTCCATGGACATTCTGGAACGCAGGCCTGCGAGAAGTCAGCATGGTCTCTCTGGCGATGTACTTCACATGAATTTCACCAACCATGTCGATGCCAGGCAGTTCTGGAACTTCAGGCGGCATGCCTCTCACTGGTGAAGGGGAGCTCTATGTCTGGGCCCTGCTACCTCTCCATGGCTCCTCGGATGACTTCTGTTGCAGCCAGCGACGCATGCTATACCCGAGATCCGTTGGGACATCGACTTTGCATTTCTCAGTGATCTCGTCAGAGCTGACTTGAGATCCTGCGGCCGCCCGAATTGAGGTCGCCGTGCTTTGGGTCGACTGAGCGCTGCCGACTGATGCCCGGTGGGTTTCTGTCTGATTGCAGCCCACAGACTTGCTGGAAGTGGTCGACATGGTAGGATGGTGATGGTGATATCGCTATTGTTGTTAGCACCCTTGTCTCTCAAGAGCTTCTCGGTCAACCAACCTCTCTTTGGCCTGTTGAGCAGCACAGATTCAGGATATGCTGCTGGGACCTCGATTGTCCGAATTCGATGCCATGTGTAGGGTTATAAACTAGCGTTTATATGCTCTCGTCGGTGCATATCAAAGCAGAGGCATGACAGACTGCGGTCTATGGTTGAGCTCGTGCTTGTACGCCCGATAGAAGTATCGCAAAAACGGGATGTGTGGCCCCCTTGACTGTCCGGTTCATCCTACAGGCTGTGAAGGGGCTAAAAACGCCATATGAGGCATTCCAAGAGCTGCTGATTGTCTGAAGGCAGCTTGCACGCGCTCCAGCCTTCGACAGGATGGCACCGCGTGGGCACGATATCATGCTTCTCGATCGATGTGATGGTGATTGTCTTCTCTCGAATAGAGGCATGCCTTGATCGACGCAAACGGTATAAAGCCTTGGTGTGGACATCGAGACGCAGCCATCACTCTCTTGGGACCGGTCGATCATCGTGCCTCCAGACATAGCCACGTCTTGGTTTATCAAGGCCCAGACAACGGCACAGATCTCAGCTGGAGGCATACCTGCAGCAAATTAGTGAAGGAGCGAAAGGATCCATCATCTTCGCGGTGTCTATGCACTGTTGAAGGCTCCTGCAGCTGCTCAAGCCACAGCTACCCTGGTCATTCCGGTCACAGTGGGATGCATCCCATCGCCAGTCATCTCTCCGGTTTCTAGAGTGACCAAGCTCTTCACCGTACTGCAGACTGCCTTGTCAGCTTACGAGTAACGGAGATGGATGTTCCATTTTGGGCAGAACGAAGACGATACTTAGTAGGTCCTTTAAGAGGCATGCCATGCGTAACGTGAGGCTGTCCGAGAGGCCGCCCGCAGATCCGGTTCATACAACTGCACATGGTTGGCCATAAGCAGCCGACATTGCTTCCTGCGTGGCTAGCGTGAGGCATGGCAGCTCATCAATTGGCTGAGGACAGCAATGTTTAGACAGGGGGTGGGAGGTAGCTGTAATGCTGCATTTACATAAAGCCAGCAGGACTGACGGAAGTCAGCTCTCGTTCATCGCCACACCCAGCTTCACAGCATCGTCAGGGACAACATCGACGCTTTCGACCATCGGCCTTACAACTCTCGCCTCTACGGCTAGCGTCTGTAGGGTCCTCCAGGCTGCAGTACCAGCTTGCCCTTTCGGCTCGAGATGTTGACGCCCACTCATCATAAGCCCTTGGACACCAGCACTAAGGAATCAAATATGCCCTCTTTCTGAGCAAGGAACGATATGACGAAGGGGCGTCAACAGAGAAAGAGTCTTTACTGCATTGACCTAACCCGTCACCTGGCGCGGAGCTGGGGTCTCAGCGCATTTGATCCTCCATTCCTTCCATTACTTATGAACGCCCCCTCTTATACGAGCATCACGATTTCTTCTTATCCGAGAGCGACTCAAGAGTTTCGCACTCAATCGTCTGCACAGAAATCAATCGAAGACTTGAAAGGCTCGCGTATGTCAACCCCTTCGAGGTTGAGTACGCTCTGAATCCAACCATTCGACCAATACAGGCGTACTTCGACACCTTTCTCTCCTCATCCGACATCCCCAGCGACTCTTCACTTCGCACTGGATACCTTGGTTCTCTGGTGGACCAGCGAGACAACGATCAGCAACCAGCGACTGGGACTGGACTTGCACCGTCAGACGACCAGCGAGACGACCTTTCTACACCTGGGAAGGCGATTTTGCCGTCGTCTCCGTCACACACCGATACGACTTTACCGTCGTTTCTGGAAAGCAGCGATGCAATTATATCAAGCAGCCCACAACCACCACCACTTGCCCGCCCTGCCGAGCCTGCGCATGCTGGCACAGACAATATCCACCGCTGTCCAAATTGCAACACCAGCTGGAACACGAAGAGAAAGCTCGACAAACACATCTCTGCCGTCCACAATCGTCGTTTCAAGTGTAGCGCATGCCAGCAACCGGCATTCGGCTTTCGAGCGGACCTTCATCGTCACCAACGAAGCTGCCATCCAGGCCTTCTACCGTATGCTACTGCACAGTCGTTTGAATGCCACGCAGGCTCTTGCAATGGCCAGCGCTTCAAACGGAAGGACAACTATGAGCGGCATCTACGACAAAGACATGGCATGGTCCGACCAAAATGGCCATAGCAACTATCTCGAGATTCGGAGAATATCAATCCAAAATATCACGTATGCGTCGATCTAGACTGGCCTTCTGTTCGATCCTCCATCCCAGACCCCTCCCCGAACGGCGTTTCAATTCTGGGCGGCATTTTGTACTATATGATTTTCTGAAACACGGGAAACACTGAACGTGTGTAATGGGGTCGTCAAGAGAAAGATGGAGTAGAGTCTCTATGAACAGGATCGCGTGGGCCTTCTGGATTCACTTTGAGTTGTCCTTTGGGGAAGACTTTGCATTGGAGATGCGGCCAGGATGCGACAAGGCCGCAGCGCTAGGAAGCTCTGTAACTTGGAAGGGAAAAAAGACCATCCCACCGAAAAAAAAATCCGTCCGTCAAAGCCGCAAGGCTCGACAACTGGCGTGCATCCACATCTGGGAGTCAAGGGACCAGCCAATCGATGACCTCCTACACTTGCCGAAGACATCAATCGCAAGCCTCGTTGCTACGGTTGAAGGTTCGGAAGCCTATGATAAGCAGTTAGCTCTTTTGATCGCAATGTAGATCCAGCTTGCCGCAAACTGTTCTCCTTATTTTTTAATCCCCTGTCCAGCTTCTGGCATAGTATTATAGGGCACACAAACCCATTAGTCGTGAAAGCTAACATTGGAGGGGAAGAATCTGATCTCTTACCTCTTAAGGCCTGTTTCAGCGCAACGAAATACCTTAACGCCGGATGGCCGCTCTAAATATTCACGTGCGCGCCATCGTTGTATCTACGCTGAGACTAAACCGGACTCGCACTTCACCCGGACCCTCTTCACCACTAAAACTACACACTTTGTAATAATATCAATTATAAATCACATCACCTTTAGAATGCAATCAAGTTAAACAAGTCTAACGTGCCCCTAAAACTTCTTATATATAAAGCCGAGCTCCGAAACCATCCTAACTAGTGAAGCCCACCCTAAGCACATAACCTATTACTTAGGGACCGAAATTTCAGCATAAGGCATCAAGATCCATGTGAGAATCACCTCCAGGTCCAGGTAATCGGGCAGTCCTACTTAGTTGCTGGGATGTATCAGACTTCCGTTGAGTTGACATCAGTGTCATTGTATTAAGTGAACATGAGCTGGCTGTCCAAGGGTTTGTTGTCCAGGCTTTGGCCCTTCGTACAGCATCTGTATTTTGCCCTAAATTCCTAAAGACTCCGTCGCTATGCTATTCTCCCACCCGCTATGCAACATGCCCATGCCGTCTGGTCGAGACGGCCAACGTTAAAAACGGCCTGCGAATGCATGCCCACCATCCACGGACGTCTCATCACAACCTGAGCAAGTCCTGATTCTTCGGCACCCTGTAGATAGCATCCGCCATCTTCACCACCCTCGCCATCTCCTCCACATCATGCACTCTGACGATGCCCGCTCCCCCCGCCACAGCCGCCGTCACCGTCGCAGCAGTCCCCGCAACTCTCTCGCTGGCCTTGCCGACCCCCGTGACCTTGCCGATGAAACCCTTCCTGCTAGTCCCCACCAGCCACGGCAAATATTTCATGCCGAAACCGGTCGTGAGGCGAGGCATACTGCGGAGGAGTTCGAGATTCTGCTCCGTCGTCTTCGCGAACCCGATCCCTGGATCGAGGATGATGCGCCATCGGCGGATACCCGCTGCTCGTGCTGCGTCGAGTCTCTCCCTGAGTTCCGACGCGACCGTTTCGACGACACCTCGCGGGTATGAGGTGTTCTCGTCGTTTTGCATCGTGTGTGGTGTGCCACGCATGTGCATCATGACATACGTACAGCCCAGTTGCGCAATGGTGGGCAGCATTTCTGGGTCGAGTATGCCGGCTGATATGTCGTTGATGATGTGGGCGCCAGCGTTGACGGCGGCTTCGGCAACGGAGGCGCGATAGGTGTCAACCGAGATGGCCACATTGGAAGCCTCAGGAAGGCTTTTGATGGCCTCAATCGCAGGCAGTATGCGTGCGATTTCTTCTTCGGCCGTTATGTCTGGGGCGTTCGGCCTGGATGATTGGCCTCCTATGTCGATGATGGCGGCACCGGCGGCGATATGCGATGCTGCGGTAGCCTTGAGTGCTTCTTTGTCTGCCGGGGGATTGTCTCCGCCATCTGAAAACGAATCCGGCGTGACGTTCAAGATGGACATGATCAAGGTCTTTCGCCCCGGATCCAGGGATCGTAGAGGGTCAAGAGATGGAGCGAGAGGCGTAAGAGGGTACATTGGCGTAGCAGATGGCGGAAGCATGGCGAGGTGCGATCGCATGCTTCGGCGCGTTACTGGGTGTACAAAGCGTTCGGCAATGCTGCTTGATTGTTAGCAGGCGTCGGAATAGGTCTTGCAGCAAGCCATACCTAGACAAAGGTCGCAGCACGAACTCGCGCTCCAACATCAGTCGATGAGGGATTATCAGGCGATCTGTACTAAGCTGTCGTTGGCCGTAGGCCACGATATCAAGGTCAATATTTCGAGGACCTTTGTCGATAATCTTGACACGACCAAGGCCATTCTCGATAGCCTGCAATTTGTCAAGCAAATCCATGGGCTCAAGTGAAGTGTTGATCTGTTGCCATCAGTCGAAGAAGAGTATGCGTAATAGGTAAATGAGGCCTTACCTGGCAAACTCCATTCAGGAATCGATTCTGGTCCTCCACATACATCGGTTCTGTCTCGAATAGCTCACTGGTCTGGACAATTTCCAGATCGGGATCTTCGTCAATTCTCTTACAGGCACTCTCAATCGCCGCGAAGCGATCACCGACATTGCTGCCAAGGGCTATGAAAATACCATTTTGCAAGCCTCGGACGTACGCCTGGTTCTGCTTCATTCTGACGGCCCATTCCGGTTCAATGAAATTGTCCAGTGCCTTCGCTAGTTGACTTTTAGACCCTGCGATCGGTTCGAATTTGGCTACTGCAGGCTCGGATGATGGAGACGCATCTGCGATAGTCACTGCCGGATCTTCATCTTTCGCACAGTCGATCTCAAGCTCTAGGTCGTCGTTCTGCTCACGTACGTTGGCTTGGTGTCGCTGTGTGACCACGACCTCAACTTCTCTGGTGTCAGGGTGCTCGCTCATTGACCCTTGACTTCCGGTTTGCCATCTAGCCACGGCCTGGAGTGAGACTGCCGGATCATTGCCCTGAGACGCAAAGTGATTATTCAAATGCAAACGATCGAGTCGCAAGACCGGCGTTCGGAGTTGAATAACACGCAGGAGGGCTTCTGCAATTGTCGAGGTAGCGTCTTCGCGGGTGTGGAAAGTCATCTCGGCGCAGAAGCGTTGGACCACCATGGTAAAGATGTCCGCAATGTAGTCGATTTCATCCTGGATTTTAATGCCGGCCTGAGTAGGAGTTGCGGATCTCAAGGCCTCAGAATCGGGCAAAGCCATGATGGTCAGCGAAGATACCGGGATGGACTGCTGCCCAGGACCTGCTCCTGAAAGGCTGCATTGCAATCTCTCGAGTCGAACAGGAGTCAAAATGATTGAAATTTTGTCTGGCCCATCTGTCCGTGACTCCACATGATGCCCGAACGACGATCCAGGTGAAGAGCGCATCAGTCGTTTTTGGAAGACCATTGAGTCCCTGCTACCAGAGGGCAAGGATCGCACATTACGTGATATGGCATCCACATAACAGGCAATTCCAACGTGTGGCGAGGAGGCACAGTTGCGTCTGAATTGCTCAAAGACAAAGTTCCGTTCTGGGACATGTGAGCCATAGAGCTTTGCCCCGTGACGAAATACCTTGACACGAGGGTTACAGTGTATGCCAATCTTGTCTCTCAGCCAAAATAGTCTACATTATCGGGTCGTCAGTAGGGGGATAAAGATGTAGACACATGACCGACTGACAGCTCGAATCTGGCGCTTGCTAGTGAATCTGTCGTCTCAGATCTCTTCGGAGCATGCGTCGAGAAGCGATTGAATGGTGCTGCATTTGTGCGCTTCAAAAACAACATTCGTCCTCGTTCGATTGCTGCATCACCGGTAAAGACTGAACGAAGTGCCCCGGTATTCATGATGGTGCAAATGGGGACGAAATGAAGTCGGAAGGGGAAGTGCCGGACCAGCACGACTCGAGCCTGGGCAGCAGCATCTGAAGGTATGCTGCAGTCCTTGAGTAGGAGGGAGGCGTGCCTTGCGGGAGCGGAAATGGCGGTTCGATGGATGCGGTGCTGATATGAGCTCAGACATGTCGTTCGCGGTGGATTAGTTTCTTCGGCTGCTCCCGCGTGCCGAACTAACTCCGGGGGCAGTCACATGCGGGAATGTCCGTGAATACATTGCTTAAACATTAATCAAAATCGACGGCTGCCTCACTGTTGAATTGAACGAGAAACGCAGCCGCGCCAACAAACGCTCTGGTAGAGAAGTCGAGCCATGTGGCTCCCCAGAATCAACCCCAGATCCCGTGGTCGTGTGGGAGTCTGAGATCACCAATCAGCAGACAACCTTAAGCGTGCCTCGGCCCAAACGCAGCAGATCGGCTGTTCGATGCACTCCACCCTGGCTGTCGGCTCATGACTTGGATCAGCGACGTCGACCTCTTCTTCTTCCTTCACATCCCTCCATCCACACACCTCCTCCGAGTCTCTACTGACTAGAACAAGATCCTCCTTTCCCTTCACTCAGCGTTGAACCAAAAGCACAACCGCAATCATGGTGGGCCAAGCGAAATCCTCCCCTCGTACGCAGTACCACTACCCAACCCGAACACCACCACCCAGAACTAATGCGTATGCGTGACACCAGAGCAAATCCGCACCGTCACGACGGACCTCCTCAAGATTAACCACCCCGTCATGCTGGCCGGCATGAACGTCGCCGCAGGCCCCAAGCTTGCCGCCGCCGTCTCCAACGCCGGAGGAATCGGTGTCATTGGCGGTGTTGGATACACTCCAGACATGCTCCGGGAGCAGATTGCAGAATTGAAGGGCTTCCTCGATGATAAGAATGCGCCGTTCGGTGTGGATCTCCTCCTGCCGCAGGTCGGTGGTAGCGCACGAAAGACCAAGTAAGATATACATCATACTTCGTCGTAAACCAGGACAATGGCTGACTCGCATGTCCGCAGCTACGACTACACCAAGGGCAAGCTCAACGAACTCGTCCAAATCACCATCGACTCCGGCGCCCGCCTGTTCGTCTCCGCCGTCGGTGTCCCACCCAAGGAAGTCGTCGACAAGCTCCACGCCGCCGGCGTCCTCTACATGAACATGATCGGCCACCCCAAGCACGTCAAGAAGTGCCTCGACCTCGGCGTCGACCTGATCTGCGCCCAGGGCGGTGAGGGAGGAGGCCACACCGGTGATGTCCCAACGACCATCCTCATCCCCGAAGTCGCCAGACTCGTCAAGGGCCACAAGAGCCCTATGACCGGCCAGCCCGTGCAGGTCATTGCCGCAGGTGGTATCTTCAACGGCCAGACCCTCGCAGCAGCCCTCTCGCTCGGTGCCAGCGCCGTCTGGGTCGGAACTCGATTTGTCCTGTCAGAGGTAAGCTTGTCCATCCCTCGGCAGATTTGACAAACAATCACTAATCACCCTCACCCCACACAGGAAGCCGGTGCCCCACGCGCCCACCAAGAAGCCGTCCAAACCGCCGGCTTCGACGACAACGTCCGCACCATCATCTTCACCGGCCGTCCGCTCCGCGTGCGCAACAACCCCTACATCCAAAACTGGGAAGAGAACCGACAGAACGAGATCAAGGAGTTGACCTCCAAGGGCTCGATCCCCGTCGAGTGGGACATTGAGCGCCTGGGCGATGATGTCGACGATGATACTATGGATAACGCAAGGCCGTTCTTGATGGGCAAGGCGTCGGCGGTGGTCAATGAGAGGAAGAGCGCCAAGGTGATCATCGATGAGATGGTGAGCGAGGCGGTGGGTGTGATTAACAGCAACAATTCGTTGGTTGTTAGCAGGAGCAGGTTGTAGGGGACGATGGAGGGATGGATGGATGCGAGATAGTTGACGAATGTAGCACCAGCATGTAACGCCAGTCCTCTTCTGCTATCTGACACAATTCCTGATTCGTGTTTCAACTTTCCACCGACGAAGTATCCGAACTCTCATCACTTGACACGACATTGGTCGCCTCCGGTTCCTCTGGCTCCTGTTCCTCCTCTGGCTCCAGTCCCTCTAACTCCTCAGGCTGGTGACCCGCCTCCTCCACATGCTGGAGAAAGTCCTGGGCGACGAAAAAAATCTCATGGCAATAGGTGCAGGGATAAATCTCCATCGCAGCAATGTACTCCTCAGCAGTTGGTGAAAGCTGCTGCGGCTCCGGCTCCGGCGCAGCCAGAGAATGCCCCGTGTTATCAATATGCTTGCCCAGACTCGATGGCCCTGAAAACGTCTGCCCGCACACCGTGCATTGATATGTATTCGATGCTTCGTTGTAAGCTTTGAAGCCGTGTGGTGGACGATGGCCGGACTCGGCCGTGTGCGTCAGGGAGTCCTGTTCGCGGATGAAGCTGCGTTGGCAGGTGATGCAGACGAAGAGGTCTTGGCGCGCGATTGTCCGTTGGTCCTATGCGTGGGCTGAGGCGCGGTGGGCGTCGCGGGCCGGTGGGAAGTGGTGGAAGTTTTGCTCGACGTGGGATTGAAGCTGCGCGTAGTCGGGGAAATGCTCGTGGCATAAGTTGCAGTAGAAGGTGGGTGGGAGATTGGGGTCGACGGCTTGAGGCTGCTGGTTCAAGGAGGGTAGGTGGTGGTTCGTCTGCTCCATGTGCTTGTAGTAGTCGTCAAAGACTTGGAACTCCCGCTTGCATACTGTGCACGTAAAGCCCGAGCCAGCAAGGGAGTCGTTTCGAGTGGACAGCGCGTCGCCAATTCGGGGGCCAGCGGTCAATGTCACAGGTTGTCGCCGTACTGCTTCTGCTCTAGACACGGCTCGATTGACCATTTCTAACAATGCCCTGCGGCGCTGTTGTTCGCCCCGTATCGCACTCTTCTCCCTCAAATACATGCTTAAGTTCGGTGCAGAAACCATTTCGGTAGGGCTGCCGAAGAATTGGTTCTCTGGGGTGCTCATGTCGGCGTGCCTAAGCCTTTTGGTTGGACATGCCATGCTGAGATGTCGATTGGGATGTGCTGTAGCCTTGGAAAAGACAGCGAAGGTGTCAAGGTGTTGACCACTTGCTCACGGTCCGCAGTTTCTGCCCCATGTGTGAGGCAAGTCCCTCTTGCCTGTCCCTCCCCATGCTCTTCTTCTTGTCACGCGTCTGCGCCTTCTACTTCTTCTCACGATCCACCATATGGATCTTCGGTACTGCCTCTTGCAGCCTCTGCTTATCTTGCTCAGTCGCTTTGAACCCAAACGTCTCTTCTGCCTTGTCGGATGCCCAGAGGCCGAACACAGCGTACGCCATGACTCCACCGCCGATGAGCATTCGCGTGCGTGGAGAGAGGTTGCGGTAGGACCTGCGATTCGTAAGCTTGTGAAACATATGCGCGATCTGTACGCATTGACATACTGCCACAGCGACATCTTGCGGAGACTTCAGGTTGGGCGGTGCAGGTAGGTGAGGTTGGAAAGAAGTCGCAAGTGTTGAAGGTCCTCTATCCTTGGCAGACAGGGATGCAGGAGCTTCAAAACTCTATTGCTTTAATCCAACATTCACTCACGCTTGCAGGACCGGAAAGACACTCGACGAACATCATGGCAACATTTCATGAATCGCAGCGCCGCGCGGCCACGAACAGTGCGATGCACTCCCTACAGCAAGAGTTCAACATAGCGTCTCATGCTAAAACAACCTTTGGACCATCTCCTCGGACGGCGTGGCAACCTACACCCGCCCACGGAGGTCGACCGATACTAAAGAATGCACTTCGACCTTCTGCTTCTTGTCCCTTCCTTGACACCTCCTTCTTGCTTCTCTTGCCCCGGCGTCTGGATTCTATGATCGATGCCGAACGAACGCCCACCCCGGTCTCGCGTGCCAGGCTGAAAGTCGGCAGTGGCCACCCGAGTCAAGAAATGACTTCTCTTTGTTCAAGATACCCACTATTGCTCCTTTTTGCCGGTGGGTACAAATGGAAAGCGATTCGCAGGTCTTTTCTTCGATTCCTTCTCTTCCACCTCGAAGGCCCTGAGATCCAAAGCTCTTTGGAGATCAGTGTCAACACGTCCTGACTTGGACTCTGGAACGAAATCGATGATGGAGCCTGGCCAATGGAGATACTTTTCCGTCTTTCAACCTGGATGACGGACTGGTTCGACAAGTGATCATTCAAGGAGACTATCTGGTTGACATAACGCTGCCGGGTATACATTCATCATCAAAACAAGAAAAAGCAATCAGCCGATCCATCAACTCATCGACTTTACATATCCTTGGCCAGCTTCGCCACGGGCGGCGTGTACTTGTGCCTCGCCCAGACACCGTAGTAAATTGCAGCAACAATGGCGACACCTCCATAAACCGCGCTTGCCCAGTTCATGGTCTGAAGGGTCGGGTTATTGAATAGCGGGAAGAAGGCGAAGAGGTATGCCAAGATGATATACGCCTCGCCGATGATGTTCGATGCCCAGCCGAGTGGGACTCCCAGGCTCCAACGACAGGGAAGCAACTGTTCGCCGCGAATGCGCTTGATCAAAATGCAGCCGATGGAAGTCATGTACGACGTCAGCAGAGCAACAGTTCCGAGCGAGAGGAGAGCGTTGAATGTGACGGTGCTGCCCAGGTTGATCAAAGACAAGATGCAGGTGATGGTGAAGCACACCATGACGGCGTTGAACGGGATATCCCAGCCTGGACGGACGTGACATAAGACCCTGGCGAACGGCAGGCCGCCGTCACGGGCGAACGCGAACATCTGTCGGGAGGCTGTGGCAACATTGCTGATGGCTGAGCAAAGCGTCAAAATGATGATGATGCAGGTCATCACTGTTGCACCCGCATGGGACTGGGTGGCGTTGTAAAAGGTACCAATAAAGGCGAAGTTGTACTCCGGCATCATGGCAGCGTCGATGGGGCCCAGGGTATAGGCGAACGTGATGGTCATAATCAGACCAGTAATACCGTTCGTAATGAGGGTCGACACCATGGCCCAAGGGATCGTGCGAGAGGCGTCCTTGACTTCCTCGGCCATGTGCACGCAAGCGTCCGGTCCAATCAAGGCATAGATGGGTCCAGTGAATGCGACCAAACCCGCAACCCCCATTGTCGGCCATTCGGCGACCTGGGTCCAGTTCAGCCAGACATCGGCGCTGCTGGCCTTGGGGCCAAACACCCACAGCGGGATGAGAATGGCAAAGAAACCGAAGACCAGCAGGATCAGAACAAGACCCTCCAAGAGCGGCAATCTCTTCGCGAGGAAAGTGTTGAAGACAACCGCCGTCGAGACAGTTGCGATGGTCAACAAGACAGCATGCCACGGCTGCGGAACATAGCTCGCATCGTTGAGAACGATCAAGCCCTGGATCTCACTGGCGACAGTGAAACATTGGCCTGCGATGCCGGCTTGCCATCCCAAGACGCAGAACCAGCCGACTAAATAGCTGAGCAGCTTTTGGCATCGCTTTGGAGCGAATTCGCTGACCCAGTGATATTGTCCACCGCTTGTTGGAGCCATGGAGGCCATTTCCGCCATCGAGAGGATTGCCGCGCCGAAACCGAAAAGAGTGACAATGTAGATCCAGATCATTGCTGGTCGGCCGCCATTGGGGAGGATGTAACTGGCAGAACTGCGCGACAATTAGTCCTGAACTCTGGCCATTGGAATTCCTGATCGATGCTCACCTCAATACAGACGCCCATGTCATCATCAACACGGCTGCGAAACCGAAGATGGGGATGAAGCTGAAGTTCCGCTTGAATTCCTGCTTCTGTCCCATACGAGCCATGTCTTTCCTGTCGGCCGCCGTGCCTGCCTTCTCAGGCGGCAGGTCAGTCGTCTCAAAGGCCTCATCGGTGGTGACATTGCTGGCGACCTTGCTCTCGCCATAGGCGCCGTAGGCGTCTCGATGCGACATGTTGGACGGGGTGTAAACGTGCAAAAGGGTCTCGGGCAAGCAGTTGAAACAAAGAGTGGGAGGGAAGAGGAAGTTGAACGAGAAAAACTGCTGTCCCGCCCGGCCTCGCAACGAACCCACGTGGCGAAAGAGCAGCTGAACAAAAGGTTATCAAATAATATATGGACCAGCTCTGTCAGACCATGCAGATGCGCGAAAGGACCAAAAAGAACGAGTCTGGGACGGAGTGAAGTTTAGGAGGAGCTGCGCGATCAAGTCGTTCAACCTTCCGACCAAGGACAAGCCTGATGCTACGATGCCTTCTCGGTACACCCAAGCGCAGAGCTTCCACCCGACGTGGGGCTCATACTCTGGCTCTAGCAGGAGCCGTTAACCCTGTGCTGCAGGGGTCGTACCACGCCGTGCCCAGGGAGCAAGGTCAGGCCGTTTCGAAAATTTCACCAATTGCTCGCCTGTCTCTCTCCGGCAGTAAGCGCGATGTCCAACGGCTTTATTCATTTCTGGCTCTTGGTGCTGCTAATTCAAGGACTTTGAGGATCTCTAACTTTCTGGATCGGCAAGGCCCATCCGTTGAGGAATAGGAGAACAAGGCTGAGGAAGAACCGCTGATAGCGCCGACTTCCCTGTTGCTTCCGGCCGGTGGTCTGTCTGGTCTCCAGAACTCCGAACGGTCGCTTCTTCGACATGTGGAAGACACGCTTTGGGACGTGACGGGCCCCCAATGCGCTCGAGCACACCTCGGGAGGCGTCCCGGCAGATGAAGCTTAAAGCGCTCCCTTCGAGCTTGGCTAGCTGGCGGGGACGAGGGCTGCAGCAGCCACTCTCAGGGTTCTCCGCCGATCTTCTCTCCTTCGAGGTGACACGAGTTGCTGCCCGCCGAGTTTCGCAGTGCTGTGCCGTCGAGTGTAGCTGCGTGACACGATTGCTATTGCATATGCAGCGCGGAGGCATACGTGAACTCTGGCCGAGCGAGGGTCTCGCCAACTCAAAACGAACGACACTTTGAAGGAGGGAGAAAAGCTAGTCAGGATCACGACAGATCTCATCCCGCTTCTGCTCTCGTTGCTGCTCCGTCCTATCCTGCTCGTCGAAGGATTTGAGCCACTGCACTGGCAACCGGGATGAAGTCGCTTGTCACCCGCCGCCCCTGGCACAACAGCTAGGAGAGCTGGGCCCGCCGAGAGCCGGACATGGAGGGGGGGTTCACATCAGCGCACGAAAAATGCTAGCGGAAGCACGAATCCGTCGCCAAGTCTGTGATAGGGAGCCATGGTGATCTCTCGCATCGTGGTTCGAAGAAGGGGTACCCCCTCGTCGTTGTCCACACGCTTGCACGCGTTGCAAACTTTCCGCCTATCAATACAACCCCTTCCCGGATCTGCGAGCTTGGACCGACAAAGTCGCAGAGACCGTCAGGGCGCCTTCGCTTGGCTGAAGTATCATTTTGAGCTAGTATACCGGCACCGCTTTCGATTCTTGCGAACAATGCACGCCACCATTTAGACGAGCACTGCTGCTGCTTGCCTTCGCTCGCGACGCCCTTGGCTCGACTTGTACGACAGTTTTTGGAGTTTTAACACATCACATTCCTTTCCACCGCGACGAGAGCTCTCGCGAGAGCCCGAATACCCTCGAGATGTCTGCTCCTCCTCCCCCGCCGACGCTCCCCGACCTGGATTCCGGACCGCGCAGCTTCATCACAACCGATCAGGACCATGGAGGCATCGCGCTCACGATTTCGACGTTGATGGCAACGTGGGTGGTGCTGTGCTTCTTCGTGCGTATCTACATGAGAGCGACAGTCTCCGGCCCCTTCGGAATGGACGACATTGTGTGCAGCATAGCGACGGTATGTCTTCGGGGTCATTTCGCAAATGCGCAACTGGTCTAACACGCCATTCTGCAGATATTCGGCGTCATACAAATGATCGTTTCCTCGGCTGCTGTGTCTTTTGGATTCGGAAAAGCGCTTGAACTGCTGACCGAGGCGCAAATCGATCAAGCTTCGAAGGTATGGAAATTGATGTTCTGCTTGACCGCGCGTGGAAAGCTGACTTCGGCAATAGGCGGTGTATGCGGCGCAACTGCTCTACATTGTCACGAACACTCTAACAAAGTGTACTGTTGCGCTTCTGCTTGCGCGCATCGTTTTCATCAAGAGCCGTGTCTACGCTTGCTACGGAGTTCTCGCAGCTTCAGTCGTTTGGGGCGTGGGATCGTTCCTTGCAGAAGCCATTCGATGCACAGGTAGCCCGCCTTGGAAGACTGTGGGATCGCAATGCAGCAATCTCGTGCGTATGCTGGTGGTCAAGGACAAGGATTTTGTTTACTGACTGGTAGTAGTTCCTCGCGTGGCAAGTGATCACTGCCTTCAATGTAATCCTTGAGGCGGTGCTCCTTGCAGTCCCTGTTTGGCTTGTTTGGGGCCTGCAAACTGATCTCATGAGGAAATTCACCGTAGTTGCTGTTTTCTGGCTACGATCACCGTATGCGCTCACTAGCTCTCTAAGACGAACACAATTGCTAACTACTCTACAGAGTTATCGTCGCAGCACTCATTCGCATTCATTTCCTTGGAAACACAATCGGATCTCCCGAACCTCTACTCCGAGGCGTCGTGCCATTCATTCTCCTGAACGTGGAGATGCACTACGGCCTCATGGCAGCCACAATGCCTACGCTCAAACCGTTCGTTGGAGCTTTCAATACCGGCTGGGGAACATACGACACCACCGGTCAAAGCGGCTACGGCCAGAATAGCAGCGGGTCGTATGCCATGCAATCCCTGGACAGGAGGAGCAATAAGAGCAAGAAGGCAGGGTCCAAGCAGAATAGTGCCCTGAGGAGCACCGACAGAGACCCGCCCTCGTTCAGCAAGAACATCACACATATCCGCTCCATACCAGTCAGGGATGCCGACTCACCGAGAGCGCAATCGGCGGAGAGCTCGGAGTCGCAACAGATGATTATCCGTCAGACACTCACAACAGAGGTGCATTACGAGGAAGAGGAGGCGCGGCGGCGGGAACTCAACTCCAGCAGGGGGAACGACTCGATTGATTACAACTTGCATGTCAAGCAACAATGAGCACGGCTTTGAATGATGCTTCTTCGATTCATCTTGTACAGGATACTAGGGCATGATATCCAGGGCTTTACAGCGCGACCGGCGTCAGCATGAAAGATTGGGGACTTCTCACTAGAGGCAAGGCGTTACGGGAGTTTATCATCATGAGTCTTGCACTGTCAGCGATATGGCGGGGATGCTGTGAATCGTTGTACGCAGAGAAGCATGTCCCAAGTGTCTGGATGCAACGCGCGGAAAAGATACCCAACCAAATTCGATCTATCCTATGAAATCTTCGAAATCTAGACTCATGTCCACGTTTTGCCCGTCTTGTTATTACTCGCATCGTCCATCCCTACGATTGCCTGACAACGCGGTCGTGCAGCACGCGCAGTGCAAAACTCCGGCTCGCATGCTCTGCTATTTCCAGCAAACGCACGCACGCGACCCAAAACGCGAACCGACTCGTGAGCAACCCACAACCCACCCTCCCTCGCCACCCCTCACTCTATCTAACTTTCTGGATAGACGAGCAAGAACCCGCGAGCGCCGGGCTTCGCTGTTGCCAACGGGTCGAACGGCAACGACCAACAAACGAAGAAAAGCGGTTGAGGCCCGAGGGAGTCTGGTAGGAATCAATGTTCCTGCATATGTGTTTCAGATTACGTTCGGTTGTGGCTTGTGATCGCCCCTGAATCCCTGCGGATGCGGGTGTGGTTTTGGACGCCTGGACGCCACGTTTTTCTTTGGGATGGGGTTGGCTTTGGGTACTTCGAAAGTGAGTCGGAGAGGAGTTGGCTTTTGGTACTCTTGGATGGGGTGTGGTGACTCCTGACCTGAAAGTAGGGGATTTGGGGCTTGGTGAGGGCTTTTGGTGGGATGTGGTGAGAAGAAGTTGATAGACGGTGTGGGAATTCCGGGATCTGTGTGAGAAGTGGGAAGTGAAGCCTCCCAGAGGAGCATGCTTGTGTCAAGACTGATGCTACAGTAGAGACAGAAGTTGCGTGTGGTGAAGTCCTGGTAAGTCCTCCTTGCTTCAGCTTCTCATCCGTTCCAACGTCCTCACCAGCGTCCATCCAGCCTTTAAAGACCACTGCACGACTTCACTCCTGTATAGACCCCGCGACTATCCTCGCAGCCTATCTCCCTGGCCAAAAGCAATACTGGCCATCGTCTCCCCATCGTGACCTACCGCACCACCCGCCGACCTGACCTCGCTGATGTTGCAGAGTGTCATTCGTCTGGAGAACGGAGTCTGTCCGAAGCGCTGTTGTATCCAGTAGTCGCTCTTCGAGGAGAGGAGAGGCTGGCTCAAGGCCGTAGTAACCTCTTGATGTTCCACATACGCCGTATAGAGCATGGCTTGCTCTTACCTCGTTGTCTTGTTTTCTTTACGGTAGGAGATTCGACGGACATTGCGCGATTCGTTAATCCTACTCGAAATGTAAAGTCTGCCTGAAGTCTTGGTCTCACGCAAGAATGGGCTCGTAGCTGAGCGGTCAAAAGAGTATAACGAATAAGCTCTCACGTACATTTCTTTTACTTTTTGCCAACAACCCTGCCATCCAATACCATACTTCTGGATTGAGGACTGGCGACCCAATCGTCCACGTCCTTTCGCAACCTCTCCATATACTCATTGTTCTCGTTCCTCGCCTTCGCGAAACCGATTGCGCCCTCCGACATTGCGGGCAGCTCCTCTCTCTCGTTGTCAAATCCAGCACACCCAGCTTCAATCTGCCCCCATTCGAAACCCGCTTCGTGCATCCAGATATGGTTGACTTTACCAGCACCCTCGCCTCTCGCACCGCGGGCTCTGGAGTCCTGCCAGAACTTTTCCAGATTCTCGTTCATCAAGGCTGTTGCTCCGACGTGGTGGAGATGAGCCAGGTCTCGTATCCCGACCACGCCGCCTGGTTTGATGATTCGGTGCACATGGCGCAGTGACTGGACCGGGTGAACCAGATGGATCATGACTTGATGAGCATGAGCAATGTCGAAGGTATCATCCGGGTACTGGAGATCCTCTACATCGCCAACCACGAACTCGACATTGCTCACCCCTTCCCTTTCGACTTGAGCTCGTGCGGTGGCGATGGACTCTGTAATGCAGTCGTCAGATATACGTCTAGCTATTCGCCCCTATGTTGCTGATCCACGAACGTTCGCTGTGATCAATGCCAATGACAGAACCTTGAGGCACCCTCCTAGCAAAATCTAGGGTTATGGTACCTACACCGCAGCCAACATCAATGATCTTCGAATCTGGTTTGATGTAGCGGATAAGATGAGGCGCGCATTTTGCCACGTTGCGATTCTCAAAGAACTTCTTGAACTTGTCCCAATCGTGAGCGGCCATTGTCGAGGCGAGATGAGCGGTTCACAGCAGATTGAGGCGGATTGATTGTGGGGGGTTGGCAGATATGTTTATGGCACTGCATGGAGTCGCCGCGGCCATTTTGCGCGTCTCGCACCCATCGTACAACCAACTGATCGCAAGTGTCCCTCCAGCGATCAATCACAGTCACAGGGTTGGACCGGCATCCATTGGGCCCACCGGTGATGTCACGCTTCTCCTTAGCCAGCGAATTCGCAACTTGTGCCTGGTTGATGAAGGTAGTCTGTCCGCGTTCGTTTCTCGGACGGATTAAACGCAAAGCTCACCGGTTGCCCTACAGATAGGGCTGGAAAGTGTCACGTGACTATTTGTCTTGCGACTAGCCCGATCGACTCTTGGCGCTGTTTCGACCTCACTCCGTTTTCTCAACAGCGAACATTCACTTGATATACTTTTGATGCACGTGATCGTGCGTCAAAACGACTTGTGATTGGCCGATGCTGCGGTAAAAATGTCTGACCGCAGTCACGGGCTTTGCGCTTGCCTGGAATTTACCCTCTCCTCCTTCTGTTGAAATAGCCCTTCCACCCAGCATCTCTTGAAGTCGACCGCAGGGCATGACACCCGACACTTCTGGATTTGACTGTCACGCTGGCTTTCCATCCGGCCAACCCCAATTCCTTGATACAACTTCGCCATGGCGCGAACCACGTTTTTGGCGCATTACATCGAGTTCCTCATGTCGCCAGCCGGCGCTTTCGCCCTTCTGTTCGTCCTCCCGCTTGTGTTCTACATATACACGGAGGCTCGGAGACGCAGTAGAGGAGGCACATTCTCGATTCCAGGATGCCTGAGACTTGTGCGACAAGCCAAAAGCAATCTCGGCGATCAGTACAACTCTATCGCCCCGGAAGACTCAACGCCTCGAGTCAAGTCGCTCTTCGTCTATCCCGTCAAGTCCTGTCGTGGCGTGGAGCTCTCAGCATCCGAGGTCACTGGCACTGGTCTCAAATACGACCGACTCTTCTCTTTCGCCCAACTCGTTTCCAGCAAGAAGCAGGCTTCGGCTGATTTGGGAGGCATCAGCGAGGTCAACTCGGAGGTCTCTCATCAATGGCGGTTCATCACTCAGCGAGAGGTTCCGCGTCTTGCGCTTCTCTCTACGGAGCTCTGGATCCCAGATCCTCGCAAGACCGCAGCCACACCAATGCACACGAAGCTCAGCAGCAAGGTTGCCAATGGTTCGGTTGCTCCTGGTCTGACTTATAGAAAGGGTCAGAGCACCGAGAACGGTGTACCAAAAGCAGGTGTAGCGTCTCGAGACCATGAGTCGGCCGACCGCATCGAGGACTGGAGTGCCAACGGTGGATGTCTGGTCATTCGCTTCCCTTACGAGCAGTATGGCTCCATCTTCGGCAGTGCTACTGAGCTCATCACCGTCAAGCTTCCACTACAGCCCGGCCCTGAGAGAGCGAAGGCCAAAGCTTACACCTATGAGAGTATGGCCATCTGGAAAGACTGCCCCGAATCGGTCAACTTGAGCAACGAGATCGAGGCCGAGTCGCTTGCAAAGCTCAAGTACTTCCTTGGCGTCACCAACCCACTTGCGCTCTTCCGTGTGGATGACGGGAACTTGCGTGCAGTCACTCGCGGTTTGCCGAGGGATCTACCAGATGAGAAGTTCAAAGTCGGCTTCGCAGACGCTTTCCCGGTTCATGTTCTAAACATCGCCAGCGTGCGTGCAGTCGATGATTCGCTCCCTGGCGAAGCTAAAGTGAAGGGAAGTCTCGACTCCCGACGCTTTCGCGCCAACATCTACGTCTCTGGTCCAGCTGCCTTTGCTGAAGACAAATGGATGCGGATCTCTGCTGGACAACCGCTGATAGGCCATCGCACATCAGGAATCGCAGAATACCACGCTGCATGCCGTACCGCTCGCTGCACCCTTCCCAATGTGCACCCAGATTCCGCGATGAAAGACAGAAACGAGCCACATGCCACACTCAAGCGCACACGCCAGGTCGACGAAGGTGCGAAGCCTCATCCTTGTCTTGGCCTCTCCATGATTCCCCTCTTTCAGCAGGGCATCATTCGTTGCGGGGACAAGATTGAGGTGCTTGAGGAGGGTGAACATGTGTATGAGAAGATGTTCAAGTAAAAGGTGGGATTCTCCCCAGAGCTTGGGTTTGAGGCACGAATGCTTGTTTGAAGATGGATCGTTCATAAGTAGGTCGCTTTTTCAATAGTGTTCCCTCCGCGCTGTTGTTACTGCCTCCCTGAATTAAAGACTAACATCCAATAGCATGCCTATGCCACCTGCTGTGGCTGAACTGCCACCTCCTCAACCTTTGTGAAAGGTGCAGCAAACGCGTATCGCTTGACACCAGCACCATAGTCCTTGCCGGGAACTCGCTCTGCAGACAAGGTTAGAAACATACTCTAAACATGCAAATACATGACGATGCTTACCATGATCAGGCGGGAAGTTCTCCCGTCGATCGACATAGTATCTCGACCTCAGGTCCATCCCATCGGTCTTGGTATGATACGTTGCATATACGCTAGCCCTCGCCTTGTCGCTCTTGTTCGCCGCAGATCGATGTGCCAGATGAGAACCGAAGATCAAGAGATCGCCACTTTCCAATACCACCGGGGTCCAGTCTTGGGAGGTCTCCCATGCCTTTGAGATCCGGCCTCCTTCTGCCAGCTCTACGTTCATCTTATGCGACCCTCGAACAACTTCCACACAGCCGTTCTCGATGGTTGCCGGATCGACGGCCAGATTTGCAGTTGTGTGCTCGATCTCGCCGATGTGGTCATATGCTGGCGCATCAAGGTGAGCACCAAAGCCATTCCCGCCAGCGAGTTTGTAGTTGATCTTGTCCTTGAACAGAAGCATGTCGTCGCGAGTGACTTGCTTCAAAATACTCGCAAGCGCCTCGCCATGCAGCAGCGAGGTGAAACCTTCATGATAGTCAACAAAGTTCTCGGTCCTCATGAGTTGTCTTTCGCCGGTCGCAGTGATCTCGTCGTACGGCATCCATTTCCCGTTCTCTCTTGGCAGATTCCGGACTTCGTCTGTCCATTGCTGAAGAACTGTTGGATCGATCAGGCCATGCTCATGTGATCTGAGGACGAGGAATCCTTCCCGGTCGAAATGAGCGACCTGCTCGTCTGTGAGAGTGAGAGCTGCCATGGTAATGCTGCCGTCCAAGGACTTGTTGCCGTGGTAAACGAGATCGCGTGCTATGTTGATCTTCAGCAAGGCAAGGAGTCCGTTTGTCCTCTTATTATTGACTTCCTTCGTACTGCACCTTCCCGATGTAGAGTATGTCTCGCCGGCACGAAAACCGATACACGTGATTGGCGGAGTTCAGGGCAAGGTTTTGCAGACGGCATCCATAGCGAAAAGACTTTACGGTCTTCTCGCCGAAGCAACTCCTGTACGACACAACTCTATGGCGCTCCCAGAAACGGACACTTCACCTATTGGCCTAGCGGCTTTCCCTCCGTAGAAAGTCGTCCAGCACATCCACGCGCAACGAGAAGGATCATCACTGCACGCCATGCAGGAGACGGACAACTCTTTTTCGATTTAGACTTTAGGCGACTATGCTGTTGGGAGAAGATACATACATCTAGAGGACCATCTTGGCCATTAGCATCATGGCTTCATCTCTCTATCTTCTCTACGCTCTGCAAGCATCACGATGGCAGTCGCAGCAGTCTTGCCCTCCGTCGAGGCAAACGCTCAAGAAACCATCCGTGAGCTCTTCGAGTTCATCGACAAGCAAGGCCAAGGCGATTATCTCGGTGAAAGAGTCTCCCAGCTTCAGCACTCGTTGCAAGCAGCCACATTAGCTCAGCAGGCTGGTGCGTAGCCTATCAGACACTGTAATCCTCCAGGATCATCACTGACTTGAGACGTAGGTGCCGATGAGGAAACCGTCCTCGGTGCCCTCCTCCACGACGTCGGCCGCTTCATCCCAGCAGCCGACAAGATGGCCTCCATGTTCGCTGAAGATGGAACCTACGTCGGCAAAGCGAGCCACGAGATTCTTGGTGAAAGGTATCTTCGTCAGCTGGGCTTCAGCGAGAAGATCTGCCAGCTCGTGGGTGCTCACGTCATGGCAAAGAGGTACCTCACTGCCGTTGATAAGGGCTATTATGATGGTTTGAGCGCAAACAGTAAGACGACGTTGAAGTATCAGGTTCGTTGGTCATCTATTCACCGATCGTCGATGTGTACTGATGAGGTGTGATAGGGAGGCATTTTCACGGACGAACAAGTCAAAGCAGCCCAGCAAGACCCTTGGCTGGAGAACAAGCTCGCCGTCCGACGATGGGACGATCTGGCGAAGAATCCAAAGTTGAAAACGCCCGAGTTGCAAAGCTTCGCGGCGAGCGCCACGAAGTCTCTAATTCAGTCTCGGTCCCAGATCGAGCTTCATGGACGACGGTACAAGGTTCCAACACGGCCGTCTGTAGTCGTCTGCGTGGATGGCTTCGACCCAGAGTACCTACAGCAAGGAATCTCGGACGGCATCCTGCCCAACTTCGCAAAGTTCACATCCAATGGGTTCCATGTAACAGCGAAGAGCTGCATGCCCTCCTTCACCAACCCAAACAACGTTTCAATCATCACAGGCAGACCCCCAAGCTACCACGGCATCGCAGGCAATTTCTTCCTCGACCAGAAGACAGGCGAAGAGAAGATGGTCCTGGACGATAGTCTACTCATAGGATCTACGATCCTTGAGAAGATGTCGAAATTCGGCGTTCGTATCGCGGCGGTCACGGCAAAAGACAAACTACGCAAGATCTTGCAACACGGCCTCAGTAAGAACGCGATCTGCTTCTCAGCCGAGAAAGCAACCAGTTGCAACCAAGCGGAAAATGGCATCGCGGACGTGGAACATTGGCTGGGAGCCAAACAGCCATCTCAGTATTCTGGAGAGCTATCGATGTACGTACTGGACGCCGGCATCAGACTTCTGGAAGAAGACCGCGCGGACCTTTTCTACCTCACGCTGTCGGATTACATCCAGCACAAATACGCCCCTGGCTCGAAAGAGTCGAACGATTTCCTCTCTGCATTGGACGCCAAGCTTGGCCGTTTGGTGGAGCTGGGTGCTCTTGTGGCGGTCACTGGCGATCATGGCATGAGTGACAAGGGTAATTCAGACGGCAGCCCGAATGTTTTGTATCTGGAAGATGCGATTGCCGAGAAATGGGGCTCAGGACGAGCAAGGGTCATCTGCCCGATTACTGACCCCTTCGTTCGACACCACGGTGCTCTCGGGTCATTCGTGAGGGTTCATCTCTCGAAGAAGGACAATTTGGATGATGTTCTGCAATACTGCAAGTCTCTCCCTGGTGTCGAAGTTGCTCTCGAAGGCCGGGAGGCGGCAGAGAAGTACGAAATGTATCCGGACAGAGAAGGCGACATCGTTGTGATACCATCTAAGAATGTCGTTATCGGAAGCCGCAAGGACGAACACGATCTCTCGAATCTCGGTGGGCGCCGTCTGAGGTCTCATGGCGGGCTGTCAGAGCAAGACGTTCCACTCATCCTTTCAGAGCCAGCAAAGAAAGCGGACCTCTCCAAGCATTGGCGAAACTTTGATGCATTCGATTTGGTGCTCAATTATTGAGATCGGCGTGGCTGAGCTACATGTTTTGCATTGAGTTATAATTCAGATCGGGTTGATAATTGTTCATGGCATCTTGGTTGGACAGGAAGTCAAACTCGCCCATGAAGAAGTTGTCGAATGAGGCTCCGTTCCACTCACTTGATATGTTGAAAAGGCTGTCGTCGAATGTTGGCTGGCTCATGGTTACATGCGCATTTGAAGGGACAGGTCCTTGAATCTCCTGTGGATGGCACCGCTCGAGAAGGCTTTCTGCGCCCTTTGCAACGCTCACGAGCAAGTGCCGAGGGTGCATGTTGGAAGTGACGTCTTTCAGGACTGTGACAACGTCGGATACCAGACTTCGGATTTCGCTTGTGTCGACACGGACCGATGTTGCGTATTTAGTCGATACTTTGAGCACGAAGACCACCGCAAAAGCTATCATGAGGTCGAAGTACGTTGGCAAGCCGTTGAGAAAGCTCTGTATCTCAGTGTCTTGAACGACTGCTCGGAGAATCGCAGTAGCTGAGAGTACGGCCGAATTGGCGATTTCATCGATATCGAGGGCGACGTCTGGAGATTTGAAGCCCGGTCTGCCGATGCCGCGGAACGCCATACTGAACAAGTATAGCTTGGCGAAATGGTAATGCAGGCCGACACCCTTTCTGGGGTAATCGCCAACATATTCGTTCTGTCGAAAGCGCTGCGTCCAATCCGCCCTGACGCGGTCGAGACTGATGCTGAAGCGGCGAAGCGGCTCGATCATTGAGGCGTCAAGCGGTCGCTCCACATCAATGCCGAAGGTCGAGTAGATCTCTGCAGAGTCGTTAGGTCATGCGCTATCATGAAGTCATGGCAGGACGAAAGCATCGTGGAGTTCAGATCAATGCAGTGATGTACGAAGACCACAGATGAGTGTACTACTAGAATGCGGTCATGGAGATTGTAAGAAGTAGAAGGCACTCACCGGAGCCAATAGACCAAAACTGGACTTGCGAACACAATCGAGCGTCATCTTCTACGGCATGTTCGGTTTCGAGGAACTGCAAGGCTGCTCGGATGGCATCATCTTGCCTCGTCATAGGCGGTCGTCCATACGCCACTGAAAAGTGATGATCACATACGAAGACAAGATAGTACAATCTTGTCCGTTGGTAGTGAGTCTTATCCCCGTTCAAGGCTTTGAAGATGCTCCGATGAAGTTGAAGCTCGGTGGCGATGCGCACAGCGGCGGAGACGCAGGTCCAGGAGATACCACTAAGCCAGAAAGCTGCAACACAAAGTCCTCGAACATCATCGACATTGTTACGTCTGGAGAATGTCTGGGATGCGGCTATGGAGACGAATTCCTGGTAGCATTTCTCGAAGTCGGCTGTCGCCAGATGCAGAGCGCCAACCGCGCAGATAGCAGCCAGCAGCAACGGAGAAGCCTGTCGCACTTGGGTGAGATCTCTTCTGTCTCCAATAATGCGGTATAAGAAGTGATCCAATCGGTTTTGGTAGATGTCGAGGTATTGTTGAGCCTGGTCGACGGTGATAACACCACGAGTAATAATGTCTTGTTCGGCTCTGTTGGTCTCATTTCCAGGTATGGCGATAGGAGACACGACTGATCCTGGAATAGCGGCTGGGCCAGAATCCGGGTCCATCACGACCTCGAAGTTCAGCGGCGTGTGTTTCTCAGCCTGCGGCGATATCTGCGAGTGGGCTCGATGCGGAGTCGGTGCCTGTGTTTGCTCGGCAACATCATCCTCCTGGTCCATCTCATCTTCCAGAAGCTCGCCCAGAGAGAGATGGTTCGCCACCTTGCCGAGGGCAGATTCCAAGACTTGGATCTTCCGGGTCATTAGATGCTTCCAACTTGCATCGGATTCGAGAATCATTTGTAGACTCTTGTTGACCGTGCACGACAGCCCGCGCTTCTTGCAGCGTGTGCATGGCGGTTCTCCATCTCGCATATGGCATTTGATCTTTTGCTTTCGACAAGCGACGCAGGCCGTGATCTTTCGGGTGATATCAGGCGGTTTCCGATCGCCAAACTGGTCCCGCAATGCCAGTACGGCTGCAGGGTCTGACGGCGAGCCACTCATCCTGGTCGAGCGCCGTAGGTCAGCTCATAGTATCATTCTGCGTCCGGAAAGGTGCTTCATCGAGAGGTAAGGTCAGGATTGAAGGTCTGACCGGCCGTCGGTACGTTCAATGCACAATCGCCGCTAGTCAGCCTCCGTCGAACTCTGCAGGTGAAGTCAGGTCAAGCTTTGGAGCTAGGCCAATCTTGGCAGGCTGCTTTTGGCCAGCATTGATGGACGCGAGTCAATATTTGATTAGCCACTCGAACCACGTGCTTCGTCGTTTGGCGCAAACCTTTCGCTGTCGTTAACCACTTCACATCTTACGATCCCATCTGTTCCAATTCTACAAAGCAGAATGCAAGATGAACAGCGCCACATACCTCGAAACCGAACAGTCTTGCTGCACTCCGGACGGCACCGAACCCGGTCGTGGTAGTAGACAACTTCCCGATGGAAAGATCCAGTGATTAGAAAAGGACCATTGAACGTGGGATACATTCCTGTTCGGGACAGCAAAGTGACAAGAGCTCGAGCACAAGTGAAGAGGCGAAGACTGTTCCAGCTATGAAGTCAACCGCTATGGAATACACACGCTTATAGCCATACGCCTAAGTCAAGAATGGAAACATCGTCAGTCCTCTCGCCTTCTACCCAGGTCCCTTGGGCTTGGTGGCCCGAACAGAAATGTATCTCCCTTGTCCCCAATTACG
This sequence comes from Zasmidium cellare ATCC 36951, assembly GCF_010093935.1. Classification (NCBI taxonomy): domain Eukaryota; kingdom Fungi; phylum Ascomycota; class Dothideomycetes; order Mycosphaerellales; family Mycosphaerellaceae; genus Zasmidium; species Zasmidium cellare. The sequence continues at coordinate 454,057 of NW_022986972.1, forward strand.
ATAAGCCTCGACCCCAGCCATGATATTGATGAAGCGATGTTGTTGGCCACAAAGCTTCAAGATCTCGTAAGGCACGGCGCCTATGATTCCGAAAAGCCTCCATAGAGGAAGCACGTTGTCCGTCATATCGTCGATCGTGGTGTGCCCAAAGCCGACTTCTCCAAGCATCTCCTCGTAGCTCCCCTCTTTCAACGTGTTCTGGCAATGCGACAAGCGTAAGACCTCTTGCAGCACCTCGGAGTCCCAATGGAAATCGGCCTCGTGAAGTACCAGGACGCCGCCTGGCCGGAGGAGGCGATAGAAGTTCCGCAACACCTTGACAGGATCATCGGCGTGGACAAAGGTCTCCATGGTGTAGATGCCGTCGAATGAATCGTCTTCGAAGCCAGAGAGGTCATGATAGTCGCCAAGCTGTACGGAAACGCGGTCGCTGAGTCCCCAAGATTCGATATTGTTCGTGGCTTGCTCCACATGCAAGGGCGTCAAGTCGATGGCATGTACCCGAAGACCTTGCTTCGCCATGTAGGCGGCCACCAAGCCCGACCCTGCCCCGGCGTCCAAGACCAAAGAGTCTTTTGGCAGATCCAGCCGCTGGTATAGCTTCTCTTCCATGACGCGCTGAGCCCGACCTATCGGGAAAGGCCACCACGTTCCTTTTGGCCAGAAGCCACAGTGTCGAGCGTTTCCGAGGAGTACAGCATAGCCGAGGCGAGACTCTGCACTCGTGTAGTACTCTTGAACCGACGGGTCGTTGGTGCCTTGGCTGGCCATCGTGCCTGATCGGGGTCAGTACTTGACAAGATCGGTTGTATTTGCATCAAAACTTGGACTTACCAAATAGCATGGCGACCACGAGGAATGCGATGCTCGTTAATATGACTTTCGCGGTCATTGTGGAGGTAATTGTTGAGAGTGCAAGGGTGAAGGAGGGTTTGCGCTAGTTGGTTGGAGATGTTTGCAGCAAACAGAGGCAGTGTGCGTCGTGTGAGGAACGCAAGTGCACACGAATTTGCTCAGTACTGTCACTTCATCACGTGCTATATCTCAACTGCACTAGAACTTGCCTTACACTCTGGCTAGCGAGCGTCCCCATCGCGGCCGGGCGAGGAGGTTGCCCAGGGCAAGGGGTTGAGGCCACGCTCATAGCGAGGGACTCGGAGTGCACTCACTCCCTTGCATGAGTATTGGAACCAAATACAGCCTTCAAGAAAATGTGTACCGGAACATCGAGAACGGTCAGCAACTTAAAGGTGCCCGGGCGCTCCTGCTAGCGCGAACGCTGCCAAGCGCATGTGACAATACGTGATGAGGATTCGGAAAGAACTTCAGCGACAATGTTCTCGGTGTAAGATTAATCAATTGGCCCCGAGAGGATCAACCTGGGGAATCAGACGACTATTGGCAAATCTGCTGGCGATCCAGAGCTGAGGTCGCTTGGAAAAGGGGTTTGGGTCACGCCATTTGACAGTCCACGATGGATCGCGAGATCTCTCTGTCTACACATTTCGCAGCACTAGCAAGTATATCGGCTCTTAAATCTACAACGAGAGTCGTCAAGTCGGGTCGCTGTGATCTGCTGCAGTCCGATCGCCCATGACTTGAACGTTGTTGCCCGAACCTCGTTCCAACTTGGACATGGAGACACGAAGACACGCTACCACACGAGTAGAAAAGGCGTTTTGCATGCAGCAGTGTCACCTCGATTGTGATTCACAGTAGATGGAGGCAACCTGTAACATTCTACTTCATGTGGCCTTTTTTGAAGGCGAAAGGTGATATGCTTCTCCGCTGCCGCTGCTTCCACATACACTACGGCGTGACCTCCAGTCACCGTGGTTGCACCCGACCCTTCAGGCTGTCGTCTTGCTTGTATGAGTATCAATATGCGTGAATGCTCCATCACGAAAATACAGAAGCAGAGACTTGTCTGCGGACAGGTTTTACTTCATGCTGCTCACTCTACTCGGTCCGGAGCTAGTCTTTGCATTGGCTTGCTGACAGTACTCGGCAGCACGTCGCTCGGCGCAAGATTTCAAACAAAGCAATGTGGTACTAGCAGGATGTTCGCGATGGACCGTCGCTCACGGATTCTACTCCAACACGAGTTGCATTACAGTACGCCCGCAAGCATCACCAGATCGAAGAACTCAGGACTCCAGAGTCAACGCCAAATGGTTACTTTCTCTGGTGGAGAAGGGGCACTTGAACTACCCTGACACTCCACGAGAAGATATCCGGTCAAGAAGCAAAGGTGGTAGACTTGGAAGGCATGTAGTCATTTGATCCGATCAGTACTATTATGTGCTGACCGCTCACGATTGTCACCATCATCCAAACCCTGTATTTCGTCCTTACGACACTAGCCCGCTCATTCCAGAAACTGGCCAGAAGGGAAACGAAAGGCGGTATCTCCAAGACAAACACTGCTCGACTTAATTAGCTGCGAACGGAAGTCGCTGCTTAACTCGTGCTCCAACCCCTCGAATAAGGCCAGGATGCTCAAACGGAGGCCCAGAGCGTCAAGTCACGAATTGGTTCTGTATAAGGACGGGACCTATGGTCCGAAGTTCCAAGACCGCCTAAGAAGCCATTAGTATGGATCTCCTACTAACAAATATCGAAGGATCAAGCTCCCTACCACGTGCTCCGTCCGTTGGCCCACATCCACCACCACCTGCCCTTCGACCCAGCACATCGCACCGCGAACACAAAGGACCCCGAAACCTCACTTCCATCCTCCTCTCACCCACCGGCAAGAAGACCGACCTTTCGATCCCAACCCCCAATGGCTTGCGACGCCTCTCGAAAGGGAAGGATTCGAGGAATCACGTCCCACGAGCCCCAGACGCCGAATAGGCCCAGAGTCCACATACACGTGGGTGAGATTTGACTTTCTTATCGAGCGGTGCTCCGTTGAGGGCCGCTGTGTGTGATGGTGAACCGTGACGGCTGGACGGCCGAACGGCCGAACGTGCCAAGTATCTGAGATATAGTCTGCTCGGAATGATATGGGTCTATATATGCCCCTTGGACGGCGGGAGAGAATGGTCTGTGGATGAGTGTGAGCAGTGCATTGACAGCAGCTCAGCATTGTTGTACTATCATTGAATCAATCGATCAATTCGATCCACAATGCCTACCTTCTGGAGCAACGTCAAGTTCCTCTCCATCGCAGGCGTAGGCCTCTTCGCAGATGGCTACCTCAACATCTCCATCGGACTCGTCGTCCCCATGATCGGATACGTATACTATCAAGACGACAAAGGAACAGTCCCCACCGTCTCCAGCGATGTCATCAAAGGCGGCCTGTCCATTGGCATGATCATCGGACAACTCATGTTCGGACTGTTCGGAGACGCTCTTGGACGACACAAGATCTATGGCAAGGAACTCATCCTGACGATCTTCGGAACGCTCATGCTCATCGTCATGCCCCCGAAACTCGACCACTCCGGCGTCGTGGCGTGGATGACAGTCTTCCGAATCATCACCGGCATGGGTACTGGAGGGGATTATCCCATGACCTCGTCCATCTCCGCCGAAACCGATCGATTCGGTTCGCGAGCCAAGCTCGTCTTGACCGTCTTCTCCTTCATCGGGTTGGGAAGCTTCTCGTCCGGCATCGTCTACATCATCCTCCTCGCGGCGTTCAAGGGATCGATTTACGATGCCCAATGGCATATCCAATGGGTCTGGCGCCTCCTCTTCGGGATTGGCTTGGTGCCTTGCATCGCGACGTTGTATGCACGTTTGACGATGAAAGAGAGCAAGCCTTACGAGAAGTATGTGTCGAAAGATACGGGGTTGGTTGGGAAGGATAAGCGCGGGTTGAAGGAGCAGTTTGCTGATTTCCGGGTGTACTTTTCGAATTGGAGGCATGCGAGGACGTTGTTTGCCGTGTCGTTTTGTTGGTTCCTGTTGTGAGTACTCCCCAGCTCAAACAACATTGGACACATGTACTGACCTGTTCGTTGTGTAGTGACATCGCCTTCTACGGTATCAACCTCAATCAATCCCTCATCCTCACCCAAATCGGCTACGGCAAAGGCAAGACGCCCTTCCTCACCCTCTGGCACACCGCCATCGGCAACATCATCGTTTCCTGCGCTGGCTACCTTCCTGGCTTCTACGTCGCCATCTTCCTACCCGACATCATCGGCCGAGTACGCCAGCAGTTCTACTCCAGCATCGTCGTCTGCATCCTATACGCCATCTGGGCTGGTGTGACGAACCACGTCTCGACGGGAGGGCTTATAGCCATCTTCACCATCTCTCAATTCGTCCTCAACCTCGGACCGAACGCCACGACCTTCTTGATTCCTGTTGAGGTCTTCCCCACCAGAGTGCGAGGCACGGCTCATGGCATTGCTGCTGCTTCTGGCAAGGCTGGGGCTGTGTTGACCGCGTTCGCTTTTGGTACGATCACGGAGAAGATTGGACTCAGTGGTGTTCTAGGTCTGTTCTCTGGGATTATGGCACTTTGTGCTGCTGTCACGCTGCTTATCCCTGAGACGAAAGACAAGAGCATTGAAGAGATTGAAGCAGGTGTTGTTTTCGGCGAAGCCCCCGAGTCGCAGGGAAGTTCTGAGATGGACGTCTCGTCTGCGGAGGCCGTTAAGATCACTGGTGACGGAAAAGTCTGAATACATTAACGTGATTTTCGAATACGATTTTTGAAGACCTCACGCCTTCTTTCAATCCTTATCCTCCACACCCACCATCTCACAAGAATCCCTCCACAACCGCCCCGCCAGCTGCACATCATAAATATACTCCTCATGCCCATAAAACGACGGCCGTCCCTCCGCCTTCTCAATCCCCTTCCGACTAACCTGACAATCCTCGAGATACAACCCACCCTTCCCCTCCAAAGCCTTCCCCACCGCAGCCCACACCTGCGTCGCCGCGCCCTGCCCCGTATTCTTCATAACCTTCGTCGTCGCCTCATCAACCTCCGTCAACCGCTCCCGCAACCCATCCGCCTCGCCCTCTTGATGCCGACTAATCCCCGTCTCGAAAATCACGCCGGGATGCACGCTCCACGCATGCAAGCCGCGGGAGCCATAGCGGCGTTCGATCTCGTTCGCCATGAGGATGTTGGCGGTTTTGGACTGGCCGTAGGCGACGAAGGGGGCGTAGGCGCCGTTTTCGAGGTTGTAGTTGTCAGGGTGGATCGAGCTGCCGCGGTGGCCGGCGGAGCTGAGGGAGATTACGCGGGAGGGGAAGGTGGGGGAAGAGGCGGAGAGGAGGGCGGGTTTGAGGAGTTGGAAGAGGAGGAAGTGCGCGAGGTGGTTGGTGGCGAATTGGAGTTCGAAGTTTTGGGCGGAGCGGGATTCGGGGCAGGCCATTACGCCGGCGTTGGTCCTGAACACGATGTCAGTATATCGTAAGGCTTTGTGGTGATGTTGATGTGTTCAGGACTGACATAAGGATGTTCAACTTCGGACATTCCTCAAGGAACGCCTTCGCGCCTTTTCTCACGGAGTCCAGAGCCGACAAATCGATCTCGACAACCTTGACAGCTGGATATGGCTTCCCATCGCTGGAGATCGACTTGGCGATGTCTTCGCCTTTGGTCTTGTTGCGAGCTGTGATCCAGACGTGAGCTCCCGTGAGCCGGAGCACTCGAGCTGACTCTGTTCCTAACCCTGCCGTTCCTCCAGTGATCAAGATGGTTTTGCCGGTCAGTTTTCCAATGAGATCTTCATCTTTGAGGATCTGTTCTGCTGTGGGCCTGGAGTCGCCTGGACCGTTGATGTTCTCGTGGAGGGAGACGTAGCGATCCATGATGAAGGCGGCAAAGTGACAGGTTGTTTGTGGTTGAAGTCGATGTGCTTTCGCTCTTGGTTTCAGACAGTGGTCTGTTTGTAGGTCGGTTCGAGTTTCGTTGTGTCAATGGCTCTTTTTTCTCTGCTCGACCCACTCTATGCTTGCCTTTAAGTACGGTAGCCTGTTAGTCCGGACGTAGTCTTGTAGACAAAATCCATGGTCAAGTTCCGACATTTCAAATCCCGAGCGCGAACTTCTCGTTTTGGTGTCGGGGGCATTTCCTACTTCCAGACAGCCCTGACAATAGAGTGGCTACGGGAAGATCATGTGTTTGCTCGAAGCATGGGCAGAGGTAGCAATAATTTCACCAAAGTTCGTAAACTCCGTTCAATGTCCGCTGAAACTCCGAACTTGGATGTCGTTCGTACTGACTAGCTGTATTCGTCTTTCTGAAGCTCTATAAACATATTTTCCTGGCATGATCGGCCGCACTAAAGCGAACAACATGCATCAGCTACAGGAAGGAGGAGGATCGTCCGAATACATAGGCCCATCTGCGGCCGCTGCCAAGACCGGTGCAATCGACATGTCTTTGCTGATATTCAAGTCCAAAACCGATTTGACGTGGATTCAGCACTCGCAGTAAGACTTCGTGTCACATTGGAAACTTCGTTCTTCAGTTAGTACATCGAGGTATCGAAGTCGAGATATACACTCACCACTCCGGAGTCCCCCGTTCACATTCGTAGTACCATGTACAGATAGCACAAGCCGTCTCATCGCATTTGTCTGTCCTTCTGCCGCTAAATTGTGTCTGTGCCTCTTGCTCTTGGCTGGAACCAGTCGGCGTCGGTTGTGCAGTGGCCGCCATCTGTTCGCGAGTCATGGTCTTGGTGTAGAACTCAAACTCGAACCGCGTTCTGGTCGTTGTGAAGTGGAACGTCAGAGTCTCGACTTCTTCCCCTCCAATCGGGATCTGCTGGAGTCCGTTGTGCTCTCGATCGAGCATGACGCTGGCCAATGCGGGAGTGACTGTGATCCAGAAGAGGATGGAGAGAACGTGCGTGAATTGCATTGTGATGTATTATTGGTCCCGCCAATGGTTTGAACAGAGAAATAGGAAGACCGGAAGTGTCGCGCAACAGAATGTCTCAAAGGAAAGAGTGGTTGAGGAGTGTGACACGACCTTGTGGCTTACCATTCAGACTGCTTTATGGGTGCCGCCTTCCACAGTCTTGAAACGCTTAACACTGCTTTGGCGCTCATGGGGAAGCCGTCTGTTCGCATTGCATGGGCATTGACGAGTGTGAGCATGCTTCTATCTTTGCAAGCGCTGCTGTGCCGTTCGGGGCGCGTACAAATGGCAGGGGAGAGCAATGCATGTTGGAAGTGGAGACGACTTTCGAGCAAGATAGCTTCCTGCAGCGCATAATGTTATGAAAGTTCAGCCGATGTGTTCAACCTGATGAGAAGGAATGGGATGTCGTTGTGTTCAAGATGGGTTGAACATCGTCGAAGTTGAGAAGTGGACGGTGTTGCAGCCTCAGGTGTCAACGCCAAGCACTTCCGCTGCCGACGAAATGCCGCTAAGCGAGGAACACACAACTTTCAGTTTGGTTTCAAAGACTCCGAATTCTCGACCCCAGCGACAAGAACAGTCCCGCCGCCGACCACCTCCTCGACAACCAACACCGCCAACATGGGTCGCGTTCGTACCAAGACCGTCAAGAAGTCCGCCAAGGTCATCATTGAGCGATACTACCCCAAGCTCACCCTCGACTTCGAGACCAACAAGCGCATCTGCGATGAGATCGCTGTGATTGCCAGCAAGCGCCTGCGCAACAAGGTATGCATCCGCTGAAGATATCCAAGCAATACCATGAGCATGGACTTACGATGTTGCGTCTAGATTGCCGGCTACACCACCCACTTGATGAAGCGCATTCAGCGTGGCCCCGTCCGTGGTATCTCCTTCAAGCTGCAGGAAGAGGAGCGTGAGAGGAAGGATCAATACGTGCCAGAGGTGTCGGCTTTGGACTTCACACAGAACAGCGAGAGCGGCCAGCTCGATGTGGACCAGGAGACCAAGGATCTATTGAAGTCGTTGGGCGTAAGTGCTGGAAAGAGAATACATTCGAGGATACAATGGCTGACAACTACACACAGTTCGACAGCATCCCAGTCAACGTCGTGGCTGTTCAACAGCAGCAGGTTGCCGAGCGCCCTCGCCGCTTCGGCGACCGCAACCCACGCGTCTAAGCGACCACTCCATATTCTCACGACGGCTACGGGAGTTTCAGGCGTTCATCAGCAGCTTGACTACGATTGTCGCTGCGGTTATGCCTTAGCTAGCTCTAGTTATCTGAGCGAATGGAGTTCATCCCTCCAAAGGTGTCGCTGAGTCTTCCTCACGGTTGACGAGGCTTGATTGCCAAATCGCTTTCCCCTTGTCACATATGTGAAGTCCTGTGTGCGAATTCTTGCTGAAGTGCTGCAGAGATCCAGCCGACCATTGGCCTGACCAAGGATCACTATGCCCTTCCAGAGGCTCTTGAGACTCTAGTGCATTTACGTGTATCTCTGGTGTGCCCCTTTACTTGCAACGAATGTCCTCTGCCAGGCGACTAGAGTGAACTTCGAAGTCCATGATGGTCAGCTCGGCATGCCACTGCAACCCATGATCTAGGCTGTCGCCGAGGAGACGACGTGGACCCCTACAAGATTGTAATCAACCTGGCACAGCAAGACGTACAGCTGCCATTATTATCGTAGACGCCATGAGCACGTTGTTGTCGCGGCCATGATCATCACAACGTTCCCCAATCGTAACATGCGTGTATCTGAAGCTCCAAGACGTGAGTCTGACGCCGATGATCCTAGCATGACATCTGGAGTGCTGTTCACAGAGCCATCTGAACTTAACGCAACTACAGCGCATTGTGTGGGCAAGGCAAGGCAATAAGATCCAGAAGCTTTCGACTGATCCCACGACGCAGCCTGACCAAGCTCTCCAGCAGCTGCTAGAAGTCGTTGTAGAGTCTGCATCAACGGAGAGGTCGCTGTTTTCCTTCCAGAAGACATCCGGGAATAGCGAATTTCGGCTAGGGATTCCGATAGAACTATGGTTGCATCATCGGATGGATGAGAGCTTCACGTGAAGAGCATAGAATGAAGTATGAATTGAGTGAAAGGAGTCCAATAGAACATTCATTTGATTTAATCAAACTAAACAAGCAGAGTCATGATGTAAAGATCGTGAAGTGGCGTTGGGTTGGCGTTTCCGGGAGAGAAGGTCATCGAAGGGGAGCTTGATCGTGCACGGGCCCACGGCCGCAAAACTTCATCGACTCCTCGTTTGCGATTCCGTCTTCCATCTTGCGCTGCAACATCCATCTCTCCACCCACGCCCTCTCCATCGCTTCATCTTCTCCCTTCCCATTGCGTGTATCATAGTGTGTTAATACCGCCACCATGCTCTCCTCCAGACTCATGCGGAACGTACGTCGAAGCTCCTCAATCCCCATCACGCGAGCATCTGAACTGACATCGAGCCAGGCCGTTCCGCGAGCCACCTCCACCTTCAGATCATCAGCATACCGAGCGCCCATATCGTCGCAGTTCCGAAGAGGATATGCCGAGGACACCAATGCTGAGAGCGGCAAGGTGAAGGGTCCCATCATCGGTATCGATTTGGGTACCACAAACTCTGCGGTCGCTGTTATGGAGGGCAAGGCGCCGCGTATAATAGAGAACTCGGAAGGTATGCAAGACTCGGTGATGAGATGGATATGATATCAGATGGCTGACAATCGACATAGGTGCGCGGACAACTCCATCAGTCGTTGGCTTCACCAAGGAGGGCGAGCGGTTAGTCGGTATCTCTGCAAAGCGTCAGGCCGTCGTCAACCCAGAGAACACCCTCTTCGCCACCAAGCGTCTCATCGGCCGCAAGTTCTCGGATGCAGAGGTTCAGCGCGATATCCAGCAGGTCCCATACAAGATCGTCCAGCACACCAACGGTGATGCGTGGTTGGAGGCCCAGGGCCAGAAATACTCTCCTTCGCAGATTGGTGGTTTCGTGCTCGGAAAGATGAAGGAGACTGCTGAGGGCTTCCTCGGAAAGAACATTAAGAACGCTGTTGTCACCGTTCCCGCATACTTCAACGACCAGCAGAGACAGGCTACCAAGGACGCTGGACAGATTTCCGGTCTGACTGTGCACCGTGTGATTAACGAGCCAACTGCTGCTGCTCTGGCGTACGGTCTTGAGAAGGACGACAAGGTTATTGCTGTCTACGATTTGGGTGGTGGTACCTTCGATATCTCCATCCTCGAGATCTCCAACGGCGTTTTCGAAGTCAAGGCTACCAACGGTGACACCCACCTCGGTGGTGAGGACTTCGACATCTCCCTCGTCCGTCACCTCGTCCAGCAGTTCAAGAAGGAGCAAGGCATTGATCTCTCTGGCGACCGCATGGCCATCCAGCGTATCCGTGAGGCCGCGGAGAAGGCCAAGATCGAGCTTTCATCTTCGCTCCAGACCGACATCAACCTGCCCTTCATCACTGCCGATTCCTCTGGACCAAAGCACATCAACACCAAGATGACCCGTGCCCAGCTCGAAGGCCTTGTCGACCCGCTCATCAACCGTACTGTTGACCCCGTACGCAAGGCCCTCAAGGACGCCAACCTCCAGGCCAAGGACATCCAGGACGTGATTCTTGTCGGTGGTATGACCCGTATGCCAAAGGTCATCGAGTCCGTCAAGAGCATCTTCGGCCGCGATCCAGCCAAGTCTGTCAACCCAGATGAGGCTGTTGCCATCGGTGCCGCCATTCAGGGTGGTGTCCTCGCTGGTGAGGTCACTGACCTGCTCCTTCTCGACGTCACTCCTTTGTCCCTTGGTATCGAGACCCTCGGTGGCGTCTTCACCCGTCTGATCAACCGCAACACCACCATCCCCACCAAGAAGTCGCAGACGTTCTCTACTGCTGCTGATTTCCAGTCTGCCGTCGAGATCAAGGTCTACCAGGGTGAGCGTGAGCTCGTTCGCGACAACAAGCTTCTTGGCAACTTCCAGCTCGTCGGTATTCCCCCGGCTCACCGTGGTGTGCCACAAATTGAGGTCACCTTCGACATTGACGCCGACTCCATCGTTCACGTTCACGCCAAGGACAAGTCCACCAACAAGGACCAGTCCATCACCATCGCATCCGGCTCTGGTCTGAGCGACGACGAGATCCAGAACATGGTCAACGACGCCGAGAAGTACGCCTCCGCCGACAAGGACCGCAAGAACGCCATCGAGGCTGCCAACCGCGCCGACAGCGTCGTCAACGACACCGAGAAGGCTCTTAAGGAGTTCGAGGACAAGCTCGACAAGACCGAGGCCGAGCAAATCCGCGAGAAGATCACCACCATGCGCGAGTTCATCGCCACGAACCAGACTGGCGAGGGCTCTGCCACCGCCGAGGAGATCAAGGAGAAGACCGACGAGCTTCAGACCGCTTCCCTCACCCTCTTCGACAAGATGCACCGTGCCCGCCAGGAATCCCAGGAGGGCCAACAGCAACAGCAGGACCAGTCCACTGGTGAGCAACAACAGCAACCAGGCAGCGAGGGCGAGAAGAAGCCTTGAACTTCTTAATCCTTGACCTGTTGTTTTGTGCCCTTTTCGAATGTTGTTTATACCCAGCGACTGCATTGCAGCGACTTGACTCCAAAAGCGCTTTCTCGTACCACTCTTTGCGGTGGTTCTGTAAAAATACCTACCTACTCCGCCCTTCTGGATCTTCCTCTCCGCTCGGATGAGAAAGATGAAGGTCTTATCAATGTCGTTATTACATACAGAAAGATGAGTGCTCAGTCTGGCAGGGAATGTGGGCGGAGTACATGAGGCGCATCACCTGTTCACTACTGGGGTGCATACGACATGGAAGTGTGGGCTGAAAGGGTGTAGGTTTTGATTGAGCGTTTGTATGGTGGGTGTGTAGTTTTAGAGCATTTGTTCTTGGATGTGTAATGAAGCACAGAAGTTCTCCTCTCTGACGAAGGCATTTGCATGTGTTCCAACTCTCATGTGACGGCCTTCCTTGCTGGCCGCTACTGCCTCCCGTCGCCGGGCACAGAAACTCGAGAAGGCGCGGGTTGCCACCACTCACCAAATTCCGCCTCCTTTTGTACACCTACACCTACAACGCAAACTTCCAACGAGAATCAAAGTGTCGCTACCGTGGCACTCGTCAACGCATACGCGCCACATCAGCATGGTAGGCAAGTTCAGCACGTATATGGCAACACGTCTGCCATGCATGATCTCTTCGCTGACAACCCGCAGAAATCCTGTAATCTACTCGAAATGCCAGCAGAGCTTCGCAACGAGATCTACGAATATGTGCTCTCGAACACAGATCTCGTCGTCAGCACCGCAAGCGACGGCGGCGTGAATACCTCGAACAAAGTTCTATCGGCTTGGCCTTGATGTCTTTCGCATGGACCAGTCACATGTCTTCAAACCAGCAGGGAAGTGCATTAGAAAGCCAATGGGCAACTCAGTTGGGGGCCAAATTTCATACAACAAACCATCGGGCGAGCAAGGCGTAGAAAGACACCAAGAGCAGACTCCTAAGCGGTATTGCTGACTGCCCTGCTTCAGACGTGCTGGTGCTGCTGGTCGATGCACTCGCTACTGTTGCTGAGGAAGAAACTGTTTCCTGAGCTGTCATCGTCACTGCCGGCGCTGTCGTCGTGACTACTACCACTTCCGACGAAGGCATCGTTGCACTCGAAGCCTCAAGTCCAGTAGAAACACCAGAAGAAGACGCACTCGTCGCCGTCCCCGTCTCAATCACAGACCCTTCACTCAAAGGATTGGACAGACTCGCCCGATGACTATTCGTTGTCTGATAGCCCCAGACATCGGAAGTTTCTGTATCTACGCAATCAATATTCGTTATGCGAGAGGGAGGTTCGGGAAGCAACTCACCACTCCCGCCAGCCGTGATCACAGCCTCGTACAGCGGAAATGCGTAGCCTGAATCCGCTGGGTAGTGCATCATGACGGGGCTTGGGAACGCATAGCCTGGGGATGTGGAGGAGAGGGTGCAGGAGGCGGAGGTTGGGTCTCCTGAGGAGGGGTAGAGGGTACAGTTGTAGATTGTCGTTATCCTGGAGGACTTCAGCCAGAGAGCTTTCGTTAAGAGAAGGAAACGTACGGCTGATCCGTCTCATTGAATATCGCGGTGCCCGGTCCTTGGATTACCGTCACGGGCCCGCAGCTTCGGTCCTCGCAGCCTGGGGGAAAGACGTAGGTTGTTGCCGCGGCATCCTGGGGACGGTATTAGGATCAAAGGATTTGTTTTAGTATCAGCGAGGGGACTTACTGAGCCAGCGATCGAAGCGGAGAAAGTATTAGAGACGTATTCGACGGGGACGAAGAGGCTTGTTGTTGGGAGGGATTGGGCAAATGTGACTGGGAGGAGGGCAAACAGGAGGAGTGGAAGCATTCTGCCTGTGCTCGGGTCTTCCAGCGCTTTTGGTGTTTAAAACCTCTCGTCTGTGAGATGCGAGGAAGAGTATGTTCATGTGGATGTGGTGGCAACAGGCATCGATTGACAGGTGAGGACGAGACGCCCAAAGACGCTAGCGAATTTGGGGTTGGTATTCTAGTGGTATGAAACCTAATTGATCCTTTCGCATATGAGTCTAGGCCTCTGGCCACTAGAGCGGAGATCTATCGCCTGAAGACAGTCAAGAGCAGAACTCCATGAACCATTCCGAGACCTCACAAAACCTCTCTCTGCAACCATCCACTCACTCACCACCTAACTCCAATCCCCATCCAGCACCGTCCTCTCCCCCCTCCCCCTCGCCTCCATCAACCCATCAATCGTCCAAGGAACATACACCATCCCCTTCGGCACATTCCCATTCCTCCACTCCTTCTCCCTCCCCTCCCCAACACACCTAACCGCCTCATCCCACCGCTCCCTCGCGTAAACCTCCGGATCATGCTCGACGATCCACTTGCCCAGCCGGACTTCGTGCTTCTTGTCCTTGGGGTCGTTGTTCTTCGTGTTGCGCGCGTCGCGGTTTAGGACCCCGAAGGCTTGCAGGCAGGAGACGCGCTCGAAGCGGAGGAGGTTGTGGATGCGCAGGGCGAGGGGGAGGGGTTGGTGCGTGGTGTGGGCTAGGGAGAGGCAGGTTGCGAGGGAGATGGCGTCTTCGATTGCTTGGGTGCCGCCGTTGCCGGAGGATCTAATATAAACGATTCTTGTCAGGGGGTTTATTCTTTTCGGATGGGGGTGCATTTCGTGACTTACGGCAGGAATGAATGCGCTGCATCGCCGAGCTGGATCACTCGTCCACCGGGGGAAGTCCACTGCGAATTGGGGTCTCGCCACATCAGTTTCCAGTCGATTAATTTGTCTGGAGGTGTCAGCTTGATCAGCCGGTTGGCGTAGTCTGGGAAATCAGGGATCTTTGCTGTGAACTTTAGAGCTTCCTCGACATCGACCTTATGAGACCAGGACTCTTCTGCTGTACCATGATCCTAAAGAAGAAATCAGTCAGCTAAATCCACAGCCTCGTCGAGAGGACACATACCGGATGCGTAAGAGTCCACGTAAAGCGATCCTTACTCCTGAGAAACGTGCAGTAAACATCCGGCCTGCAAACCATCAGCCTCATCTCATCCCCATCTTCTCTCGAAACCTCAGAGGTAGAACTCACCCAACCCACAACTCCACCACGGCCCTCCCGCCCTCCTCCAACGGCCACCTCTCCCTAACAGCCTCATCCGCCATCGCAACATCCACCCCAAACGCCGCCCTCAAAATCCCATGCCCACTACTCCTCGCCCCAACCTCCTCCCCCTGCACCAATTCCCAACTCCGCGTATGCACCCCATCCGCCGCAACAACCACATCCCCCTCCACCCTCTCCCCACCCTGCACCACCACACCGCCCTTCCCCCTCCCCTCATCCTCATAGTACCCAACGACCTTCCTTCCATACTCCACCTCCACCCCACAAGCCCTCAATTGAGTCAGTAACATCTCATGCAACCGCGGCCTCGCATGCATATACACCCTCCCGCTGGCGACCACGGCGTCCATATCGATCGGGCCGCTGAGCCGCTCGCCGCGGTGGTTGCAGTAGTACAGCAGCGGCGTTTCGGTGATTTCGAGGTTGCGCCCGTGCAGCCAGGGCCAGTTGCGCAGGCTGGAGAGGGCGGAGGGCCCGATGGTTACGCTGTCGCCTTGCGCGGAGGAGAAGGCGGCGCGTTCGAGGATGCGGACCGTGAAGCCAAGGCGCCAGCATTCGAGGGCCGTGAAGAGCCCGCCGATGCCCGCGCCGGAGATGAGGATGGTTGTGTTGGTTGGTGGGGAGCGGGTGGGGAGGGTGGAGGGTGTTGGTGTTGGTGTTGTTCCTGTCATGGTTGGGCGAGGAAGGGTGTTGAACGCTGGACGAAGTGTGTTTCAGAAACACCTCTGTCTTGCTTCAACTAAATCCCCGAGAACAAAGCGATCAAGACTTACTTATACCACGCCACACCACCACCCTCCGCTCCGACCCTCCGAAAAAAACCTCTCAGCCTCCCTTCCATCGCATTCACCACACGGAACACCCTCCTCCCTAAACGCAGCACATCGCCCCAAACGACACATCTCCAAGGACAATGCCCGCGCCCGGATGCAAACATCTCCAGCTAGACGTCAACATTCCCCAAGAACAGCATCGTTGCACAACGTCGAGCAGCGACTACGATGAGTGCGACAAGTGCGAACAAAAACGTGGAAGAAACACGTATCCCATCCTTCCAGCAAATCCGCGTAAAATCTGATTCGTTGTTTCGCAGAACTTACCTGAAACAGGATTCACAGAACGGAGATTTCCAGCCTCATACATTGCACTCGTCGCATAGATCTGCTGCGGCTGAAGTTAGAAACGCAAAGGGGGAAATGTCGATAAACTTATGGAAAGACGAGGGTCCGTATGTCTGGGCATAAAGTCGGTCGTCGGAGAGGGTTGATCTGGCGTGGCCGTGTCCGTGGAGAGTCCGTTTTGAGGGCTGGAATGGGGAATCAGAATAAGTTGGACGAAGTGTGAATCAATCTCTTTCGTGTATGCATTTCGCTGAAGCTTGCGGTCTATTACTTCGCTCCGTCTACCTGTTCATGTCATCAGCACGCATTCATCAAGATTACACAGCCGCACAAACGTACCAAAACAGTACCTGCCTGTTCAACGCAACACTCCAACTCACCTCTTCGTACTTCACAACGCCACCTCTCGTCACCATCCCCTCAACCATTCAAATAATTCCTAATAGCACCCTGCAACTTACTCGCGCCCTCGCCCAGCATACTCGTCAAGTTCTCAATATCATCACCAGCCGTGATTCCAAACTTCCTGACAAAGTCCTTGGCTGCTGTTTCCAAATCTCCATAGTCTCCTTCGGGAATCTCATCTTCAGGACGACCGAAGTATGCGTTGGAGGAGATGGACGTCGCGCCTTCGAAGCCTTGCAGACGGGTCTTGGCTTCGGATTGTGCGTTGGAGTCGAAGGTGCCGCGGCCGAAGAACTCGTCGGAGGAGATGCCTTTTTGCTGGCCGAATTTCTCGCGGGCGAAGCGTTCGGAGTCGTCTAGAGATCATCATTAGTCACGAGTTGAACACAACTGAACACGTAAATTGAGGATCTCACCTTCAACAGGAGCAGCCCGACCCACAGACCCAAAGCCCATAGCCTTAGGCGCAGCAGCAGCCGCCTTGGGCCCACCAACCTGTCCAAATCCCAACTTCCTCACACCCATACCCAATCTCTCCATCTCACTATCACTCCTCTCTCTAGGCTTCGCTCCCGCCGCAAAGCTGCCCGCCCGAGCAGGGCTAACAGGCGTAGGCTGGTGAAGCGTAGCCGTAGCAGAAGCCGGCTGCGCAGCATTGATCTGTGTCTCCGAAGGCGTCTCTTCGTCAGGATCGTATCCCAACCGCTCTTTCCTCTCCGCCTCTTCGCGGGCCTTCTTCTCCGCCTCGTCGAAATCCAGCGCTGAAGCGTCGACTTTCTTCGCTCCGAGCTTCGTCTTCTTCGCACCCAGAATGTTCGCTTTGGGCTTGCTCGTAAGTGCAGTCTTGCGCACAGCAGACGCAGCCACAGCCTTCGGCGCCGCAGCCTCCGCCGTATCAGACTGCTGCAGCGGTGACTTGGACCTCGCGGTGCCATTCCCATTCGCATTCAAAAACGGCGAAGCGGTGCGGTTCAAGCTGCTCGGCGTGCCTGTCCGACTGGGCGGGTTGCTCGGCCTCTTCACCGCGGGCTTATCCCAGCTCGAAAAGAAGTCATCCGCAGGCTCGCCCGCAGGCGTATTGGCGCCCGAACCCGCCGCATCCTCCTGCGCATCCTCAATCACCACGCCATCAGGATACCGCTTGACATCCTGCTCGACTCGCCGCGCCAGCTCATCCTTATACTTCCCCGCCGCGGCGCTCGTATACTTGACTTTGGGATCCTTCGACTGCAGCGCCGCCGTCCCGCCGTTCTTCTTGAAGAAGACGGTCGCGCTCTCGTTGCCGCCGACTTTCATGCGTCGCAGCTGATCCCATTGCCACTGGTCGAGGTTGGTGCTGCGCACGAAGGAGATGTGCACGCCGAGGTTGCGGTGGTTGGCGGAGCAGTCGAGGCAGAGGTAGATGCCAAAGGGGACCGAGGACCAGGTTGGGTTTTTGGCGCCGCAGTCGAAGCAGATCTTGTTGCTTTCTTTCCGTTTGAGCTTCTCGAAAATCTTGTGAGATTCCGTCTTGGACGCGAGGGCGGACGAAGCCATGGTGGGCGGTGGTGTGGTGTGGTGTTGGAAGGGGGGTGTGTGAGATTATTGAGGGAGGTTGCTGCGATTGCGGGAATCCCTGACTTGAAGTCGACGGGAGTTGAGCCGCGGAGCTTGGACACTTGGCTTTCACCGACTCGTGCCTGAGGCCGACAATACTTGAACAAAGCACTGCTATGGATGGATATGTACAGCCACCGCAGGGAGGTATTCCATATGCTTTTCGTGGCCACACGTGCTAACAATCCCATTCCCCGTCATCACAAGACATAACATCATGCCTCGTCCATATGCAACGCCCTCATGCAGTCAAGAAAACAATTCTCATGCCTTTCATCGCGGCTCCAGCGCAGCATAAAACATCCTCCCCTTTCTCCTCATATTGATTTCAAAAATGCCTGCCTCACACGCTGCCCATAGCATCGCTCCATCGGGACTCATGGCCAGACCAGCAGTTCTAACGCCAATCTCACGTCCACTGTAACCCCTCACCCCGGATCTCATACGTAGTGCCTCGTATCCTTCAGGGAAGTTGGCTATTCGTCGTGCTTGTGCGAGTGTGAGGGCTTCGCGTTCGACGGCTGATGACGATGCTCCGTTGCTGGCAAGGCGATTCGTTCGCCATCGGTCACGGGCTCGAGATTGGGCCAGCGCTATGCGACGCTGGGCATCGAGTTCTTGTTGGAGGCTGTCGGGACTGACACGATCAGACGCAGGTAGTGGTGAACCTGCTTGTGCTCGAGCAGCGCTTTCGAAGAGAGGGCCACGCCCTACCGACATCTGCTCTTCCACGCTCCTCCATGGGTTCTCATCGTCGACTTCTGCTGAGGTGGCACCGGGTGTTGAAAACTGGCCTCTGTTGGCTCCATTTCCGTTGCCGGCTGAAGCAGACGAACCACTGTTAGAGACTGGTGGGTTCAACACAACAGACTGTCTCCGTCGTGGTAGTCGAGAAGTCTCTCCTATCCGCGGTAGTCCAGATCTCGCAGATGATCCCCAAATGCCGTCTTGTAGGGCGTGCAGCGGCGGCAAGTCGTTCGATTCAGTCGCATGCGAAGAAGACGGCCGAGGGCTCGCAGCGTGTATCCTCGAAAGCTCGGGCAACGACTCCTGCACTGAGCTCAAAATCTCACTGATAGGTCTACCAGAGTCCGCATTCGAGGGAGAAGCTGACGACCTATGATTGAACATATCCGGTGTCGTGTAGTTCACCGATCGCGGTATCTGTCCACCAGCTCGTGCCTCTTCCCTCTGCCGCGACGTCCTCAGTGCCTCAAGAATCTGCTGCTCTCGAGACGTTAGCCCTTGCGGATCGTCACCATCAGGCGTTTGTCTCGACGCCGGTGTGCCTGTCTGTGACCTCCCGTGTGCCAGGTCTTGCCTCTGCTGTCTCTGCCTCCTCCTGGCCTCGATGTACTCAGTAGCGAAGTTGACCGCCGATGTATTCTCTGGCACATTCCTGTACCTCCTAAGCAGCTCTGCCTCAAGATCGTCCAAATGTGTTGGCTCTTCAGACGGTATATCCTCGAATGCCAGCTTCGTCAAAGTCTCCTCTTTCGGCTCCAAGTTGATCGTCTGCTTGCTCTTCAACCCTGTCCTCAAGTCCCCAATGCATATTCGCCCCTGGTCTTCCGCCCACACAAGCAAGTCCCACGGCTCTGGCGAAAACACCATACTTCGTATCGCGCCTGGGTGTGGAGAAGGAAAGTCCGCTCGAGAGCCAGGCACGACTGCAACAATCGCCTCGTCGTCCTCGTACTCCGGATCCGCCAGTATCTCTGCATCAATGACTGTAATGTATCCACCTTCTGAACCAACTGCAACCAGCGTCCCACTCGGTGACCACGCACTGGTGAAATAGCCCACTGTCGCATCCGGACTGCTCACATGGAGCGTCACCACATTCGTCAACCGCCAATCCACACTCGCGCTCGTGAGTCGATTATGCGGCTTTGGAATCTGCGGCGGTGTGTCCACAATATCCCTGGTAAAGAAGTATGCCTGGTTGTAGTCTCCCACTGCAACCATCACCGTCCCGTCCGGCGAGATGGTCGCATGGTTGATCGCAAAAGGCAGATCCTTCACCCTCGTCTCTTGTCCCAGCGGCAGACTGTACACTCGCACCGTCTTGTCATTATTCGTCAAGACGGCCACGATGTCGTCCAAATGCGCCTCTTCATCCTGGATGCGGTGGATCGAAATCGAGTTTACTATTTCCTCGCCAATCCTTTCCACCTTGACCGTGGGTGCTCGTCGCCCGAGAGTGAGGCTCGCATGCTGTGGTCGCCAGCCATCAATGGGCAGAGCAGAGTCGACATCCAGTGTCCGTTGTCCGCTCCCGTCGAGCTTGATTGTGGCGAAATGGCCCTCCTCTTCTCCACCCACACAGACGTATCCATACCCTGAAGCCGTGCACCGCGCTTCAAAGGGCAGTGTGGCGATGTGCTTTCTCTTCTTTGTAACGGTGTTGAGGCAGAAGATGTCGTGTGCGCTGGCGTAGTAGAGGTGGTCTTGCTCCGGCGTGGAGATGTAGTGTCGTAATTGCCAATGTCTATGCCATACCCAGTCAGCCCTCACCTCATCCGCATGCACTCGTCCACCTACGACACAGGTATCCTCATCTGATAGAACCCCTTCTCCGTCTGCGCCAGCTCATCCGTATCCGGATATCTATACCGCAAACAGTCAGCCCCAACACCACCCTCCACTCTCCCTCTCAGCCACCACTCACGGAATATTCGCATCGATCGCCATATTGCAAGAATTCCCCCTCGTCCGCGCCTGCGCCGGTTGCGTGGGTGTTATGCGATGCGCGTCCGTCGAAAGGTAGAAGTTATCGCCCAAGAGAAAGAACCACAGTAACTCGCCCGTCTCAGGGTCCGCAGTGGCTATAGGTTGGTCGAGACTGTTGGGCGCAAAGAGTTCCACGTTAGCCTTGCGCTTTGTGTGGGAAGAATGGAGGAGGAGGGTAGTGGGGGAGGGCGAAAGACGTCAGCGAAGCCAAGGAAGAGGACCAGGCTGCTTGCTGCTCAAGCTGCGGCAAGGATTCTGGCGTGGATGGTATGTCCATTGTTGTTGTTTGACAATCGTCGATTTATGCTTTCCCAACTCGTCTGTTGATTTATCTGGTTGCTTCTATTCACGCTGATGGTGCATGGTACCACGCTGATGCGAGCCATTGGTGTCGCACCGCATCGCCGTCACTCATCTTGGTACGGAAGGCGTCAGGCCATCGCACATTGGCTGACCGACGACCAGGGGAGTCACGAACCACGGTACTTGGAACTTCACGGATGGCAGGCCTGGAAAATTGGACTGCAGCTCCGATTTGTTTCATTGCAACCAGTGCTATTAACTCATCTAGCCGCTACTTAAAAACACTTTTCTCGCTCGCTTCGTCTCTTCATGCAGTCATGTGCCTCGTCTATCGTGGCAAAGCCGCCTCGGCGTGCTCTTGAAAGGGGGGATTGGGTATGTGTATGTGTGGTGATCAAAGACTCGCTCATGCTGTGGTGCTGAGAGGTCGATCGGTTTCTGTGAGGTCTGGTGAGTAACTTGACAACGTGATGAAGAGTCAGGACTTACCAGCATTCGCATCTAACCGCTCTGGACCTTCTTGACGACCTCCTCGACCTTGGCAAAGAGTGGGTGGCCCTCCTCGAGACCGCAGACCTCCTGGACGATGGTCTTTGGGTCCTTACTGGCCAGGATCTCCTTGAGCTTGACCGAGTCCTCGTCGGCCTCGACATCGGTGAAGCGGAAGGCCTGCTCAATGCCGCCGAGCAGGTAGTCGAACTTCTCGCCGCGCTCAGCGAGCTGGGCAGCAGGGCCTATGAAGCGCTCCTTGCGGGAGAGCTTACGAAGAGGAGCACGGCCGACACGCTCGACGTTGTCCTTGAGGACGGGGTTGGAGATGCGAGTCACAATCTGCTTGACGTAGTCCTCCTGCTCCTGCTTGGAGACGTGGGTGTGCTTGGAGGTGATGAGGTGGGCGGTCTCTTTGAGAGTCTCCTGAACAATATCATGGAGCTTCTTGTCCTCGAGGACCTCATGGATGTACTGCTTCTTGGCCTGGTGGCCGTAGTACGCAGCGGTGGCGTGACCGGTGTTGACCGTGAAGAGCTTGCGCTCAATGTACGGCTCAAGGTCGTCGACGTAGTGAACGCCCTTGATCGGTGGTGGTCCGCTGCTCTTGAATGGCTTCTCCTCGACGCACCACTCAAAGAACTTCTCGATCTTGACGTTCAGGCCGGCGTCCTTGTCCTGCTCTGGCACAATTCGGTCAATAGCCGAATTGGCGAACTCGGCCTTGGAGCCAATGTTGGCCTTGGTCTCGTCGGACAGCTTCTGCTCGATGAAGCCGCGGAGGGTGTCGGTGGCGCCAATGGCGTTCTCGCAGGCGATGACTGCAAGTGGCTTGGACTCCTTGCGAGCCTCAATGCCCTTGGCGATGGGCTCGGCAATGAACTTGAGGATGTTGGGGCCGACGGCGCAGGTGACAGTGTCGGCGGTAGCAATCTCTTGGATGACCTTGTCCATCTCATGCTTCGAATTGATGGCGCGGTAGTTGTCGATGTGGAAGGTCTTCTCGCCGTCTGGACCAATCTCGGTGACCTCGTACGACTTGGCCTTCTGGAGGGCATCGATGATGCTGTCCATGACATCGACGAACACGACCTCGAAGTCAGAGTTGTGGAGGAACTCGGCGACGAAGCCACGGCCGATGTTGCCTCCGCCGAAGTGAACACCCTTGAGACCCATATTGTCGGTGTTGGTGTGATTGGTGAAGTGTCTATAGGAAGTTAGTTGAGGAAGGTGTGGTGTATAGGTGCTGTGGTGTTGTTTTTTGAGGTTGGAAGTGGTGAGTGTGTTGGAGTTGGAAGGAAGTGCTTACCTTGAGAGAGATTGGACTCTTTTAAACCCCTTCACAGCACGTGAAGACGGTTGCTGGTAGCGTCAGTGAGCTTTTTGTTTATATGAAGCACCTTCTCGCTGCTGCTCTGCTCGTGACTGCGCTGCTGCTGCTCTTGCTGCTGATGTCGTCGCCGCTGTTTGCAAGTAAGGTGAGAGAACGAAAAGCAACTTACATTGTCAAGGGAGCTTGGTGAGCCCGTGGCGGTGCCTTGGAGAATGGTGTGGGTGGTTGAAGAAGGAGGTGGATGAAGGTGTGTTGGAGGTGAAGGTGTGGAAGAGAAGTGAAGAAGTGTGTGTTGTTTGGTGTGTGTTGGAGAAAAAGTTGCGGTGTCTGTCGGTGGAAGAAGTAGGAGCTTGGTCGAGCTCCTTCTTGAAGTCAACGCACCTGCATCACCAGCCCCGCCTAGAACGCGACAAGCCCACCTTCCGCGCGACAAACGTGCTTGCAACGTCACTGCCTCTTTCGGCTTTACGGCCCGATTTTAGCCGCCCTCATTGGACAGGGGTTCCATGAGACCAGCGCCTAATATTTCATTAACACATTTACTTCACACAGTGGAAATGAAAGAACTTCACTTCTGAACGCTTCATCCAATTCACATGTCCATTCAAAGTACGTAGATAAACTCGCACCAAGTGGATCGAACCCCAACCTGCAGGTACACCGCCTCGCGGACGTGAGATCCGACCAAGATAGCGCCTCGCCTCCCACAATCTCTCTCCACGCCCCCCAAAGCCTGTGGAAGATCCCCAGACGAGACCACACGTCGTGCGGGAAGTCCCCCCGGGGCCAAGGAACCTTCGCGCGTTGGGGCTCCAGCCTGCATATCGAAGGATGTGAGTGAGGCGAAGTGTCGGACAAGCGAGCGCGCTGCTGCTGCGTGAAACGCCATCTTTTTTTCTTGTTTTACATACCGCCCTTTCATTCATGTCCCGAGGTTCCACTCCTGCGCACGCTGTGTAGCGCTGTGCTGCGTGATCCTGGGGACGTGGGCGGATCGTACAGTGGGGTTCTCTTCCAACCAGAACCCTGAATCTTGTGTGCTTTTTCGAGGTCGTACAGCTTGACACCTGCTGCCTCAACCGAATGTACGTGGGAATGTGCAGACTGTCCGCCTGCCGCTTATGCATGTATGGCCTGTTGCACGTGGGGATACACCTCTATCATGCGGCGGTAAAGGTCTCCATGCTCTCTCATCAGGACCTCTGAATCCCACGCTGCCGCCACGAAGATCGTATCGATTCCGCTGTTGAGAGGCACCACAAAACAGCCAGTGACCTGGAGGCCGATCAAGAAGGCGTACAAGACAACGACTGCGGTGAATTTGCCCCCTTCGTTGTATGGTGGATCAGTCACTTCAAGGTAGATGTAGCTGACCAGAGCGCAGGTGACGGCAACGAAGAGGCATCCCATCGAAAGGACTGGCCCCACAAGACATTCGTTGATCAGCGCATCGATACCACGGTCCTTGATCATTCTCCACGTATCTTTGGCGGATGCGAAGTATGCCTTGCCGTAAAGTGCCATGTAGCTGAATGCGTATCGGTTGATGAATTCGAGGGCCCATTGGACAAGTCCGAGAATGCACTGCAGCACACAAAATGCACAGTCAGCCATGAAGTTGCCAGTACCAGCGCTGTTGTCTCGCGCGATGGAGCAGGCAAAGCGAAGTAGATCCAGGATGGCAACCAGCAAGCTGCCCAGGCTAATGGAGCCAAAGCTGTAGGTGAGTGCTCTCCTCGCAGCTCCTCGAGTTGGCGCACTTGGGACATTGTTTGGCGAGAAGTACCAGCTACCATAGACACCGGAGATGGTGGTGTGGATTGTGTTCTTGAGCCACTCCGTGATCCAATATCCAGCGAACGTAATGTAGACCAGGAGACCGATGACAATGGCAGAGCTACATCCACCGGACCCACCAGCAGCAGCATTGCAACTCGGATTGGCGCCAGGTTCGAATCTGATATACACCGCGACCATTGTCACGGCGAACCAGGCAGAGAAGGCCGCCGCAATCAGACCGCCGAGGAACGACACTAAGTACACATGTCCGGTCTTGCGCGAGACGTCAATGGCCGTCTGGAACATCAGCACGCTAAATGGAATGCGCTTGATCCAGGAAATGAAGCAGAAGATGGAAAACACTGCGACGACCAGCCAGAGCGCACCACCGACCCATGCTTTGCGGTAGAAGTAGTAGATCGCAGTCGCCAGACTCAGGACAATATTGAGAATGCCCGAGATCCAGATGAACTGCTTCGTGAAGATGCGCGCAAGCGAGATGTAGCCATAGCCAAGGACGAGCGCCGCCACGATGATAAAGGCAAAGAGCACGATCGTATTGGTGTTGAGACTGAAGGTGTTGTCAGACCCGTAGAAGCCGTCGCCATTGAAGTTCTTGTTGCCCGCGTATCCTGCGATGCTGATGCCAGAGACCGCGACGAAGCCGAGGAAGACGAGGATGAAGAGAATACCAGCCCAGAGGTCGTTCCATTTTGGTCGCTCGATCTTGAAAGCCTGCGAGAATTCCGGCTTCTCGCTGCCGAAGTTCTGACCATAAGAAGGCGGGTTGGGCATCCCATACTGCTGCTGAGGTGGTGCTTGATTGTACTGCTGCTGCTGCTGCTGCTGTGGCTGCGCGCTGTAGTACGAATCCGCAGCGCCATTCTGGCCCTGGCCGTCATATCCCTTGAGGGGTTCCATTTCTACTCCAGTCTCGTGCGCCGAAGGACCCGTATACTCGTTCCCGTCGTCGGTGGTGTACGCGTGATAGAAGTTGTCGTCGTGCGAAGAAAGAGGTCGCGACGTCGTCGTTGATTTGAGCGGACCCACTTGAGCCATAGATTTCGTCGATCCCGCCCAAGGCAATTTGAGATTGCCGAAGCCAATCGCCGGCATCGCTGAGTAACTGTGGCAACGGCGACTGTGGAAGCGAAGGAAAGCTGGGAAAACTGGAGGAGAAGTTGGAAGAGGCGTTTTTCTTTCAGCTTGCTGAATGATCAGAAATATGTGAGGAAAGATATACAAACCCAATGCTGCGCAGAGGCACAGGCGGCGTTGGTGTTGGGTTTCATAGCATTGTCGCCATCGAGCTGGCGCTTCGCAGTTGCACAGCCCTGAGGCACTGGCTTTGCAGGTGCAACTGACAATGTCCTACCTGTCCTTATTTTGTCGACTGCAAGTTCACTGCGAGATTCTGCCACTTTGAGCTTGTGTCGCAAGCTCTCGTCCTGTCGCTATGCGCCCTCGAGAGTTCGTCCGCTAGCATGTCGAGGAGCTGCCTCGATAATGCCGTCGGATGTCGAGCCGTTGTATATTTGGCGTAGTCGTGATTGGAAAGGGGCAGGATCGCGGAGAACGCCATAGCAAATGGGCCATTCAAGAGACAGGAACATGAAAGAACAGAAATGGGGTGAAGTGCGGTCTTTATACACCTGATCCACCCCAGGATGGCACAGACAACGCGCACGTCAGCAACTTGCATCCGATGAAGCCGAACATCCTTCGACGTTGGCCCGAGCAACATCACCTCAACCTCACCAATACCCACCCAACATGTAAAAGATGGGAATGTGTCTTCGGCCTATGAGAATGAGAAAGACTCATGGGATGAGACGCCTCGACGTGAACGTCAGATCGTTTTTCTATCAACACCCGGCAGAACTGTTCTGAGGGGCTCGCATTCCCAGCGCCTCTTCGAATCTATTGTACAGATTAACGATCATACTGCACCAGTGGAGGCCATGACTCGTCTCGCTGTTCCGTGGTCGACGCTTTGTGTCTCCTTCCTCTTGCCGTTGCTCGCCTTTCAACCCGTACTCGAAGCTGGTGACCACCCTTCCAATCCCTTCAGCCACTCCACACCGCCGAGAAGGCACTGTCCGCGAAGTTGAAGACCTTTTCGGCTTTGTGGGGCATATGGGACCAGCCGGGGGACCACTGGATGTACTCGAGCATCTCATTCCGTATTTGCTCCCTGCCATTGATCCCGAAGTGCAAACGGAAGCTGCGCTTGAGTGCAGTGATATGAACGCGCGCCTCAATCAGGACCTTGACGCCGGTGTTATTGAGATATCGCAGTCCCTCGCCCATAACGCGCAGCCTGCTTAGGAAAGAGGTCTCGGTCTGGCCCGGAATGAACCATATTTCGATTCCCTGTCGCATTCCGCACGCCTTGTGCTTGCGCACGATCTTGTCAAACCATGCGTTGCTCTTTTTCTCATCGCTGGGCAAGGCCAAAATGATCTTGTTGACACTGTAGATGATGTTTCTGGACTCCTTGTAGATCTGCTTGCACGTCATGGTGAGGGGGGCGAGGGCGGTGTTGGGCCGGGATATGCGATGTCCTCGCTCAGTAGGATCGCCGACACGAACGAAGCCGGTCGAGAGGGCATATTCGTAGATCTCATTGCGAAGCTCGGCGGGCAACCCAAGGAGGCGGCAGAGCTTCTGCGTGAGAACTCAGTAATGATCATTTCGATTGCCGGTGTGCGGAGGTAGACATACCGATGCATTCTCAACGTTGCTCGCCATGTTGGTATCGACCGCCTATCCGTTGATCGGCGTCGATGATGATTTGTCTTTGAAGACACCGTATGGTGCTGTTGAGGTGCTGGTGAGGAAACAGAATGAACTTTGGCAGCGATCGGCAGCTCTGACTCGGCTAGCGAAGCGTTTGCATGTGCCAAAGCTTAATTTCCAAACATCCACCAAATGCGGAAGTCACGTCAAAACTACCATTCGACAATATTCAAAAACTCAACAGCGACCAAAATCGAAAAACAATCGATCAAATAAATCGAAGACCTCCAAATATTTATTCAAAAAGATCACCCCCTCAGACTCGCCGCCCACATGGAGGTCGAGAAACAACCCGGTTCGAACGGATGGTTTGCTGCGGTTTATCCGTCAAGCGCGTACACCACTGAGCTAAGCTCAATGGCCCGGTTCTCTTGACGAACTGACAGTGGAGGGGTAGAAACTAATTATGTAGTTTGATTGCTTTTCGGCGAACTTTCGGAAGTGAGGCATTTGGGCGGCGGTGGCGGCGGTGGCGGCGGCGGGGTGCGGAGGCGGGCTTGGGTGATGTGTTTTGGACTGTTTGTTGCTGTCTGTCGAGGTTCGTTCTGTGGTGTTGGTGAGTATCTGTTCCATTCGTAGGTGTATTTGGATGTCAGTCTGTTTGCTCGAGTGCTTCACCTTTCACGCCCATCATCGACTTGCTCTACTCACCGATTGGACGATGCAGCATCAAGGCGACGTGACGTCCATAGTACATTGTCAATCTATGTAACTCAATTATCCCTCGCCCAGTTCATACCGTCCCTCCGCGCATTTGTCCCTACAGCCCCCTGTTTCTCTTCGATATGACGCCGCTAGATTGCAGCTATGACCATGAAGATCTGCTCAGCTTGTCTGTTGTCATTATCAGAATTCCTCCATGATGTCCCTGCTGCAGGATCGCATCAATCGCTAATACCGCTGCTCCATATGGCCCTGTGCACGCGCATCCAGTAATATGCACCTCAGGCTGATCATTTCCACTCGACACAGGGTTAGTGGTGTTGTTCAAGTCTATGAAGATTTTGTCATGATAGACTCCATCGCAGACTGTACGTCCAACCATCTCGAACTTGCGAAGATGGGCAACAAAGTCATTGGTGGCGGTCGACATCGTCCAGTAGTCCCAGAACGTGCGGTCCCTTCGCAGGTCCATAGTAACCTCCATTTGACCGTAGAAGTAGGTAATGACCTCATTGTAGATGTCTGGACCTGGAGTACCAGGTGGCTGAGGTCCATATGCCCTAGCCAGCCCAGGGACATGCAACTGCGCCAGCCGGACCTGTTGGTTGAAGTACGCAGTAGCGCTGAGGTCATCGGAGAGGTATCGTCGATAGACCATGTTGCCGAGCTCAGCGGGCAGGGACAGAAAGTCGAAAGACATGCTGGAGTGGTCGTGGAGTAGTAGAGTTGGATGGGGTGTGTAAATGAGTGTACGATATCTCGACCAGCGAGTATATCAAGTAATGAACGTTTGATCGGGATGTGTGAATGGTGTTGAAGTGATCTGCTGAGAAA
This sequence comes from Zasmidium cellare ATCC 36951, assembly GCF_010093935.1. Taxonomy (NCBI): domain Eukaryota; kingdom Fungi; phylum Ascomycota; class Dothideomycetes; order Mycosphaerellales; family Mycosphaerellaceae; genus Zasmidium; species Zasmidium cellare. The sequence continues at coordinate 482,647 of NW_022986972.1, forward strand.
AGATCCGTCAATCGAAGTGTGTGCTTTAATACCTGCTGCATCTTTCCTCACCAGCTGAGATGTTGCAGCATCGCCCTTCGTGCCTTTGTCGTCTTGTTTCAGGGAGGAGAGACCGTCCCATTTCAGCATCGAGCTGAGACTCGGTGACTGGTTTCAAACTGGTGGAAGGTTCTGTTACTGCCCTCGAGTGTTCTAGTGGCGGTTCACCTTGTGTAGTGGTTTCTTTCCAGACAATGCGATTGTGCCCTCGAAAGTACGAACAAGATCGGTACATCGAGACTGTCTTAGTAGAGTGTCTCGCATAGTGTGACCGGACGCCCTGCTGGCCACTGCACCCCGAACATCATGCCAGCAGCATCAAACATCCTCGCCAGTGCATCTTTCGTCAGTACCGTCCTGCCGTCGACAGCGCTCAGGCCATCGACAATCGCTTGCAGCCGCTTCACAACGATATGAACCATCTTCCCTTCCAGACAAGCCTTGAAAGCCGGGTCTAGAACCGAGACGGCCGTCTTTCTCAAGTCGACGAGGATCAAAGCGTGATGCTCAAAGTCCAACGAGCCATGTCTGAACGTGATGTCTCTCATCGACGAGATGGCAGTCTCATCCTGACAGGCAAGCCACCTTCGCGCGGATTCTATGTCTTTGTGCCAGAGGAAGTCGAAGGTGAATGGTGTGGAAGAATAGTATGTGAAGAGCGCCTCGTATCGGATCTCGCGACAAATTTGCGAGATGGAGTACGGCGTCGTTGGCGAAGCTGACTTTCTGCAGCTTGGTCGAATGCCGAAGGTGAACACTGACCCGACTGAGAAGTTGGTGGGTTGTGGCATGAGATATTGGTATATCTCTTCTCGAAGCTCTTTTGGCAGGTCGAGGAAGCGGAAGTGCTTGGATTTTTCGTAAACTCGCGACATGATATAAGTTCAAGGTGGCTCAGGGGACACAAGGATGAGAGTGAGCAGAGAGGGACATTGGTGGAGAAAAGCCAACGTGCCGTGATTGAAAAACCTGCCCTCATTGACTGAGGATCGGTTCCTGAGGGCAGTTTGATCATCATTAGAGTTTCTCTCGGGCGCATGTCAGGCTCCGAGCTGAACACCATTCGCTGCTGAAGATTGCCAAGTTCGGACAATGCTCGCAATACCAACAAAGATCTCGTGCGGTATTGCACCAGTAAGTAGGGTTGCGAGAAGCCGAGCCTGGCCATCGCGGCTGACTGTGAGCGGCGCGGCCTATCATGGTATACACACTCCGTGTGCCAGCCGGACGATGTTGTCGAGCACGTTCTTAGTCAGACGCTTCCTCCCATCAGCCGCTTCGATGCCACCGACAACCTCTTGAATCTGCTTGACAATCTTCGGCACCACCTCTTCCTTGATGCACTTATCGCATGATGCGAAGGATCCCTCGTCCAGAACGACTGTGCCTCTGAGTATGTCGACTTGGATCTTAGCTCGATGCCAATCGTCTCCATGATCGACGTTTGAGTGGTGCAAGAGCTCAATCTTCCGCATGCACGACACCGCGACTTCATTCTGAGCATCAACCCAGCCGTGACTGGCGGAGCATTTGCGACTTGAGATGCGGAAGATGAAGGTCGTCTTGGAGAAGTACACAGCCAGTGCTTCCTGCCGCAAGACACGGCTCGCCTGTGCCAGAGCGTAGCGTTTTGGCATCGTCGTCTGGTAGGCGCCCACCTTGATTGTCGTGTTGTTAATGGGGACAGGTGAAGCAATCTGATAGACTTTCTCTCGGATCTCTGGTGGAAGATCCATGAACCTGAAAGGTTCTACTGGACTTGCAGATGCTGCCGCGTCGGGGTTGAGCGGATTGTGATTCTCGAAGTCGCAGGCGGAGGTAGGGACGTTTTCTTGAGGCGGTGCCTCTCCAGTAGATAACATCTCGTTTGATTGACTGGAGGCTGTGAGCTGTTGAATGGTCTGCTGAGGTGGTGCCAAATGTACCTGGTGCTGGCCTCTACCAGTGTTCGCTTGGCTGGATGTACAGCACCGCGCAGCAGATTTTCAGTAGGACGACATGTGGGAGTTGGCACTGTCTGCGGGTAGAGGTCGGGAAAGCGAAGACATATCTGGCGTTTGTTCGTGGAGCTAGTGTTGCAAACGCCGCCGTTGCCAGGCAGCCGCGCAAACTGCCATCAAGATGTGAAAGTTGAAGTTTGTTGCGGCTCTTCCACAAATTATGTCCATACTCGAGCTCTTTCTACACAGATTCATCATTGCGTGGCTTATGAAGACTTCTTCGCCTCTCTTTCCGCCTTCCTCAACGCTCTCTTGCGGATATCCTCATGCATGCTCTTGTTGATGTTCAGAACGATGCCGCTCATGGTGCCCACGAACGATTGGATTGCCCAATGCATGATGCCATGCGACCAGTACGGTGTGCTCGTACCAGCCATACCTTGCGCTCCACCCGACCTTCCAAGCCGACTCAATGCAGCTTTGACAAACTGCTTTGGGTTCGGAATAAGCGCCGATGAGCGTCTAATCTTGCTCATCGCAGAAGTCACAAGATATGACTGCACAAGCTGGACGTGGATGTTGTAGGGTGCAAGTTCGGCGCTCAAGGCTGTCGACCAATGCTGAAGGAAAGCCTTGCTGCCGCTGTATGTGGCGAGCAATGGTGTAGGAGTCAAACCACCGAATGAGCCCATGGTCAAGATCAGGCCACGCTTCCGCTGGATCATGCCCGGGGTAATCAGCTGCGTGACGCGCAGCGTACCCATACAGTTGATCGTGATGATGTCCTTCATCTCTGATTCGGTCGTCTCGTTGAATGGCACAGGAATGCTGTGACTCTGGCCCACATTGTTGATCAAGACAGAGATGTCCAAGTCAGAGATGAGCTTGTTGAGCGCCTTGTAATCCGAATCTTTATTGGCCGCGAAGTCCATCGCATACACCTTGGTCTGCACTTTGTACTTCTCTTGAATCTCCGAGGCCAGCGCATCAAGCTTCGACTTTGTACGGGAAACGAGGACGATGTTGTAGGTCTTTGCAGCGAGCTGGAGTGAGTATTCTTTGCCAATGCCGTCGGAGGCTCCGGTTACGACAACCCAAGTGCCTTCTCTGCCAAACTTCGAAAGCTACACACAGTTAGCTTAGTGACGCTTATACGATGCGGCACGATCCATACCGATTTACCTGGGAGGATGAACAGCGACGCTATCATCCTCCAAAAGGTGAAGATCTTGTACGAGACGAACACGATGCCAATGACCGTGAACACCTGTTGCGTTGGGGACGCCCAAGGGTCGTTTGTAGCGAAGACATCCTCGACTTTCTCCATCTTGAAGCCTCACTTGGTCTGTTCAATGTTGTATACCAGAACGGCGTTGGGAGTGAGGTTGATGCTGAAGACGACAACGAGGTGGAGCTGATGTCGCGCTATGCCTGTTCCTGAAATTCGCTTGGCTCGGCCCGGTGCACAGACATTCTCCTGAACTCCAGGACGTGAGGTGAATGCTTTCTGTTCTCCATACCGTACACAAGTTCGTACGCCGACCACCGCCAGTACCGATCAGCCTCAAACATCGAAGTCCCAGAATATCTTTGTTGGCACAATGTCATCACTGGGCGCCATCGGCTCCTACCTGCCGCCAAGCGACGGTCTGCTCCCCAAATGGCTCCTATTCGTATGTATTGCCAGCTATTTTCATCGCCCCATGGGCAGCACCATCTCTGACCGCAGCAAAGATAGCAGTCGTATCTATAGGCAACAGCGTCCAGGCCTACGTGTCGCTGGCCGGCACTCGAGAGGTGTACTCCGGGTCATCCGCTACCACAACCCAGACCACCGGTTCAGGCGACACGAAGACGTCGACCACATCGCCGGTCAATGAGCTCAGCGCAAGAACTTTCGGCACTTGGACGGCGCTCAGCAGCATCGTCAGATTGTACACGGCTTACAACATACACGATCCTCTGGTGTACCAGTTGTGCTTGTGGACCTACGGTCTTGCTTTTGCTCACTTCGTCAGCGAGTGGCTGGTCTTTGGGTCTGCTAAATGGGGGCGCGGCCTGGTCTCACCCCTGATAGTCAGCACTGTCACGGGAGTGTGGATGTTGTCCCAGTGGGACAGCTATGTGCGGTGAAGGTCGTGTAGCCTCACCACGGACGAATCTCCAGTGCTTGACGGCATTTCGAGGCTCCTCGCAGTTGTGCAGCTGCAAACCTCTCAAGTTTTTTTGGTGGCAAAGTCCGGAACATGCATCACGCAAGATCAAATTCACAAGCTTTCGTTTTGGCTTTGACCAAATTTAGACTGATCCTTGAACCCAGCCGTAGAGCCATGGTCAGAGCGGTTTGCACTCCATTGCTTGGCTTTTCCGAGCAAGCCCAGGCCGGACTTATAGCAGCGCTTTTGACCTATAGACAGGTCTCACAGGCTGCTTCAGTGGCCGTAATATCTTGAAAATCTCCGACATTTTTCGTGCATTCACAGTCATTCAGTGAGGTGCTGGAGTCCACTCTCAACGATTCCGGGACCAGCGCTACATTCCGACTCCACAGTGGTGACCAAGGTTTATTGGAAAGATGGAGAAGGCCCTGTACGCATGTGATCAGTGCTACCGCTGCAAGACGCGTTGCGCGAAAGAACTCCCTCGGTGCCAGAGATGCCAACGACAGAACAATGTATGCACATACAGCGTGACTGGATCCGAAATCTTCACTCTCGCCGGCGAGATCACCACGGACCAGACAGACGCCGCTCATGCCAGCCGTCACAACAGCTCAGTACGATCTGCCATCTGTCGGCGCGACAAACCCTGGACGAACGTCACCCAAGGCCATCGAGCGCTGATGAGCAAGGCAAATCAATCTTCCCAGATCGCTGTAACATGGTCGAGAAAAGCACCCGAGGGCGAGCTCAAGCCAGAACTGTCGCCAAATCACTCCATTTCGAGTCATTCCGATGTGTATCACAATATACTACAGAATGCAAGCGCGACAACACCTGAAAACCTATGTGATTGCATTCGTCGTAACCTGGAGTCCACGAGGGATATCTATCTTGGCAGTATTCGGTGGGATACGTCGCACAACATGACCGTTCTCAACCAAGGCATATTGTCTTGCGAGCCTTGCCTCTCGTGCTCAGCTACACGTTGCAGAATGGCCGCCATTAGCTCACTCTTGTTCCTCCAAAGGGCGTTGATGTGCATGACGCAGGCTTCATTTCCTTTAGTGGCCGCCTTCGGAGATGGAGGGCTCGCGTTGCTGTGTCAATCAATTCTCAGTCATCTTCAAGCCAACTTCTCTTTGAGTGTGGCCGATGGGCCTGAATCTCTCCACTCGGTTTCGCAGCTGTATGAGAGTATACAGAAAGGCTTTACTGGACTCCTCGCTGGACCTTGGCTTAGCACATGAATGCAGAGGGCGTGTAGGACGAGAGTCCGGATCATGGTCCTAAGCATTGCTTGTACCCGGTGCATGGCGTCGTCAAACTCTGAATCGCATAATCCGGACACGCTCGTATACTACAGCCATACCTTGTGTCGCTGTCTGTTCTTGCCAGGTCTATCGAGCACCCGAGTGGACCTTACGCAACGCAGGCCTGGGTCCCTGGCAAAGTTTGGCTGCTTCAATAGAAGCATTGACCTCGTTGCCCCTTCTCCGTTGACGTACGTTCGAAAATCGGACAAGTTGATACCCATCGCCTCAACCTTTAAAAGAAAGGGGCTGCATCCCCTCTGCCTTCAGACCATCGCCAATACTACTGTCGCTACCCTCCATACCGTTCTATTGACATCGTTTTCGACAAGCTTCTTCACAATGAAGTTCAGCCATTCGATAATCCTCGCCTTCCTGGCAGCCACAGCTTCGGCGTACCCCATTCATGAAGGTAGGTCAATCCGCGTGTCCCCTTGTTGTCTACTTTGCTGACAAACATCGCCCAGGGAAAGCCGTCAAGAAAGATGCTAATGTCGATGCGGCTGATGTTCACAACACTGGCATCAAGCGTTCTCCTGTAGACCAATCTGCCGAGGGACAGCCTCAGCCTTACCAAGCTCATCAAGAGGCTCCTCCTCCGGCTCAGCCTGTCGCACCACCGCCTACCTCTGAGTACGGGAAACCACCCGAGAAACCCGCAGCACCACCTCCTGAGAAGCCCGCCACGCCTCCTCCCGAGAAGCCTGTCGCCCCACCGCCTGAGAAGCCTGCAACACCACCACCTATCTCTGAGTACGGCAAACCACCTGAGAAGCCAGCCACGCCGCCTCCTGAGAAGCCCGCCACGCCTCCTCCTGAGAAGCCTGTCGCCCCACCGCCGGAGAAGCCTGTCGCCCCACCGTCTGGGAAACCTGCAACACCACCACCAGTCCATCCACCTGTTGCGGAATACCATGCTACACCTCAGGCGCCGCCAAAGCCAGAGAAGCAGCCCCCACACGAGGAGCCCAAAGCACCTGTACCAAAGCAGCCTGAGGCACCTGTACCAAAGCAGCCTGAGGCACCTCATGCTCAGCCACCAACATATGCTCCTCCGCCGCCTAGTAGCTATGGTTCATCTCCTGCTCCTGGTGGGGATCATGCCTCTGCTCCGTCGGCAAATATGCAGCAGCAGCAACAGCAGCAACAATCAGGGTCTGTTCCGGCGAACTCCAACCATGCAGCTCCAGCCTCTCTCCAGCAGCAGCAACAACAGTCGGGACAGAATGGTGGCAAGGGCGATGAGGAAAATGAAGACGAGGACGAAGACGAGGAGGACGAAGACGATGAGGACGAGGATGAGGACGAGGACGAGGCCGAAGAAGAAGGAAAAGGAAAGGGAGGAGCCCCGCCAATGGCTGGAAGCTCTTCGAACCAGCAATCTGATTTGCACCACCAGGCCTCTCAGCATCCTCCTCCTTCTAACGGAGCTGGCGGTGCTGCTTCGGATCCACATGGCGGGCACTAGAATGGGTCGAGTGAAGAGCTTGGTGCATAACACTGCTTGACGCAGTTTCATGCTCGCATGTTGAGACACTGACGCTTGGTGGAAAGGGATTGCATTCTGTTGAGAGGACGCTCATTCTTCAGCACTTCGTTACGATTTTGTATTGTTTGATTCGTGTCTATCGCTCATTTGCTATACTGCCAACTTTTATACTTTACGGCCTAATGAAGAACACTTTTTGACATGTTTTGTGTTGACCTTGTACCTTCCCCTTCCCCTGACGTCGATTGCGCACGTGTTGCCAAGACACTAAGACTTGGCTGAACTCGACTTCACCTCTAACATCTTCTCTTCTCCTAACACTTCATCCACCAACACAAGATCATAGCAGATGCCTCGCCCCGGCATATGTGCTGTTAATATCATTGGTCATATCCATCGTTGTTCGGCAGCACTTCGGCTTCGTCCACTGGACTTCACTTGCTCCCGCAAGGTTCCGCAAATCGACTTGCCGGAGCATGAAAACATGCGAAACTGCAGCACATCTTATGCGCATATCCAACACTATGGTATTTCCTTCGCCGACAGCTGATCTCTTCATCAATTGGTCCTGGTGCATGAGCAGCAATCCTCGGACTTACACGAGGTTGGGAAGGCACGCAAAGTGAGCTATATATAAGTCTCACCAACATTGCCGCAGCTCGACGCTCTCCGGTCAGCACAAACTCTAAGGATTCAAAGTTCTTACGACAACGTCCATGGAGCTTTTCTGGAATTCCAGAAAGGCTGGGATCGAAACCGCCCCCTTGACTTCACAAGCATGCTCCTCCCACGTTCAAGCAACGTGGACGCTTTCTCGAAGCACTCGCCAAGATCTCTTTACCGACCATTAGGGGACTTGCGAAGGAACCATACCAACAGCTTCGATATCAGCCGGTCCAGAACCGCTTCAGAACGCATGGCTTCCGAAAGCACATCGCTAACTGCACAATGACACTTTACTGCCCCTGATCTCCAAGCCCAAAATGGCCGATCACGAACGGCCGCTGGCGCCCGAAGAAATTGCTGGGGATGCGAAGTATCTCATCGTTGACCAAAACACGATTGCTTTTTTGGACTCCCATTGTCTTCGACCACTAACGGCGTTAGAACAGCTCCAACAGGTTGTGGACATCACCTTCATTGGCTCGCTGGGCTCATCCGTTTTCGACACTTTCAAGTCGTATTGATAGTATGTTGCAGCTCGAAATAAATGATGCTGCATGAAGACAATCGCTCGATCGACTTTGCTGATAGGCCTTGCAACAACAGGTTCATACACGCTCCAGCACCTTGGGCCCTGAACGGCAACGGTAACAACCAGCGGAAGGCGCCCTTCCGCGATGGACGAAGACGATTTTTTTAGTATACCAATCGTCAATCCATACCACAGAAAGTATGAACTTTGGGCTAAAAGAGTTCTCGAGCACGTGGAATATGAAGACCAGGACAGGCTGCATCACGCGAAACAGTCGACATTGCCCTTCACATGTCTCCCCTGTATGCAAGGTTCCATGCTTCTCCGTCGTTTTCTGGAAGCCGCCGAAGAGCCATACATAGCTATGAAAGCTCCACCAAACATCGGGTATGTGGGTTCATTTTCGTCTATCACTGGTTTCCTACTGCCGTTCGCTACATAAATTCGCTACACACGCTCGCTATTTACATTCATTTTGACGATGCCGACCCCTTCTTGCGACCAATGTCACCGTAAACGGCTTCAATGCGCTGGCGGCAGGCCTACCTGTGTTCATTGCGCCAATACTGGACAGGTCTGCACATACAGTACTGGAAAGCCCGTCGGCAAGCCAAAAGGTCACAGAAAAGCGAAGAGAAACGAATCTGCAGAATTTGAAGTGAAGGACTTGACAGGAGACTCCGGTGTCCGGCATCAGCGTGATAGTACAAGCGACTCGTCACCAAGCTTCTCAGACGTCAACGAGACCGGTAGCATGTCACACATGGGAATGGGCCGCAGTCCCATTGTCGGATTAACATCATCTCCATCGGCTGCAGGATCGATACCAGCGGACACGCCTTTTTCCTCATTCACCGCTCCCGGCTACTCTCATGCTGCACTTATCCCAAATGCACTATCTCAGGACGTCAATATGGTACCTACCGACTATACGTCCGCTCTTACGACGATGCCGGTGCCCGTCAACAGTGTTCTGTCCCCAGACTTGACTCAACATGAATGGCAGTCAATGCTCCAGCAATCTTCTGCAGCTGTTTCCATGCAGATTGGCACCCAGCTTCTGCCTTCGTACTATTCATCGGCGTTGACTGGACCTCAGACTAGTCTACACGAATCTTTCACATACAACGGCAACACGGCCTTCGCCAACGGACATTATACGCCCTCGGGCTTTGCGATGCCTCCGGAGCAAAGTGGATCGTCATCTGGCGACACAGACAGCCACGTTCTCTCACGGGTCATCGAATTGCTCTTCAGATGTCAGTCCCATGATCCAGGCTCCTTCGACACGACTTTAGACCTAATACATAATTGTATTGAAGACGCGCGAATCTCATTCTATCGATGCTCTGCTCCAAGCGAACGATACTCGATGATGTTCGTCATGTTTTTGCAGCAGTCGATCAGCGGATGCCAGAAGCTGCTGCAGCTGGCAATGAATATTGATGAACGACCACATTCTCGACTACCGCGACAGACTGTTTCCCGAGACACGGACCAAGCAGCCAGCGAGACTTCTAGGATGGAAACGCAGACCTTGGAAGCTAGCGTCAGAGTCTCCGTCGCTCAAGCAGAATTGGCAAGGCTTCGACAGCTGACAGAGGACTTCAAGGCCTCGGTGGTACAGAGAAGCTGCAATGCGGGAGATCATGCATATTTGTGGTCTTTACTCGAAGCTCCTGACGAGTCGCTCACTGCGTTGCAGCAGAGAGTTCCCTGCTTGAGATTCTGATGTCAGCGATGCCTGCTGGCAGTGCTCAAGAGATAAATCACTTGACTCTGGTCATACCCACGTGCTTGCACTGCGCAGGCACCAGATGGTCCGATATCACCTCACCTTCTTGCATAAGATACGCACTGCTACATGCTACATGCTACATTGTCGCATTGGCGTTGTTTCAACTGCCGAACTCATACTACATCATACAGTAAGTCTTTCAACCGGGAGGTGCGGCCAGAAAGTACGTACTGTACATCGTACCACAAGTACATTTCACATGCTACATGAATCTTACAGTTCAAAGAAATCGAGCAAGGCGGTGAGGTCAGCCAGCTGCTGAGATACCTACAATCTTGTTCGCCTCGGTATAGACTGCGGCTAGAACAATTATCATCGCCATGGCATGTGCGATGTCAAACTTCAACGTCGCTCAAAGAGCCGCACGAGGCCAAATATAGGGGGCCTCGTCAGGGTACCTGCACTTGACGGGCGGAATGCAGTCGGCTCCCACATGGAGAAGACTTGTACGTCGCACGCACGCAAAGTTCGCGACCATTGTGCTCGAAAGAACCAGCGTTGTACTGCCATCAGACACGAGTCGCGTCTCAGGATTAGACATTCGACTCGTATATGCTTTGCACGACTGACAGGCAGAACCGTGGGCAGCATCGACGTGATTGGCGGTCCACGAGACGCTGTACCACTGCATGGCCAATCTCTTGCATATTCCATTCTTGACGAAGGGCAGCAAACAAGTGGCTCGGATGTGCAGCGAGAGAACGATTGGGTGGGTGATTGCGACGCGAGCGTACAGCACGCGGAGGCTGCATGGAATGTGACAGCTGCAAGGCGCCCGAAAGGGGAGTGCGTGGCCGGGGCAAGAGTGCTGTGGCTGCTGGAAGAGGCCATGATGCCGCGCTCGGTACACCACCCCGACCCCATTGCGCTCCGCCGTCTGCCCTTGTGTCCAGGATGGGTGGATGTTGTTTGTCGGCTGGAGGGTGGTGGCCGTCGAGGTTTGCCTTTGCCGACCGTTGCGCTGTCAAGCCGCGGCGTGCAACGGATACAACGTGGGAGCATCGTGGGATGAGTTGGGGATGACTGCCCTGATGATGTTTGATTTCGCTCTTCCCTGTTTTCACACCACCCCGTCGTTACGCAGACACCATCACCAGACCTCGCCAGCGATCCATCGCTGCGGTTCTTTTCCTGCGCTGCGCCCGTAGCGGTCATTTGCCGTCGCAGACCGAATCCTGCGAGCGACCTCGCCGCCGGCCAGCAGTCATCAGCTCCGTTTCGACTTGAATGTCCATCACCACCACCTCCTTCCTCCACCGTGGCGGCTGAATTCGACGTGTCTGTCGGCCTTGTCAGAGCCCCTGCGACTGTCGCCATCTCGCACCCCGCAGCGTCGATAACGACCCCTGCTCTGGAGCGAGCGGTACAACTTTTCTAGCGCTTCGCCCCGCCCAGCGATCAATACTTCCATCTGACCTTGCCTTGCGTGAGCCGACGCAGGAACACTTTCTTCACGTCGAACCTCTCCCGCCATCTCCCTTTCTTTCATCCAGACCATGGCATTGTGCTCCCTCCCGTGACCGCTGTCAGTCACGCCCCCCTCGGCTGCCATTGCCACGCTGCGGAAACCCTGCGACGACGTGCATACTGCACCTATCCGCCAGCCCTGAAGCTGAAACCACGGCTCAGCAAATATCCTGCGTCCCGCCGATACTGCTCTCGCCGACTGCGAGCCAAACATCTTTCCTGCCTTCCTGCCTCCCTGCGCCGCGGCAGCGGGCTCGCTATTGCAGCTGTCGAACATCCGTCCCGACCCATAGATTCCACTGACACCTTGGGGAACCATCACGAGAACGCAGCGACTGTCATTCCGGCCGGCGAATATATCGGCTGGGATCAGTGGCATCTGGAACCACCCCGCCGGCGCGCGTTTGCTTGCTTGCATGGGACATGGCAGATGTCTTCTACTTCAACAGCCCGCACGAGTCTGCTTCTGATCTGGCCAAGCACCGTTCGACTTTGAAGCGCAGAGCTGATGCGAGGAGGAAGATCAAGAGTCGATTCGCGGATGTCAATATGTTTACCCAACGAGCGTGTGTTGCTCACTATGATGAGCCTGTTTTCTGCCCCAGCGATGCATCGAATCTGCCTTTACCTGGATCTTTGACGAATGCGATGCCCTCGACGAATTTCGAATTGTATGACGACTGGAACGAGGCACTGGACGATGACGACGAGGGAGGAGGTGTTCAACTTCCTCCTGCGAACGACGATACCATCATGGCCGACGAAAACAATCTACACGATTCTTTACAAACTATACAGACAGCATACGATTACTCTGCTTTCAGCGACGATACCACCCCGCAAATGTACTTTCACTCTGTACCATCCTACAATTCATCTATTAGAGGACCTAGCATCCCGAGACCTGTGCATCCAAGGCCGGAAACTCGAGATCTGTGGGAGGATGAAGACGGTCGCAGACTGCGACTGGCATTAGAAGGCGATGGACCTGACGAAGAGCCACGATTTGATTTTCCCGCATTAGCCTCGCATTCTTCGAATCAGACTCCTCGAGGATTGGCATCAAGATCTGAATCTCGACAGTCAAGGGCACAATCACAAGCTTCCAACACAACATCGGCTTTGCCCTCACGGCGAGCGTCGACACATGGTGCTCTTGACCAACAGCAAGCACAGACCGATGGTTGGTTTTGGTCGAATCTTGATACTTGGCCAGCTCCTCTAGGCCAGCTCAACATGGAGATGAACTTTGATGAAGACGCTCTAGCCGTTGACGACCCCCGACGAGATTACGACTTTGCAGACTTCATGGACAATTGGCGGCTGAGATCGATCAAAGACCGCCGTTTGCCGCCTTTCGAACTTGGACCGCAAACTTCAATCCGACTTGGACGGCCCACGCGGCCTGTATCGAGGCATGATGTTGCTTCAAGTATTGATGTGCAAGGCATTCGGTGGGAGGTCATTGGCCCATTGAGAGGGAGCGCTGTCAAGGCACGAAGTATCTTGCATCCCTCGCCAGCCTCTGTGACAACGGAAGCTCGACATGCGAAAAGAAATAGGCAGCACAGGAAACACTACCAATTTAGATCTTTCAACCCAGCACACAAGGCGAAGGTCAGTCACTATCAGCTGCGCAACGTCCTTGGAGCTACGAGCCGCAACGAAGTTTTCTACGCTACCGGAAGCCAAGTGATGCGCACCTCACTGGCATGCCCAGATCTCCAGCAGACCGCGATGGACCTTTCGAGACCGCAGAGCTCGAATGCCGGATTTCGCGTCACCTGTCTTTCAGCGTCGCCGAGGCAGAGCCTACAGAATCAGGGAGTCCTCGTTGTTGGTGGATTCTTTGGCGAGTATGCTGTGTGCAACATCGACTCCGCTGATGGAGCTGTCAGTGAAGGCTTCGTAACTCATGCCTATAATGGACTGGTGACGCATATCCACACGTATGGCAACCGTCGCTCAGGGATGCCACAAGCGGCTTTCTGCTCAAATGACCGCATGGTACGGTTGATGGATGTACCCTCCTTGCGGTTCACGAACGAATTCGCATACGAACATGCGATCAACTGCGCCTCAACATCGCCAGATGGACGGCTGAGAGTTCTTGTTGGCGACAGTCAGGAGACTCTGATTACGAACGCCGAGACTGGCCACACGCTCGTCACACTCCGAGAACACGGCGATCATGGGTTTGCCTGCGATTGGTCTCAAGATGGCGTGCATGTTGCTACAGCAGCCCAAGATGGCGGCGTCTTGGTTTGGGATGCTCGGAACTGGTCCAAGCCGTGCAAGTCTTGGGGCAGCTCAACATCGTGCGCCCGGTCTGTACAGTGGACTGATAATGGCGCTCTCGTCGTTGCGGAGAATGATGATATCGTGAGAGTCTATGACGGGGCGAAGGGGCAGCATTACCAAGAGATCGACTTCTTCGGTTCGATCGCCGGCGTTGCATTAGTCGACGGTGGCGAGGAGCTGATTGTTGCGAACGCTGACAAGACTGTTGGTGGATTGCTCTCGTTTGAGAGCTCGGCTCAGGGGTTCGGCGAGTGGAGTACTCGTGGGAGGCAGGTTGATGAGAAAATGAGCTGGAGCTCGGTGAGAGAGGTAGAAGCCACGTCGAGGCTTGTGGCAGATATCTTCGTATGATGATGTTGATGGTATCCCACTTTCCAAGACAGAATCCTGGCCAGACAGTCAGTCTGCTTCCATATGCAGCTTCGCATCCTGCGTTTCAGACTGTCGTGTCGGCGCGTATTCGAGTGGGCAAGCCACCCACGTGAATCTCCTCTACACTCAAGACTTCCAGCCTTTCGATTCAAAGTGCTTCCAGAATATAGAAGCCACACCACCACCAGCTAATCGTTTTATAGCCAGGTCACGCAAGAAATAGTCGGGATGCAAGCCTACCAATACCAGCCTTTGCAATCAGGCTCAATCCGCGTTCTACACATAACCGCCGGCACAGGCGACTGCATTCAAGCGAAGTTGGAGGCCGTCGAGCTCCGGAAAGGATGCTCCAGTCAAATATACAACACACTTTCGTATTGCTGGGGAGTGGAAAGAAGTACCTATGACATGGTGATTGATGGCGCCACCCTCAAAGTCAGACCAAATCTCCATAACATTCTGCTCCGGATCCGACAGAAGGCCTTCAAGCTACCGATCTGGATCGATGCGATTTGCATAAACCAAGAAGACGAAACAGAGAAGGTTCAACAGATTCAGCTCATGTCACAGATATACTCGACCGCTGAGAGTGTGATTATCTGGCTTGGTGAGGAGTCTAGCTATACCAGACAAGCTGCCAAGGCGTTGAAGAAGATTGAAAGGAGATTTATCGATGACGGATATTTCGATCGAACCCAGATGACGAGAAACGCGGAACGAGGCATTGGAGAGATGCTTACCAGTCCGTGGTTCAATCGGCTCTGGGTACTTCAAGAAGCTATCAAAGCCAGACACCGTCTCGTACTATGCGGCAGCCATTCTATTGATTTAGAGGCATTAGGCTTTGCAGCGAACTATTTCCGCGACAACGGCCTGATCGCGAGCTATCTCAAGGATAACAACACCGAGCTTGCCCTCACAGGCTTTGGATGTATTCAGGAGATCCAACAATTCGAGACATCGATCCGCATTGGCGAATGGTGGCCTGCGACAGACATGTGCCGGGAAAGGGGTTGTTCTCAACCCAAAGACCGTATCTACGCCATCCATGGCATCGTCCCGGGTATTCATGAGCGAATGCAAGGTATCAGGTCTTATCGATTTGAGCCCACGACCACTGTGAAGGACCTCTACGTGCCGTTCACGGCGATGCACTTGGATCCATTTGGAAGAACGATTCGAACGGCGCCAGCAAAAACCAGAGATCCAACTCTACCCAGTTGGTGTCCTGACTACCACCAAAGTCGGATTCACGAGCCTGTGGATCTGGACATAAGGTCAGACATGGCGGAGGAGTACAAGAAGCTCAGCGGTGAAGATGTGATTGGCCGTGGTAAACCCTACAGCTGGAATCAAAACAAATCCAAAAGGCTTTTCGTCGATGCTCTACTTGTGGATGAGGTCCGACTTCCATTAGGCCGCCTTGGCTTTTCGCGGGAAGTACCATAGATGGCTATGACGACGTTTACTCTGGCAGACAATGTTCACCAAGAGCTCAGATTGAGGTAGATCTACACAAGTCAACTAAGGAAACACCTAGACAGCTCAGATTTCTCAAGTTCAATCTAAATTTCATTCAAATTCTAGTTCCTAGGCTGTCAATTTGTCCTGTACCGACTTCGACGCGCATAGACTCTGGATTTTACTGCAGACCGTGCCGTTAAACAAATCAGGACATCAGAGATTTTGTGTCGAATGAAAACTTCACCTTCTGCTATGGCTATTTATCCTGTTATCGAGAGCCTGCCAAAGGTTTCGGCGAGTTCCCTCTCCCTGCGAAGACTGCCTTCTAGGACTGTTCTTAGTCCTTCGCAGAACCGAGCGACCTCTGACAGAGTTGGGTCGACATTGGTGGAGAAGTTGAAATCGATTATACTGTCTGGATCGAATGGCCGAGGTAGTTGCAGATAACTGAATTTTAGCCCGAGCTCATCCGCCGACGGAGTCAAAGGACCGCACAGCAGGCTAAGAAAGGCGATTATCATCGTGACTTGGAACTCCCTCCCGAATAGTGCGCTTATTAGAACAATCGTTGGGAAGATAGAGGCGAAGTCCGATTGTTGACTTTCGCGTCGTAGGCGTTCCCTTTCGATTCGAAAATGAAGCTGTGTATCGCGAATGTCCCGGCTCCAGAATGACTCAAGGGAGCCACATGTATCGGCATTATACAGCGAGTCCCAATGCACGGCTCGATAACATGGATCGTTCGGGGAATTGCGAATTGGTCCGTAGAATAGGTACTCCGAGATAGGGTATCTTGGATTCAGCTTGGATTTCTTCTTGTCATCGTCTTTCGGAATGTTGTAGACTTTCATCAGCACAGTCGTTGGGAATATAGCCATATCATGTATCTTGCGGGTGTCCATGATTGCGATGTGGACATTCGTTTTTCTCTCATAGTTGCGCATGCGAGCGGCATGCTCCAGTACCCAAAGCAATGAGCTAGACCAGGAAATAAAATTGGATCGATTCCCATATTCCCACAAAAGATGTGCTCGCAGCATTGAGCTTACGGTCTCCCGGGGACAAGAAAATAGGCTCTGTCGTGGAAACTGTTGACTCTTATCTGGCCGCATCTCCGTGGTGTTGTTAGTGCCGCGGGAATCCTCCACGGAAAAGGCTCGAAAAAGAAAGGGCGGGATCCCAGAAGTGGCTGCTGAGCTGAGTTCAGTCGCCTTGTTCAAATGCTCGCTCAGGACCAATCTACCTTGTAGTTCCTGGACACCTTGATAGTCCAAAAATGTCTCCTCTGTGACTTGCATCGTTGCTTCAGTAACAAGCTCCTAAATGTGACTTGGCAATTGAAACTGCTGGGTACGACTTTCAGACAGAGGCCGCTTTTCGTGGTGGGGGGAACTTGTTGAGATTTCGAATTCAAGAATCAGCCGGGTCGGCTGTCTACAAGTATCACTCAGCACAAATCGTCTGCTCAGGGAGGGTTGCATTTCTACGGTGACTCGATGATCACCACTACGTCTACTGCATCATATGCACTCCAGATCACCCAATGACTAACCACAAAGCATGCCGCGGAGGGTCGCTGATCAATAGGTACTTTGACAGACCGGTGAAAGTCGCAACTAATCACTTCGTTGTTCGATCTGGAAGCAGCCAATCGTGGCATAGTCGTCCTGCAAAGCTTTCGCTGGCGAATTGACGGGGCAGGCTGAAGCCTGTCTTCACTTCACATTCTGTGAGCTCCTCTTTCTTGCTCAGGCATCCGGAAGTGCTTGGCTACTTTTAATGCCATCTGCCCACTGAGCTTTTGTCTCGGTCCAAACTGCGACATTTGCGGGCGCTATTAGCTCCTGTCCACCGTCGTTCCCACCAACAGCTTTGCCTCTACGTACACTCACCACTGCCAACTATTTGAGGTGCTCCGTGATCTTATCAGCCGGTCCATTTGAAAACTGAAGAATTCAAGTCTCACGTAACCTATCGAACAACAGGTTTTTGTATCGAACATCAGGTTTGTGTCTCGGTCTTACACTGCCGGACGATGATTACCCCTTCGCTCATGACGAGAAGATCGACGTGTGCTCTACCGAAAAATGGTTTTCGCAGTTTGCATGGGATGCACTCCTGGCAAACATGTTACTGATTGTCTCGGAGAAATCCTTCAAGTCATTGGAAATGAAGGCGAACATTCGAGAATATTTAGACGTGCATTTGCGAACTGTGTGGACGAACGTCCCAGTGCCAGAATGGTCAACTGTCGATATGCTCGAGCACATATGCTACAGAATGGTCCAGCACAGGACGGGCTATGACAGATTTGGCAATTGCAGAAGGGGTTGAATACTGAAAAGAGCGGAATGTCCGGCGCTCACAGAGGCGTATAGGATTCCTCTCCCTACCATATAGTAGCGGGGCTAAAGTTCCGTCCGGCAAAGTAGCGTGAAACATGTGCGTTGATTTCACCTGCATGGGACTAGACAACGACTCGTGACTAGTACAGCCTGTAATCGGACGGCGGAAGCGGCAAGATTGCGCCGGGATACAGTCTGCATAAGACCGGTGAGGCCATCAACAAACCAACTTAGAGAGTACTACACCATATGGGCAATATGGGAACAGCGAATTGCGGCACAGACAGATTCAGCAGGGCCAGCACCATCTATAGATATCTTGCGAAATAACACGGATTCACACTGCAACTTCCCTCTGTTCAACCTTGCTGCTTAAAACTTTCAGATTCAGTCTTTTTGAAATTTATCGACTCCATTCGCAACTGGCTGCTATGTGTTTGGCAACCAGTCCTCTAGAACGACCGCCAGTCGTGGGGATATACGGGGTTAGCGGGTCGGGGAAATCGCACCTACTAGCACAACTAAAGCACGAATTGAAGGACGACAGGTTCCTCTTTTGGGAAGGCTCAGAAGAAATAGATGCAGTTGTACCTGGTGGACTCGAGGCGTTCAAAGCGCTACATCACAATGAACAGGCAAGGTTCCGTGCTGCTGCTACGGATCGAATTCGGGAACAATGCACAGAAAGCGGGTGTGTTGGGGTTGTCGCAGGCCACTTTATGTTTTGGAACGAACAGGAGGAACAAGGGCAAGCTGTTTGGACCGAATCGGATCAGAACACATTCACTCATATAGTGTACTTGGACATTCCACCATCGCAAATCGACGACATGCGACGGCAAGACGAGAGACGCGCACGCGAGTCTATGTCTGTTCGCCACCTCGACCTCTGGAAACGGACAGAGGAAAAATCTCTGCGTGCTCTGTGCGGTACGCACGGAATCCTGTTTTCACGTGTCTTTCCATACCCAGCACTGCTGCCGAAAGTCGCCGCTCTCATCCGCGATTTTCAGCGCCACACAGTGGAGCGCAACTTGAAAAGGGCAGAGGTCGCGGTGGATGTCTTGGTTCAGGGGGCCAAGGCTCAACTTGAGTCTATGCTAGTCATCGACGGGGACAAGACACTGGCTCCGGAGGACACAGGAGAGTTGTTTTGGCACCGGATCTGTACAGATCGGTTGTCATGGGACTTGCAATGGAGCCCTTCCGCTGTCTTCAAGAGCCCACTGGGATACTCTTATGCCGCATTTCGCCAAGTCAGTTTGCTGTACGAAGAGGCTGTCGATGAGGAGGAGTTCGAGGATGTGTGTGCCTATGTGGCCGAGCAGGTTAACCCCTACCTGGATTTCGTCTCCCTGTTGAAGAGAACTGTCGACCACGCTCACGTAGGCGCCGTGATCGTGACGTGCGGGATTGGTCGCATATGGGAGAAAGTCCTCGGAATACAGGGTCTCTCTCACGATATCAAAGTGCTTGGAGCAGGACGCATCTCGACAGACTTTGTCGTTACCCCGGCTGTGAAAGCAGCAATTGTTGGCCGCCTTCGAGATACGTACGGCTTGCATGTTTCGGCTTTTGGAGACAGTCCATTGGATCTACCAATGCTTAAAATGGCTAACAAGGCCTTTGTTGTCGTGGGGACGGAAGAAGAGCGAAGCAAATCAATGGAGCAAAAGCTGAAGACCGCTATTGATGAGGATGGCCTTCGAGCCTGCCAAATTCTCCTTCCCGCTACGGCAGTACGTCGACTCGACTACTCAAGGCTACCTCCGGTATCCCTTGCAGACTGGCGATTGATTGAGACGATCTTCCGACGCCGAGCGAGCCTCACGGTCCTCCACGCAACCACCAAGAATGCAGCCAGACTACTGATGGCGCCGATGAGGGACGCAAGACTTTCTGGACCGGATCTGAGGGAGAGACATCGCCAGTCTGGATGGTACTTGGCAGTTGAGTACATTTCGGCAATTCTCGGGGTAGAGGAGTATGGCATGCCACACGTACAAGGACATTCCAGCACAGGGCATCGTCTTTCTCAAGAGGAACAGACGATGATTGTAGCACTGATGCGCGGCGGTGAGCCCATGGCCCTCGGAGTCAATGCTGCGTTCCCACTGGCCAGTTTCGTACATGCAAAGGCCCCAAACGACCTGAAGCCAGAGCACTTCGAAGGCCGGAAAGCTGTCGTGATTGTGGACTCGGTGATTAATACTGGGAAATCGGTAAAAGGCTTTGTAGACTATATCCACAATTGCGGGTACAATGTCCGTATCATTGTTGTGGCCGGTGTAGTGCAAGCTGAGGCTGTGTCTGAAGGAAGTTTGCTATCAAAATTGTCCCAGGAAGGAGAGATCAAATTTGTTGCGCTACGGATATCTGACAACAAGTTCAAAGGATCTGGTTCAACTGATACCGGTAATCGGCTGTTCAACAATACTTATATATCTTGATGCAGCCTGAATACAAAGCCTGTCTTCACCCAAGTCTTAAAAGCTCGTTCATTACACCGAGTCAAGCCCCTCCTTTACATGTACAGGCCTTTCACGATGTCACGGACGTTGGAGATGGTAAGAGGAGTTCCTGTGATCGTCGATCGTAGAGTATCAGGTGAGCGGCCATGTGAGTCAGAGCTGCTATTGCTAGCCTCGATCTCAAAGCTCAGAACATCTTTCGCGACCGCTTGATAGGATGATCGCTCAGAGGAGCTGTTGGCTGCAGAGTTGATCTCCACAACAGTCGAGGCCTTGGACATAATGTTGGGCAATTTGATGGAATTCACAGCAGTCTTAGTGAATGAGGAGATAGAAGCCTTGTCGTCGACTGGTCGGCTCCCTTGCGGGATAATAGAAAGACGGAGAGTACTGTAAAGGGTGATCTCGGTGGTGAAGCGAGTGCAGAGGGTATCATTACGAGGGAACGGAATCAGGGCACGGAGTCGTCTTCCGGCAACGAAGATAATGAAATGCCTATTGCTGCATCTGGGCACGGTGGAGGCGATTCCCTGTCGTCTAAGGACTGAAGTAGGGTTTCGTGACGTTGTACGTCATGTCGACCATGTCCAGGCTCTGCAAAGCCTGGTCCCAATTCTGATTTATGTTGAAACAGTAGCGCAACACGGGTCGAAGTATGTCCCATAGAACATCCATACGCGATTCACAAGACGTGCACGAGTTGGCGAGAGAGCGCACCGATCGCTAACTTGAGCCGACTGAACGGTAGCCATGGTGCACTTAGTGTGACAAGTTCTCTGTTGCTAGAACTTCGGCCTAGGCGACAGGATGATCATGTTGAGGTTGTGTTGACCATCGCACAGCTGTCAAATCATCCACAGTACGATGTCCTTTCTTACGAATGGGGCTAAGGCAAGAAAGCCGAATGTGCTTACTAAGCGCTTCCTGATTCTCATCTTTCGTCTCCCAATTTTCGAACTCGTTAAATGATCTTGATGGCGTTAACCCCGTTGAACTTTCCTAGATCATAATGGCCTCTTACCAGGCATTGAGTCCGGTGAAGCTATAGCTGGGGCATAACTTTTCCCGTGAAAGACGATTGTTTGCCAGTCTTGATTTCTGCGATATGGGACTGACCTACTACTCAAGTCGCAAGTTGGATCGCTAAAAGTCATGGCAATATTTGGCAACAAAATCTCAGTCACGGTGGCCTGCTTGGGCCTCTGGTCCATTTTCAAACAAAGATAGGTCGAAGACTTGTTATGTATTCGCAAGCATGGTGGAGTTTTGCTATCGTCTTCATGAGGAAAGAGCTTGTTGGTAGAGCCGCCAAGGCGGCCGTATAGCGGAACCAGCAGCGCAAAATTCCTAGCCAGACCGTTCCGCTGAAGACCTCATCCAATCAGCGTCGTTCATCAATACCTTTTTCTGCTTCCGTGGCATAATTGGCCTGTCTGAAGAGTCTTCCCCAAAGCCATTCGCTAGAGAATATCCATCCTCCCTTTCTGACAGGCCCAAGTCCATTCTCGACAGGCTGACGTCAGCTTGCTCGTCCGAGAATTTATCACTGTCGATGATATCAGAGTCAGTGTCGGCCGATAGACCCTGCAGCTCATTGATCCGGAGCGCTGCAAAGCATGTCAGCCAACTGTGCTTTCCCTCAAGCCCTGTATCTCGTTACCTGGGGCTCTCATGCTTTCGATCGAATTCAGATTAGCTAAAGCCGAATAACACAATTCGAGCCTGTCGTCGACCTGGCCCCTTTCCCAAGCCGCATTCTCCGTCTCCATTGCGATTTCGCTTATGGTATCATCATCCAATGCAGCAACAACCTCGGGAGAGAACAACCCCGGCATCTGAGATATTAAACAATCCTCGATGGCCAACTTACTGAAATTGTCCACTAGGGTTTCTCTGGCAATCTGAACAAATAAGCGCATAGCTTTAGAGGTGATGTTTGACTGCTTCCAACTTACCTTGTAGTAAGCTCGCATCTCAATGATCGCCTCTGAGGCTGCAAAGCGTGGCAAGTCCATAGGCTGAAATACTATCTGTTCTTCGAACAGCCATTTCAATGTGTCCTTGGCAACGACTTGTCCACCTTGATTTATGGCCCTCTCGTACTTGTCCGCAAATAACTTCTCGGCCATTTTCTGTTTTGCCTTCCCAATGTTTTCCGCAAGGCTACGATTGTAAGTAATTGGATGGCTCTCCAGGCGACCTCTCAGTAGTCGATCAACGATCATGTCCAGTGAAGCAAGAAGTGTGTCAAGCGCCGGGTTGATCACCAGCTTTCCCAGACGAGTCCTTGTGACCTCATCTGTGGCATGCTGAAGAACAAGATCAATGCATGTTTTTGCGGCTTCGCTGAGTGTCGACCGGTATTTGGCTGTTAGCTTCACCCACGGCTCGGATTGTGCCTGAAATAAGTCTCGAACAGTCATGGGATTGTGTGTGACCATGAGTTCACGACCTCGAGAATCCCTCATGAGCTCCATGACACTGTCTTCAAATTCTGTTTGTGTAACTTGTTGTGGATGTCCACCTTTCGTTCTTGCAGCTTCGTCATCGACGATATGTTTGGCGTGCCCGCGGTGCCGCATGTCCCTCGAATACTGTACAAGAGTGTCTTGGACAACGGCGCGCAGTCGCTTCGGTCTGTACACGTCTTGATCGCCGGTGGTAAAGAACTTGTCGTCGTAGGAGCCGTTGATGCAGGATCGCATGATGACGCTGAAAACTTGTGCTGCTTGCATGAGATATCGTTGACGGTCCTCAGCGCTAGCTCGAGAAGCTCCGAGTCGTGCTAGATCATCTCTACAGCGGACGACTTCTGTTTCTGCCTCCTTGATTAAGTCTGGAAGTCCTTCGAGGATGTGCTCTCGTAGAGCAATACTCAAGCGGGACCGTAGTGAAAAAACCCCTTTGTGATTGACAGGAACCTTGGCCCAGACTCCCTCCGACAAGAACTTCTTCTCGAAATCGTCACGCTGCTCCTGGGTGTAGGACCTAGTAGAGTGATCGCGATTGACCAGAACATGCCAGCCTCGGTGAAGAAACTTCAACCTATTCTCGGCAAGCTCTGCAAACTTCTTCTCGCTGTCGGACCCCACGTCCAGTTTATCTGGCTTGGTTATGATCCCCAGTGTGCGCAAGCCTTTTGGATCCTCAAGTCCGGAAAAGTTGGTGACTGACTGAAGGACGAACTCACTCTTGGCGGAAACCACTGCGAGTATGACACTTCGCTTGTTATGCATGTAGCGTCGGACTAGATCTTGCACGGAGCTAATGTCTTCCTTGCTCTGGTAAATGCTGTCGGCTTGAAACAAGCCAGGCAGATCGACAAGCGTAAGTGAGGGTTGGCTTGGTCCAGTAACTTCGAATCGCAAGATGTCGTCGCTGAAACGTCTTGCATTTGGATTTCGAGGGTCTATACCCATGGTACTCGTTGCCTGCTCGATGATACTTTCAATGTCATTCATGTTGACATTGCTCCGTCGAAATGCCTCTAGAGCCCTTTTCTCGTCGTGAGAGCGGTTGCTTCCTGGCACAATAGAGACAGCAATATGTTCGGGTTGCCCTGGTCGCATGATGACTTCCGTTGCAAACCGAGTGCAAAGGCCATCTTTCGCAGGGAATTGGAGCGTAGACACAGCATTAAGAACTGAGCTTTTTCCAGAGCTTTGGTCGCCACACACGATGATCTGTGGAAGTTCCAAGATATCGCCGACGCCCAGCTGACGGAGTTTGTCGATGGTGTTGAGGATTGTATCAGTCTCTTCCGGCTGTAACTCGTTCCACGGGGAAGTCATAGCGAACTGTGAAAAGAAGAGCTTCCGTGAACTGTATCTGCGAGATGGTGAATCTTCCAAAGAACACCGCCACAATTCATATGGCCCAGCGGTCGTCGATTTCGATGCGTGAAACCGGCGGACTGGTACACTACGAAGCGCATTGAATCCGGGCGAGGCAAACGTGGGATCTTTCAGACCAGTAGCCACCACTTTAATGTGCTCGCATCAAGGCGCATGCATTAGATCAGCATGGCATCGATAAGGGCAGCCAATGAGATGACCCATTGGAGCAGACTAATTCATCGTACGGACGATTAGAAGAATACTGTCGCAGGCTAAGGCACTTTGGGAACACCAGTCGAGAGTGCAGAGCACGCTTGCCAAGAAACTAGATAGTTGAGCCCGGTCTACCCGGCCGCGGACTTAGACAATAACAACAATATTACTGCCTTTTATCAGTACCTACTTTTATCCCTATCTTGTATTAGTTATAAGCCCGGAGACACTTCCTTATACTATATAGTATTACTAGCTATAAGGACTTATCGTAGTAGTATTTTCTTCTATAAATTTAGTATCCGCTATCGAGTTATATAATTATAATCCAGCGTTTCCGTAAAAGCGGAGTTAGAGAAAAAGTAATAGTATTACTATATTATTAAGATAGAGGTTTAAGAACGAAAGGGGATCCTAATAGTCGAAAGACGAAAACTAGTACGTAGAAAAGAAAGAATTACTTATTATATTAATTAAAAATTATAATCTCCTAATACTTAATACTCGCGGTAACTAGACCGACTAGATTAACTCTATCGAGGATCTCGTAGTCCGTAACGATATCTAGAACTACTACGATCC